>NC_142382.1:8863333-9214166 GCF_059441005.1 Hippichthys cyanospilos
CTGCGGAGGAGTTGAGCCGCCACTGATGAGGAATTTTTTTGGACGTGTGGCGATATCTTCCCAGGCGCTGCGCCGAGTCATTCCTAAACACACAGAGCTTCCTGGTGTATGTGCATGATGTCTGCAGGCATGAAATAAGAGTTTCTTTCATTTTCAAGCAAATACTGTGACTGTGGTTTTTCATGGCTTCCTAAACTAACGAAATGATCCAAAAAATGTCAAAATACCGCACAAGGGTTAAATAATTAGGGGGTGTCAGAGTTGCAGATTAATTGCGATTGATTAATAACAGATAAACCATTTTGAATCAACTTAAATTTTGATTTTACTGCTTTGTGCTTACTGTAAGTTTTTTTGCTGTTTTATATCAATCTTTTGATCCCCAAATACAACACAATGTATCTAAATTAAAATAAAAAACTGAGGGTTTTTCTAAGACATTTTGAAGGCATGTTAAAAGAGGTAAATTAGATCAATTAATTGTACATTAATCAATTTTTTTATCTCATCGCATTTTTAATTAATAGCAAAACAATCGATCAATAATTTCTGCATTACTCATAGATTTACAGGATTAGTAGTAAATCATTTTGTGAAACTCTCTCCACACAGTAT
This sequence comes from Hippichthys cyanospilos, assembly GCF_059441005.1. NCBI lineage: Eukaryota > Metazoa > Chordata > Actinopteri > Syngnathiformes > Syngnathidae > Hippichthys > Hippichthys cyanospilos. The sequence goes on from NC_142382.1 coordinate 8,863,949, forward strand.
CAAGCATTTTTTTTAAAATAAGAAACCACATTATAATAAAATTTTGATGTACATGTTTTGGTTTTTTTGCATGTATAAAATGAAGATTTCTTCAATTGTCAGGAACATGTATTGATTATTTTTTTAGCGCCTATACTGTGCTTTAGTCGATTATTTCTACATAAAACGACTAATATCTTGATTACTTGCGAGCCATTGACTCGACATAAGGATGTCAAGTCTTAAATACGTCTCAATTCAATGTCAAGGCTGCGGTTATAGCTCTCGCCCGGATGAATCATCGAGCAGAATTCACATTTGAGTTGTGGAAATGGCTGCTGAGTGACAGCAAATGCTTACAGTGCAAACTTGTTATTTATGAGCCTGATGATGTTTGATTCCAACCAGCTCATCATTGAGCCATTAATCGCGCTCCCGCTGACACAATTTCACCGATCAATTAGCCAACATCGCTATCAGTCACTCAATTAGTGTTCTGCGTTGCAACAACATCTTATTAAAGATTGTGAATCACAATAGAGGTGCAAGAGTGACGGTGCGATGAATAATAACTGCAACGCATGTGACGACAACTTGGATACTTCACAAAACCAAAAATCATGCTTGTTATGATAAAAAAAAGAAAAATATGATAGATCATAGAGCCTGCATTTTGCAGTATACCCCCACTAATTATAGCTAGTATATGCAATAAATGCATTCAAACCTTTACAGGAGAACTTAATGTGACCTTTTGAATGCACATGTCCAACTGTTGGATGTTTCAGTAGTTTTGCACAAGTTGCTGTTCTCTAACAAGGAATTTAAGGCAAAAATCACAGCCAGGTGTTTGATCACTGAATTGACCAATAAATGACCTGGTTCAATTAGAGCTGCTGCTTAAAAGGTCGTCCTCATCATGCTGTTCACATTTTGACATCATGAGACTGAGATGATACCAAACAATGGCTCAACATTCCCTTGCCATTGTGATGCTTCAAACAGGACGTTCCCAGATGGAAGTGGCCCCTGTGCTTGGAGTGTCAGAGTGTCATCAGCAGATTGCAACAGAGATAGGCGAAGAAGTGGACATCCTTTGGCCACATCCCTTGCTGATGACGGCTACAATGTGAAAACTGCCCTGAGAAACCGGATGGTGAGTACCACTCAACTGAAGTCACGTTTAAGGGAGCTGAGAGGCATGCAAATGTCATGCAAAGCATCCACATTTATTTTTGTAATTTTATGGCTCAGCAGGGATCGTCAAAACTTTTTGATTACATTTTAACATGACCTTGATCTAAATGTACGTAGCAATCAATACTATAGCCGTTAGCATGTTGCTAAATGTGTGTGAAGTAATAATACATTGATTTGTCTGGCCCTCAAATCTCTTTTAGCTTCTTATTTCTTTATTGGGCAAATGGAAGGAGAATGGCACGCCAAGCTAAGATGGATGTAATCAGGAGGATGGCGAGATGGAAATGAAAGTATTTTTAATCAAATCTACTGATCATAATGGCCTCCTTTTTCACCAGACTCGACTTGAATAGAAACACACATACATACATGTTTTCTCTTTTATTTTTTAGAATGATGGCTCTGTCAATGTAGCACATTTATTGGCCAATATAGAATCATGAGACAATATGTAAAACCACAATGCACTCATCAGTATAATAGGACTATTTATTCTGCTTTGTTAGGAGAAGAGGTCATGTGATTGGCTGCTGTAATTATAGCATGCGCTTAATTACATTAGCAACCCTTCTGTCTTTTCATATTATCTTTGACACCAAAAAAAAAAAAAATCACTGAGACATTTGATTATGTTAATCAGCAACATTTTATACATGGTAATGGAGGCCTAGTTCAAAGCCATTAGTGCTATGAGGAATATCCATTTAAGTGTCTGTGCTCTCGAACGCAGCTCGCTTCAAAATGCACATTGTTTAATGGTATTGATCAACGGTCGAGAGAGCTGCGGGGCTTTTTGCTCATTACGCTGGCTCATTCATGCCTTGTGGGGTAATGGTGCCTGCACACTGATAACTGCCACAATTGCGCCGGTGATCGAAGAGAGAATCATCATCCTAAAAATATGGAGAAGAAACAAGAAAAGTGTCATTATCTGCGGCGGAAAAAATATGTTTAGCTGATGGATTTTATATCAGGAGGAATCTGTTTGCATCTTTGTGTATTCCAGCCACTTGTGTATTCCACAGCTTTTATTTGTTACACATAAATTTATACCATAACCTTCTGTCTTCAAAAACATATCATGAAATTTGTTATTGAGGTAATTCTGTGGACCTGTCATTCAAAACAAAGCAAATCTTCATTATTACAAGCAATAATTAGCTGAGCGATTCAAGAAAGTTTAGCAAATATGTATTAATCATTTTATATTTGTATTTTAGCCAAAGTATGGCACACTTCTAATAAGTGTAATAACTAATTATTCGTGCCATGTTGAACTTTGACATGCTGTCGTCATCTGGGTGAAATTTCAGCTCCCCAGTGTTTTCTTTCAATGCTTTACCCTTGATGTAAATACCTTCAATGTAAGAATCTTTAGCTTTTACAATATACTGCAGCAAAATAAATCATCACAATTAAGCATAAATAGTATGACACACTCAACTACTAGTAACACCAACACATATGACAAGAATGTAAGTTCTGTTAACTTAATTATTGCAACAGCAATGCATTCTGGGAATGGAACAGATAAGTTGTTTCCCAAAAGATTTGCTGTTGACCCCTGCTATTCATAGGTACCAGGCCAGCAAGTTAATCGACAGCTATTGAAATTGATTTTAAGGTAACAAATGCTATTTTATTTTATTTTATTTTTTCATTATAATTTTTAATTCATCTGCCAATTAATCAGTTATTAGTATTTTTTCTGCTAACCACTATTGGCCTCCAAAAATAAATTTCTGCTGGGCCCTACCTATTTTGCAGTTATTATTATTATTATTATTATTATTATTATTATTATTAAAATAAGATCATCTTTAAACAAAACCTTAAATTTTCATGAAAACCCATGCAGCCTCGATCAAAAGAAAAAATAATATCCTTTGGATTGGATCTGACTTTTACACCATTACACCTGATAAAAATGTTTTGAGCTAATATATACAATTTCACAAAAGAGTCAAAAAATGTTGTCAGTTTACTCAATTTAATCGTGTGCAGTAATATGTAGTATTACTTAATAAGTATTTTTCCCCCAGTAAACTACATGTGATATCCCATTATAATTTCCTCCAAGTAACACATATCCAACATCCAACCCCTCCCTACACACACAAACGCACTTTCACTTCCCCCGTCTCTTCCTATCAGTGAGGAAAGCAGACCTGCTCAGTCAACTGCTTCAAGATTTATTCTTTGCAACAAATCTGCAACAGCTGGAGAGCCGGGGAATGCATGTAAACTTTGTGTGTGTAATTTGGTGACAAGTCAGGCTTAATCAAGCCCCCATTGGCTGGATGAGAGGAGCGCAAGGGGAGCGGCATATGGGGAGCTGAGTGGTGAACAGGGACACAAAGCATTAACATGTACTCGGTACAGTAGCAGCTAGCGCTTAGCCAAGTAGAGCAGTGGACAGGTATTTCAAAGATGTCAAATATTTTCAAAAGTATATAAAAATACCCCATGCAATTTAGTTGCAATATAGTAAATAAATAAATGACAGCTTAATTGGACTTAACTCTAGTTCCTCAAATATAAATACAACCGTCGTGCTCAATAGACCAATAACTTTCCACTTGAATATATAGCTGAATAGAAAATAAACTGTACTTTTTTGTTAGCTGACCTTGGACTTTGCTCAATATCTAAATGGTCGAACGGAAGTCTCTTGGTTTTGGCAGGGTAATTATAGAAAAGGCATTAACAGGGTCTGATTTTGCCACCAGATGCATTCGAAAACAAGATGTCCTTGGCAGGGACGGATGGATTGCAAATTACAGGACAAACCTAAGTAAATACAGGTGGAAGAACAGTCTGCCGTCATTTATTAGGCTCGGGGGAGGGGGGGCATTTAGTGGTTTACAAATAATGAGAATCTCATCAGATGCCATGGTGAAATGGTGAAGGTCTTGGAGGCATTTGCTGATTTTTGTGCAAGGAGTCTGACATTGACTCTAGAGGAATTCTTAACGATAAGCGTTCACATGAAAATACGAAAAAAAAAAGAAAAAAATATTAACTGTCTACTCCTCCATTTTCTCAACTGCTTAAATGGGTGTCATATGTAACACATTTATGCTTAACCCTTAGGGCACCAAAGTAGCAACATTGAACAATATTGGAAATATCCATCTGTCTATCCATCCATTTTTTTAGAGCTGCTTATCCTCACAAGGCTTGCTGATACCTATCCCAGAGGTCTTTGGGCTGTGGGTGGGGTAGACCCTGAACTTGTTGCCAGCCAGTCACTGGGCACACAGAGACAAATGACCATTCACACTCACAGACACACCTAAGGCCAATTTGAAGTATCCAATATACCGACCATGCATGTTTTGGGGGATTGTGGGAAGAAACCGGAGAACCTGGAGAAAACCCTCGCGGGGACGAGGACCACAATGCAAACTCCATACAGGAAGGCCAGAGCACAAACTAGACAAGATCTTAGAACTCTTAGGCGAACGTGCTAACCACCGGGTCACCCGTAAATGAACTATTAACCTTTTTTTGAGGCTAGGGAAGTGAGTACCTAAAAATGGCATGGCATCTTTTACTAATAAGTACAGTAACTTTCATGAAGCAGAGAATTTTGCTTTAGCATCTAAGTCCTTGGGCACTTACTTTTCCCGAATGAACTGGAAGCATTAGGAGAAGTGTGTCCAGGGTTTATGATGATTTTCAACGGTATGATGCTGCTGCTGCAGGGCAGAGCGTGACCTTTGCAGGGGGAAACTTTGTCATCTTTGCCAGACTGCCACATCCCCATTTGGGTGACACCCAGAAGGGTCACCACGGGGGCATAATTTTAGTCATAAATCAACAAGGTAACTTGGGATATAGTGTCCTTTGGTTTTACATTTCACCTGTTCTTTGGCTTTGTCCTTTGTTAGAGAGGAACAACATATTGCAGTATGTGGAAATTTTCAGTTTTCTCTTTGCGGTGTACATTCAGAACTATTAAACATAGGACCAGTCAATAGTGTAATGTTCGTTTGAGGTGTGACGTTTCTGTTGTCATCTTCTAACAATGGAATGTGACAAAAAAAAGAACAAAACAACTAAATGAACAAATGACTGAACCCTTGACCATTTCTTTAGCTACCATAACTTGGGGTGATGGTGTTGATCTCAAATGACGTCATTTGCGCATTTCCTATCTGCCTGAGGTCCGACCTTTCAGAGAAAAGTTTGGAAGCAGACACCTGCATCTTTCACAGCCGGACCGAAACACAGGTTGACCCTGTCCACGAAGTACTGCCTCGTTCCCCAAGCTTCCATGTTAGCCCTCCAGATCAGAACTAAGTGACTAGCATCAGAACAGGAGTTAACCAGTAGGAGAGAAGGATGACTGAAATGAGTCTTCAATCTTCTCTAATTTCTTTTGTATTATGGGTAAAAAAAGAAATATTCGGATGTCATTTTGCATTGTCATACGCAAGCACACTGACCACCAAGTTTGAATTTTGTAATTGTTGTTAATGCCGTAAAGCGGGAAAAATGCTGCAAGGAGGGGACAAAAATGAAAAACACATAAGCTCGTGACGCAGTAACCCGGAGGTCCACTGTAGTTGATTACAGATCCTTTTGAATCTATTTCTACTCCATGTATACACTCACATTGTCCTCTAAATTGCCATTTTTGTTTTAATGATCATCAAAACAACAATAGTGATGATCTGACTCGCATCCATGCCATCAGAGTGCAAGATCAGAGACTTTGGCTTGCCTTTGTACTAAAAATGATCTTTTGTCTTGTCCATGATTACTTTGCCCTAACAGCAGCATCATTTTTCCATTAGTCAAATATTAATATGCATCCTCGGGTATAATCGCTCTCGCTGCTGTCATCAAGCAAACACCACGCAAACTTGCAAACAATCCCTGGTGTGTGTCCTCCGCACAACAAAAGAGCAACATCTTCATTTCCCTCACAGAATACATTAGGCCCGTAAGTGGGCTCGCTTATTGCTGATGCGTGCGTTTGCAGCAGGCACCTGGGATTCTCCAGACCTGTTTGATGTGGCCCGCTTCAAGCACTCGGATCGTCCTGCTAAATTGCGGCTAATGGACGGGGCCCACCACTCGGCCGGGCCCCGACGACCGGGGGGGGGGCGGAAACTCGGGGACGCACACACCTGTCCTTTGTAGTCTGGCGAGCGCATTGTGCGCACAGGCGCATTAGCCCCCGTCGTGCTCACATAGGCACTTTGTGTAGCCGGAGCTGCCATTTTGTCCTGAATAACCCCAGGTGCCATTACTTTGGCTACCTGAGTGTGCGTCGCCACCACTCTGAACAAACAATGCACATCACATTGGAGATGGATGGCTATTGAGCGGCCGCTCTTGTGTATTATGAATTGTTTGATTTGATGTGTGCACGTGCCAGTTTACACAGTGGATTGTGCCTTTCACCGGGGGGTGCATAGCTGCACCTGTCCCTTCAATGGAATCCCCACCGTAGTGAATAATAGATTGGAAAGGGGGCTTTGAATAAGAGTAATGCGGAGACGGACCCTGTTGATGTGTACAGGTATATTCTGGTGTTAGTTTTTTCAATTTTAAGCATCAGATATGATTTTTATTAACCCTTGTACCGTATTTATTCAATCTTTTGAACTTTACGTTGAAAGAAGACCCTAGGGAGCTGAAATTTCACCCAGATGGTGACAACGTGTTGAACAAGACACGGCAAGTATAACGTATATATTTGTGGCTCGGTGGTAGAGTGGTCATCTCCCAGCTGAGAGGCTGTGGGTTTGATCCCCCAACCATCAAGGCCATGTAGAAGTGTCCTTGAGCAAGACACTTAACCCCCTGTTTCTCCTGATGCTGCTTCCTCAGGAGGTAAATGACTAGTTAGTGTAAAGCACTTCGAGTACCCAAGGTGTTTAAGCGCTATATAAGTGAAAGTCCATTTACCAATTACCTGAATACATGGGCTATCTGAGTATTTCAAATATACAGGACAATGCTCCATCCATCCGTCCATTTTCTAGAGCTGCTGAAGCTTCACTAGGGTCACAGGCTTGTTGGTGTCTATCCCAGCTGACTTTGGGCTCCGGTGGCCAAAGAACCACAGAGAACCCACACGGGAAGAACATTACATGGGTTGGTTGGAAATTTAAATATACAGTACAATTTTCAATGGCAAATACACAGCTTGAAACAAACACACCTGACATCTTTTTCCCGAGGACTTAAGAGTTATATTATTTTCTGACCATCTTGTTCAAATTCAAAACTATACCATTTCTAGCTGTTTCAAGGGCATTCACCTTTAGAGGTTTCCCTTTTAATGTGACGAACCAGCCAGAAGCTTGAGCTCCTCGGCAGAGGTAATGAAACAATAAATTATCCAGCCATTGTTCTGTTAGTCTGGCAACTTGACAAGTACTTCTCTTGCCATGACTTTCACATTAACTGCCTCTAATGGGCCCGTTGTTGTGTTTTCGTTTGTTTTGTGATGTTTTGTTTCGTTTTTTTCCCGATGAGTAGAAACCTTTCAAATGAAGCCTAAATTAAACTTTATAATTGTCACTCATTAACATCCAACTTTGAATCACATGAAAAGGGGACTTCTCGCATTACTCTGAAGCAAACAGAGAGCAGGTAAGTGAGCAGAGAGATGTCCAAAGGTTGGCAGCTAACCAGGCCCATATTGAATGGCACCTAACAGTTTTAAATCAAGACTGTGTGCCCAGCATCTGATGTGGGAGGGACTGGGAAAGGCTTTCTGTGAGCGCACCGGGTGATTTTTATATTTGAGAGTTATGTGTGTGCGAGTGTGTGTATGTGTGTGTGTGTGTGTGTGTGTGGACAATGACAGTATCTGTTGTGCCAGAGGAACTGATGAGCAGGTGGTCTGAGTGGGATTCAGCATACTCTCTCTCCCTCCTATTCACACTAGCACTCATCTTTCTGCTTCTGTGTGTCTGTCTGTCTCTCAAGCAGTCTCACTCTCATTTTTATGTATATTTATTTGTAAAAAGAGAGGATTTGCCTTTGCATTGGCATGTATGGAGGAGCACATAAAGGAAAAAAAATGGAAATGTTGAGCAATATCTAAACAAAATACCACTGTGAAATTAGAATTTTTATTTGTAAAAATATTTAAATATATGTATGCTGCTCTCTGTTTTGATATTGACTCTCGCTTTCCTACATGTTCTCACCGTGCTTGTGCACTTTGATAATACTATTTGCAACCTCCTCTGCAATACAGTGTTTCCTCGTTTTTCATGGTTGATGAGGACCAATAAACACTCACGATAAGTGAATTCCACTAAGTAGAATCCTTGGATGTTGTACATACATAAAAAAAAAAAAAAAACATGTATGACATGTTGAATAAAACCTTTTTTACCTTTCTTTACCATTCCTAGTCTATACTATAAAACTATAATATAGTTATAATACTATAACTATAATACAGAGGCCTAATTGTACTTGTGATACTTTTTCGGCACAAGCTTGAATCTGTTAGCCATTCTATTTTATTTACTCATGCATCCACTCACACCCTCTCTCTCAGCCCCTCGCCCACATGTACATCCCCGCACAAGTAAATCTCCACAAAACTTTCACTTACATCCATAAGCGCACCGCTCTTATGCAATGCCATGTCTCTGTCGATGTAAAATGATAAGCAGAGGTTTAGTTTTAAGCAAACGGCCTTCATTTGCTGCTCAACAGGACCGAGTATTAACAGGCTGTTCAACTGGTTCTGACTCCTCGTTAGGACTGAGTTTGGGAATGTTGTTACAGTACACTGGGTTTTTTGAAGACAATTTTACAATACGCATCCTTGATTCTTGTCAGTATGCGACGCAAAATAGAAACATTGAGATAATGTACGTGAAAGTAGACATCGAGGCACAATATTTAATTTTTTTGGATGCGCATGCTTGAATGTGTCTTGGATGTTGCCATCAATAAATGAGTACAGGAACTAACCTCTTCTATTACAGCGACAGTGCACTGTTACATGACTCAGAGGACAATACGCACACACAGAGACGCTTTTGCATACCATCACTGAGCAGATGTCTGAGTCCATCGATCGCCTCTGTGACATGCTTCAGCGGTGTCCCATTAAGCTGCACACACACACACACACACACACACACACACACACATACCCACACAAAAGCTCAGTGGATCTAATGTGACCTGTTTGCTCATGCAGCATTGTTGACCCGTTTGGATAGTGACCCAGTGCAGGATCAAGTTGTCATCCAATGTAGTCTCCTATGTCTTCTTTCCTCACTTTCAAGGTCATGTGGATCCACTGTCTTTTCTACCATAGCAGCACTGCAGCTTTGGGATATCCTACTGAAATGTTTAATCAGATATCAGATATTCTGATAAAAGCAGAAAATATCGGTCTACAGCACACACAATCAGCACATTCGAGTTAGCATGGTTTGTTTTAAAAGTGATCAGTAAGAACGGCGACTCTCTCGAGCAGTCAACGTTACAGTCTGCATTTATTTGCATCAATAACGCCAGCCTATATGGAGCACTTGAGTGATGCTAGCTCACGGCGAATTTATGCAATTAAGGTATCTGGGGCAAGAGAATTTGCCTGAACATATTTTTAAACCCAATTACTGGTTACCATTGTCAAATCTGAACTTGTATTAACTTATTCAGAGGTTATTGACATTCTGATGATAATTATATCATATTTTATATAATATATATAGTATTTGTCTCATCACATTATCCACAATGAGATGATATGATCAAAATGGAAAATTATTGATTGATTTCGTACATTTCAAATGATCGGTAGGTACATCAACAGAAGTGATATGGTAGAGGGCATTCCATGTTAGAATGAGCTTCATGCAATGACAAACCCTTTTCTTTTTCAGGTCTTTTAGTGTTTCAAACAAAATGCAAATCTCAGTAATCAGAGCTATGGAATTATTGAAAGATAATCTAGTTTTGTTTAAAAATTCTGAATATGTATATACAGTATCTATGATTTCTACACGACAATAAGGTGGTCGGATGGAAAGACGAACAGTGGCTTTTACTGAGGCTGTGCATGTGGATACATTTTTGCTTTTAATGCAAAGCTTCAGCCTTGTGATTTTTGTAAACAAAACTTTGCAGGAGAACTGCGCTCGCCTAGGAAAATTCATCGTCGAGGGTTTGATGGGTGCAACACTATAATAAAATTTCCATCAAGGCTGAGGGCTTGTTGATATTCATTGGACATTTTGTGACATAGTAAAACCTAGATCAATGACTGCTGCACTTAAGGAAATGAATTGGATGATTTATTTGTACTACTGTCAGGCAGAGCAAGAGTGAGAGAGTGAGAGAGAGCGAGAGAGAGTGAGAGAAAAGGAAGGTCAAATGTGTCGATGTAGTTATGAAATTACTATTGACATCTTTGCTGTTTGCGTTTCAGCTTATTTTGCATGAATTTTTCTGTTAGTCATACCAATTTAGAGGATCACTTTTTAAGTTTTCTTGAAAACATTTGGTACATTGCTATTTCACCATCACATTTGTATAGCGGTCAGTAAACTACCCTAATTCCCCAAATATAAGATGCACCTCTGTAAAGGACACCCCCTAAATTCTGGGGTAGGAGTCTGATATTTTCTTTGTTACCATGTATAAGACGCACCAACCCTTTGGCAACAATGTAAAAAGTATCATCTTGTGAATTTTAGCAGTTTACATCCGTAAGTTAAAGGATATATATGTTTGTGTGTATGTGTATATATATGTATCTATCATTTTCCACACGACACAACTTGATTTTCATTTTACTATTAACACCCAAATTTGCACAGCATCCGTGTTCAGCTGGAGACATCCTTACTTTACATAAATATTCCGTTTTAGTAATATTCCTGTGTGTGAACAAGGATTGACTCGGATGTTGATTCAGTCACCTTGTTTCTTTTATTGAAAATAATGTTGTAACAACCTCAGCTATCATGAATTGCTGTTAGCTGCAACAAGCACTGACACCCAACAGCCACCTGATGTCTGCCGTTTTGCTCTTCCCGTATGGTAATTATTGTTCTTAAGAAAATGGCAGGTTTTAGCTTTTCAAATTTAACCTGTAGGGGACAGTCACAAAAACTGGCCATTCTGCTCATTAAGAACAGGAAAAAGTTGATGAAGAACAGGAAGTTATTGACCTCGTAGCAACTAACAGATTACTCCATTCTCGTTTACTTAAACTATTGCATATGTAATGTACATATAACATTATGTACATTTGATCTAAACGGTTGTTAGTGAATGTTGACCCTAAATAGTAACCACAAGTGCGCTAACGCTAATAGTGACCGCTAACCTGTTAGTATAGGCACATTTTGTTGGTGTTTAAAAATCACGTGTATAGAAGATAATAAATAATGCGATGCTTTATCCATTCACATCAGCACATGTTCAACCCACCTTCGTTTTTTCATCATGCAAGATTGTGATCTGATCATTTTATAAGACAGCACCTCATCAATGTCTATATTATTGCGTAAGTGTATTCCATTAACCAGTGTGCTACGCACTACATCTTTAGCAGGCGCATTGCGACCTGTAAACTGAATGTCGCCCAATCACTGGCCTGTTAGCCAGCAACAGTAGTCATCCATTCACTCAGTCACTCAGTCAGTCCTCCAGGCTGTCGGGCACACGGGGAACCGGAGCACAGCTGTCCGAGCAAGCCTCCATTATCCAGCCTCATCTATTGATTCACCCTGTGGGATTTTTTCCTGCCCATTTTTGGCACGGGATCATCTGTGAACACACACCAGCACGTGTACAAGCATTAACCCAATATTTTGCACTCCTTCATATGTACAAAACCCAACATGCAAACCCAACACACATTTAGAGTCACATCAAATTGCTTTCAATGTATTAATATTTTTCTGTACTTTTTTTTTTTTTTTTGCTGTTTGCTCTCTTTTATTATAAAGTGGCCTGGTGCTTTCATTAAACTAAACATTTGGCCACCCAGCAATTGTGACTATTTTGTTTGTCAAAGTTTTGTTGTTATTATTGTCTTCAGCTGACTGACATTTACACATACTCACACCCAATTAGTGGTGCTTTGTATAATGAATGACACGTAGGCTGCCTGATGGCCAGCAATGTCTTCTCTGTTGGCTTAAACGTCATCAAAAGAGCTGGCCTATATTTACAACTTCACTTCTGATAGTTGTCCAAAAAAATTGGATACATTTTCTTTTATTTTACAATTTATTCATAATAATTGACGTTTAACAATAAAGTACGTTCATTTAATATTGTAAGACATCCTTATTCATGATAAATATATTTAGATGTTTGTATAATTGATTTGCCATTCATGATGTAACAGTGTTACATACAGTATACACACACACACACACACATATATATATATATATATATATATATATATATATATATATATATATATATATATATATATATATATATATATATATTTATATATATAGACACAGAAAAATAAAACGCAAAACACCCAAGATGAAAAAAAACTAGCAATTTGATGAAAAACCAGGGGGTCACGAAATATAATTCTGTGGTTCGCAAATGGCCCGCATAGTGCGATTTTGCAACCCCAGTTGCTGATAAAATAAATACCGATATGCAGCATTTTGTTTCACCCATCAATCAAAACCAGCTTCTAAATCATGCCTCAAACGGCAACCATGAGCAGATAAAACAAACGGTGTTTGCTTTTGCATCCGCCTACACATAATTGTATGGGCAACCCCAGCAGCAGCGATCAAACGAATAATCAACAAATGTATCCAAACAAACCAACAGCTACAGTATGAGCAAGTGTAAACTCCAGATGATCATATGATTAATGTATCTGCTCTACGTATGCGGCCTTCACTATTATTGCCAATGAATAATGCATGAGCTCCAGCCTTTGTTTATGGTATGATGTAAAGCATGGCCTTGAGTGTTGCGCCTTGACGCCAAGAAATGCCTCAGTGTGCTCCTCAATCCTCCCATTGCAGCTCGCCACATGCATATTCTGTTGGGAATGTCTCATTCCCGCGCTCTTCCGGCACTGGCGGCGGGCTAAACAAAGCTTTGCAATAGAGGATGGAGGGACAAGTGGGATGGTGGGGGAATAAAGTTAATGAATAATAACAGCTGTTAATCTCTGATGGAAAACATCTTTTCATATGAAAATCTCCAGGTTGATCTCACAATCCGCCACACTGTCAATCTGGAATATGGAAGCCCTGGAGGAAAAGGCTCTCTAATCTGTTCTAAATCTGTGTGTTACCCCCCCTCCCTTTTTTGAACAATATCCTCAACAGCAGCTGTTTAGCGTGCCCGCTTGTTTTCATCACCGCGGGTTGTCTTTGAACATCATATCTAATATTTAAAGTGTCTTCCCTAAACTCAAAGTGGATGATAGGATTGCCATTTAGAGTAGGAGTCAAGGTTTGTTTTTTTAACCCCTCTGCACACACTTTGGAAACCATGCACATTGCCTTTTTTTTCTCCTAATTTTGTAAATGCTTCTAAAGGTGCAGTAATTCAAGTTCATGAATATATTTTGTCCTTCAACTCCTCAAAATTTTCAGTGGCATCAGTTCTATCCACATATGTAGGTTCAATTTATTAACACCCACACAAAAATTGAATAATGGTATTGTCTGTCTTTGTAGCTTGTGAAATGAGGATGACACTTGAAGACGTAGCCATTAACTGGAGTCCACCTATTGTTTTGAGGTGAAACACAAGTCAACGAATAATTTTTTGTTTGGTGACATAGATTGACTGCAGCTCAACGGAATGTTGCAAAAACTGCAGGAAATTCAATGTAACAAATCCGATTAAATTGCATCTCAAAAATTGTAATCATGTGTACTTTATGTGGTTCAAAATTTGGACAATGATTATTTTTGTACACAAAATCTGGCACGTCCAGCTGCAATCACATTAGAAATGTTAGAATCTTTGCTGTTTTAATCTGTTTTAATCATCTGCTGGAAATTTCAGCTCCATAGTGTTTTTTTCCCCATTGATTCTTTTATATGTTTAAAAAAATTGAAGGAATTTCCCTAATTTGTTAACATCATGCGACAAGGGTTAAACTGACAATCTGATGATAGTCAAGTTAGTGTCGACTTGTCATTTTTTGTCAGTAATGAAAAATCAGCCAGTGTTCAAAAGCCTACTCGAGCCTAGCTTTTAAATCGCCTTTCTTTCGCTTTCTCACTTACCGCAGCTCAAAACTAAAAGATACTTTGAGTCAATTATTTTGCCAGACTAATTTTTTTCTGTGCATGCTGTTGAAAGTGGCCCTACCATCTCAAGCAGGTCCAGTTGACATCAAGATTTAAACGTCATTGTGAAGTAGTATGTAGTAGCTTGTCAGGCAGTCTAGAGTGCACTGGAATGCATACTGCTAACCCGTGTAATTTAGAAAATATTGTCAGTAAAACTAAAAAAATTAAAAGATAAAAGAAAACAAGATGACAAAGGGAGCTTACTGTATTGTTTGCCAGAGGCACACAAACACACACAATGGCCAAGTTGTGCTGTGCAAATCAGCCAGTTCTTGTTTTTGTTCTTTCTTTTAAGTCAGGAATTTTTGTTGGGTGATTAGACATCCTCTTTTCTTCCCTTGGACTTAAAAAATAACCTAAAAACATCTGGCCGTAACTTGGAATTCATTCTAGATGATCGGCATTGTTTCTTTCATCCTCCTTTGACTGTATCTTTTTGAGTTGTTCGAATTATGACCCAGGGACATTTTGCGGCTGCTCATCCATTTTTTTAGTAAAATTGCATGCACCAAACATACCATTTGACATGGCCTAACATTTAAAAAAGAGGCGGACCTTTCGGGTAATAAATTCGGACAAATAGATTTAGAAAATCTATTTTATGAATTGCATTACTGTACATGGCCCATCAAGTCACTTAGCTCTACAGTTCATAATCACGGTCTTCTCGATCCAATCAAGGCATCCATCTTCCATTCTTGTGTTTGGTATTTCCACTAATCAAAATAAAGAAAAGAGTAACAGTTGCGGCTCATGCATTGTTTTTGTAGTAAAGGGCGCTTTTCTTACAATTCAAAACGTAATAAATACAAAATAAAAGACACTGTACGGTAGTGTCTCTGTCGTTTGTTTGTTAAAGCAGTCTGGGTCAGATCATAATAATTGTTTGTGCATCTATAGATAGGAGCAGAAATCCTAGTCTAACTGACTATCGCCATCTTCTCTAGCATCAGCCTCCTCAGGCTCTTGTAGTGGAGCCACATAGCTAGCAGGTGTTAGCCAGATTACACACTGCAGGAGCCCACCCCAGCACGGATGTCTGCTTGCCTCAAACACACTCGAGGTTCATCCCTCTATCTCCTAGTGGGTGAGGCCTGATGTGCTGGGCTGCGCATACAAGAGGTTATCCGCTCCGAGGCAGATGAATGTCGACGTGTGGCGGCGTTTGCGCATGAGGGCTTGCATTGTTGGTAAAAAGAGGAGCGTGACCAGAGTCTGCTGTGGATATAATTAATAGGCCACATGCGACTGCACCAAATGTGTCACAGTGAGGGGAAATCAATCGATGGAATCTGTCGAATAATGGAATAAAGGGAGTGTGCGTCTGCGTGCGGGGAAAAGGGGGAAGGTCCATAAAATAGAGAAAGAACGGACATGAATCACGGGAAATGGGACAGGGACTGTGCGTGAATGTGAAAAAATGTTGCCCAGAAGATGGAGATAGAAGCTTTGCCCCGAATGCTGTAGCGTTGATTCTTTGGCTCGCCACCCATGTAGAGAACGTGCTGTCTTCCCGGGGCCCTAACCAGGCAGCCGCCCTGTTTGTACGGAGTGCATATCTAAGTTTGAAGGCAGGGGAGGAAATCACTGTAGATAAGAGCTGGATAGAGAGCTTTGTGTTGGACAGACTGGCAGCACACTGAGAGATGCAGCCTGTCACCAGCTGCATGGTCCTGCGATTGTGTGTGTGCATGCGTGTGTGTGCGTGTGTGTGGGCCACATCCAGGCACAGTCGCTGATAGTGCTGCCAGGCGCCAGACACCCATAGATGAGACAAGGAGCGTTATCACAGACCGCTACTGCCGTTGCCCTTGGACGTCTTATAAACACAAGCACATTTGCATTCATCCGTACTTGCAAATAATGTAATATAGTATAGCATGTTCCTGCATGAAAATGTGTTGAAGCTCAGGATGCACGTTTTCTTTCCTCACTTGCTAACTCTATCCAAATATAGGAGGTGTTTTTAATGTTATGTCTATAGAAATGACCATCTCAAAATCTTAATTGATAATTATAGGTTATAAAAGATGATTATTTGTCAACATCACATTTCCAAAGTTAAGTTAAAGAGATGCTGAAGTTCTGTAGGCGTTTTCAACCTTACTTGATATCTAAATTATATGTGAAGTTTATGCTTTTAAAGACACATTTTTCCTCCTGTTTTCCAGGTTAAGTCATGTGACATTTGAGAGTTGAGCTGTAATTGGTTGTTACCTGAGCCCTGAGCACATGTGATGTCATTTTTACGAAAGAGCTACTGGAAAAATTATGTATTAAAGGGCCTAGACCATAATATTTTTACACTCTCCAGTTAAATATACTGTACGCATATAAATTACAATTGGCACATTGGAAGTTTAATTTCTTAGTAAATATGAGTTTTTTTTAGTACTGACATTCCTAACCAGATAGTAAAACATATCGTTGGCTGGCCTGCTTCTCACAGGGTGGCTGCCACGCCCCCTTTATGATGTCGTTCAATCCCACTCGTTTCAGATCCCACTCAATGACACACATTCCTCCTATCAAATTGGTCCCTGTGGAAAGACAGTATTCTTAACAAAAGTTCTGCCTGGGCGTGACATGTCCATCTGTGTGCTCCCAAACACACGTTTTAACCCCTTTGGCATTTTCTACAGTAAAACGTAACTAATAATGAAATCGGTGCAAAATCTCTCCTCCTCCACTCCGGAAACAAAACAAAACTAAAAGATGTGGATAAGGTCAGGATGTAGTGACTCTTTCATGGGCGGTATGGGGACGGTGTAGAGAAAGTATGAATTTCTTCTGTCGTCAAGCTTTTTGACCTGCTCAGGCAGGACTGGTGTGACAGTTTTAAGCAAGGAATGCGTAGAAATGCATCTGTGAAGGAAAATAACACTTTGAGGGTGTTTAAGGTGAGAAATCAACATTGTAGCATGGTTAACAGCTACAAAATGTCGACTTTCCACGATGAGGCCCCCTGTAAATCGTACGCAGTTATACTTGAACAAAAGTTCTTTATCACATTAGTTGTATCCAAAATATTAACAGGTATCAGAACCATACCTTAAAATATGACCGTTTGCTGACCCGATTCTGACTTTAACTTTCAACTTTTGCATGTTTTGAAAAAGGCAACCAGCTTCAGTTTCATATCCAATCTTCAACTCAATCTGCTGGGTCAAATCATGAATCCAAGCTTGTGTAAAAGTAACCCAATCTGCACATCATTCAAAACTACCCAGTGAGCAGGTTATGAAAACAAGGAAGCAGCAATCCAACGTGGTATATTGTTGAATAACTTGGGCCAAGCACTCGCGATGGTAAAACAGCAAGTGGAAGAGGTGTTGTTATTTGGTCTGAGGAACTTGCACCCGGACCGGAGCTTGTCTGATTTGTGTAACCGCCCTCGCTGCCTCCCTCTAGTAAACAGTCCATTAGCGTAGCGCTCCAAGGTAAACATATTTACTGGCTGGTGACGACTTGCCAGTGTGGCTCGTCGAGCCCTGTGGCAGAGGGGATTTCATTAAGCGGAGGGCAGGGGGAGAACGAAGGAAATTAATGTGCCATTCAAGATGATTTCTTTGTTTCCCATCAACATGATCACAGACAGGCCGCAGGGAAGAGATGATTTACGCACACAAAGGAAAGAGACAGGCAGAAAGAGGGAGCGAGAGCAAATATCAAAAGGCTCCCAGTGCGTGAAATGTCTTCCTTTCGGTTAAATTAAAAAAAAAAAAAACTTGTTGGGATTCTTGTTATGGCTTGGAGAGCTGAAATTGTCTTCAATTGGAAAAGCTTTCTTGTTTGTCATAAAGAAAAGGAAGCGTCGCAAAAGCACCGACAGGCTCAACATTCTAATGCATTTTTATTCTCCCACACGGTAATCCGACCGATGCAGCGATGTCCGGAAGTCTCATTCAGAAACCTTTATCAAAAAATGCTTTTTTTTTTGTTTTGTTTTGCTGGCAGGCTGTTGGTTGTCATTCGTTTATTACTGCGCTTCACAAGTTAATTGTCAGATTGCCGTATTTTTCGGACTGTATACCCGACTTTTTCCTCATGTTTTCAGCCTTGCGGCTTATAGTCCAGTGCGGTTTGATTGTGGTTTTTTTTTTGTTTGTTTGGTTTGTTTTTTGTTTTGTTTTTGCTAGCCACTAGCAAGCAAATGTGTGTATCTGTTCAAGGTGTCAATTTATGGAAGAACTATCAAATAAAACGGAAAAGATGTGAATCAATGGCTGAAAACAATATATTACTAAAAAAAACAAACAAAACAAAAAAAAAAAAAAAAAAATATATATATATATATATATATATATATATATATATATATATATATATATATATATATATATATATATTCATATATTTAATACTATAAAATTTTAGGTATATTTGTGATGGGTAAATTTTATATACAGTCCAGGGTATATGTGATTTTATTTATGTATTTATGAATGATGTAGAATGTGTTATTGGGTTAACTAAGATAAGCTATCAAACAAAGGGAGACAAAAAAAGATGCTATTGAAGTGTTGCTTTCGATTTTGAACTGCTATTTAACTAACAGATATCCATCCATCCATTTTCTATAAATATGTTGGGATCAAACATGCAGGCATCTTCAGTCTGTTGAAGAGTGGATGTTGCTGTTGGCAGATAATTACAAAAAAAATAAATGATAAACTTCATTTACCATCTTTTTGCGGAAAGACCTGACGTCATTACTGGCGGTTTATAGTCTAGTGCGGCTTATCCGAGACAAAAATCTTTTTTTTTTTTTTTTTTTTTGCCTATATTTTGGTGCTGTGTCTTATATACCAGTGCACCTCATAGTCCGGAAAATACGGTAGCTTCAATTCACTTTTGGAAGATTTTTTGTTCTTCTTGTTGGATTTATTTGAGTGATTAGTTTGCAGGAAAATATGATGGGCAGTACTGTTGTATAAGTATAGCACAAAATGTTCTGCGCTGTCATGAATCAAAATTCTGTGATTGCCAGGCAGCAAGTAGCCCATCCGTCCATCCATCCATCCATCCATCCATCCATCCATCCATCAATCCATCCATCGCTGCATTGAGAACAATAATGTTGCCAAGATCAAATGATAAATGCTGAGGCCTCGATGTTCTTTTGACGACTGCTCAGCGGCACGCCCCGATTTCCCACAATTCATCAGTCATCAATTCCACACACTCAACATGATTCACATTCACAACAATCAAATTAGAAATCGTTATGTCCCTCCCAAAGTAAAAACAAACCACATTCACTCATACCTCATACCTAAGTGCTTTCCTGATCGGCAATGCTAAAATGACAACCGACTACAAAATAGCGCAAAATCAACTGTAGATCATAACACAGACGGAAAGTATCAAGTGACATGGTAACATCAATATTTATTGGATTTCTTTTGGTTGCATGGCACTTTGCGAGTGATGTGCCGGGTTAGCTAGGCTGCATTTAAATTAACTCAGTACACTTTCCATTCGCACACAAAAACACATGTACGCACAGAACACACACCCACTTTCAAATGCCCGGCTGGTTTGTGTCGTCGGTGACCTTAGACAGTGGAGCAGGTGTTTAGGATATGATAACATCATGACAGAGAGCACAGGTGCGACAACACACAGACAGGAAGGACACACACACACACACACACACACACACTCACACACACACACACACGCATGCAGCCTTTTGTTCGCTGGCTAAAAGACATACAAAATATTCCACTATAACGAAATAATGTTTTTGAAATAATGTTATTACTACACATTGAGACATTACCAAATGTTATTACATTCACCATTGTGCAGTATTTTGTCCAATCCTTTGATCTTTGCATCAAAGGCATTCACATTAAAGGAAAAGCATTGAATGAATCCACCAGGGAGCTGAAATTACACCCACGTGGTGACAACATGTCAAAGTTCAAAATGGCACGGCTACTTGAGTTGTCACACTAGCAGGGGTGTGCCATCCATTGGCTCAAATGTTGCGGGAATGATGTGAAAGAAAATTATAATAATAACCACGTCTCACAATTCTTTTTGATTTAAAAGTTTTTTTTTGTTTTTTTTTAAGAATTTAAAACTGCTAACATGCTGTGCTGTACATTTACTTGCCAACAGTTTTTTTAATGCATAGATGAAATAAATACATTTATTTATTTTTTATTTTGTATTCATTCATTAACAAACATTAAAAAATACTTCATTAAAAATGGGTAATCAAATAATTAATTGTTTCTGGAAATTATACATTCATAAAAGAAATTTTATGTTCAGTAAATTATTCAATTTCATTTTTGTAAAAAGCCAGCTTCTCCCCTATATTCGATCCAACTTGTCACGTGCCACCATTGGTTACCTGTCCAGTTAATTTTTTATTCCTCTACTCTGATCCCCCAAAACACTTTCTGTGGACAACTATTTATTCAGAGTTATTTTGTTTTTATAACAGGTCTGAGATTTTATGTTGTCAATTTTTTGGGGACAAATATTCATTATTAATTAAATTATTGATTTATTTTTGTGAACAGTAACCCCCAAACAGCATAATTTATGTTTCTTAGGACATGTTTTAGTGTTTAGTGTCTAGTGTTTCGTGTGATTGTTTCCTTGTGGACCAAAACAAATGAAGTTCGAAAGGGTCTAAAGTTGAATAAATCCGACACTGGTGGCATGTTCTAAGTCTTTTTTATTTTTATCAAACTCAAAAATGCTTTGCACTGGTTAAGGAGTACTTGGCTGAAAAGATATTTCACAGGGGTACATCACTGAAAAATGATTGAGAAGCACTGTATTAGGCTATATGACTAGGCTGAACATTAGAGATACATGCATAATGATTTTAGTAAAAATATGTTGCTCTTTTACTTAGGATTATGCAGTATTGACAGTGGATCTTAATGTGAAGATATACCTGATGATGGTGTTCTTGGCTTGCATTATCAAAGTGGAAATTTGACATGGGCGTGGAGCGAATGGAGGTACAAGTGAACTTCTGCGAAAGGGAGAGACCTCTCTATCTGCACCATCATGTGGAGAGAAGTAGTACAGCAAGCGACTCCATTGACATTCCACCCACAATGTAATCCTCTTCACGCAGATGTGAGAAGGCAAGAAGATGATATTCACTGTGGGGGGGAAAAAAAGAAAATGTACATGCGCCGTTCTTGATTTGTCCACTCACGCCCGTTGTCCAATCCCATACTTGAAGGCATGCATAAATAGTTTCTGTGGGGCTTTCACAACATGAAAAGATGTTCAGGAGCCGCATTTGTATTTATTTGTAGATGCTCCAGCGCGCAAGTGGGGTGATGGTTTGTTGATACCACGCAAGGCCCAGGTAGAGCCTTGATAAGGAGCGATATGCAGACAGCCAATGTTTTGTCTTTCTCATCAAGCATGGCAGAGAGGATTTTCGGAGAGGCTGCACTGGCAGATGGGAGATTGTTCCTTCATGGATATTGTCTGTGAAACGCCTCGGAATATGTCAGCTTTATCTGTGTTAGAACATACCGAACATTTTTGCATGCGATACCGAGCTACCGGAGCTATAGCCTCTCCCATCTGTGCCGTTGCAAACTATATCTCCGTCCTGCAGCATCCCGCCACACAATACCGAAATAACTCCGCTGATCAGGGGAAGTGCCGCCACATTGCCAAGTTTGGGGAAAATGTCTGAAACGCTGTGATATTGAGACGTGGTGCTGCAAGATAGATTATGTAGTATCGTTGAGCTGTGTTTTATCCCACCATTCCCGCATTCCTTGCTCTCTATCTCATACACACACAAGCTGACACACATAATCGTTTCCCCCTCATTCCGTACAAGAGGTGTGAAAGGCAAATGTATGCTCGCCTTCATCATAGACAAAATAGTGAGGTCATGAGAGGACTGACGATGATCTAGCACCACACAGGATCAGGCTCGTTCAGTTTCATGTATGCGGATAGCATACATCCCTTGGCAAAAGTGCATTGAAAAAAAAGTTTTTTTTTCTCTTAGCCTTCTCATAAAACATGCAAAATGCGCAGGTGCACAGGGTATTATGCTTTGACATCGTACACCAAGATGTACGAGTAATATGGCGGTTGAACTAGGCCGCCAAGCAACTTTGTAAAGCCCCGTTTTTTTCGCTTTTTCCCAGTGACTCTCCTCTAAGCTTGGTTGCAGTTTGCAGACTTAAAAAAATGAGTTAATTTTGAGAGGCAATGCGTACCTTCCAGAATGTTTTTACCGCGTGAAAGCCCCAAGTAGAAAACATGTCCGACGAACTATTTCTAATGAAAGTTCCTTTATGATTCGGCTGAAAAGAACAACTGTGACCTCAATACCGTAAACAACTCCAAGCAAGCACACACACTGGGACGAGATGAGGAGGCTGTTAAAAAAAGCTTGGAAACTTAAGATTCTTTTACTCTACTAGGATTCACTAGCGCTGTTATAGTGCTGTATGTAAGCTGAAAATGCCATTTACTGCCACCTATAGCATGGGAGGATATCGGCTGACAGCGGGGCAAGCTGCACTGAGTATAAAATGCTGCAAAACGCGTGCCAGCAAGCTTCCGCACGTCTCGTATCCACACGGAGCGTTCATACGTCAAACATAAACCAGATATCAGTGATTAACTGTAAAAAAAATAAAATAATTTCCCTCCCTTTATCAAACAATATATTTTTCAAGCTGAAAATGAAGAAAACATTTGTTTTCAATAATTTGCTTGCTGTTTTGTGTTGGCATACCGGCATCAGAGGTTGATAATTTTCCAAAGTATAAGTACATGTTTGTGCTATCATCATAGAGGTATTGAGAAATTTTTAAAAATCTGAGGATGAATCTTGCTGAAATGCTAAGCATTTAGACATGCATATGCCTCTTATTGATTAATTATCAAAATAGTTTTTCAATTAATTTGTCAATTAATTAGTTGTATATATATACATATATACATATATATATATATATATATATATATATATATATATATATATATATATATATATATATATATATATATATATATATATATATATATATATATATATATATATATATATATAAAGAGTGTGTGTGTGTGTGTGTGTGTGTGTGTGTGTGTGTGTGAGAGAGAGAGCGAGAGAGAGAGAGAGAGAGAGAGAGAGAGAGAGGGATGAGAGAGTATATCGAGAGGGATGGATATATCACTGCAAAACTGGATTCTGTTTTGAGTTTCTGTCCCAATTCTTCTGTCTGATGCCCGTTCAAAAGTACTAATGAAAGCCTATTGTAAAAGGCAGGCTGTTAACTTCCAATCCCTGTCACATTGAAAGGGGTCAGGGCGGAGGCCGTGTGAAGGAGATGCAGCAACCCGCTCGCTGATCAAGCGTCGTCAGTGTTTGAGTATCTTATCGAGGCTGTTGCCAACTCAACCTGCCTCAATTGACTTTGTGTGTGGGGATTAGAAAAGGACCATGGCAGCTGATTATTTGGGTGAGTGAGTGGCTCTGTGTAAACAAACATTGCAGGCTTTACCGTTGTCTCACTCTCAACACGGTTGGCTGGACCATGAAAAAACACACACAGACAACACTTCTTCAGATAGAATGTCAAAATTAAGTCAAGTATTCCTATTATGCCCACTTCATATAATTATTTGTTTTAAAACAGACTTTAAAAGATGTAGCACAATGTCCATGCTGCAGACACTCTTACAAACCGTATTTGTTTTGTCACCTATTGTGTGTGAGTCTGGAACATATCCAACAACATAATTGGGGTTCATGAGATATAAGCTTTGAAGAGCTGTTTGAATACAACCACTCAGCAATAAAAAGGGGGTGCTCGGTGTATCGTGGGAACTTTACTGTCAATCTTGGCCGAAAGTGACATAACTCAGGGATTACTCATGTGCTCTCGCTGACTGTCCAAAAAAGACTCAACTGAAGAGTCGACTCCCCGTCACGAATGTAAATAATGTACTGTTATTCAAGTTTATACGAATGATGGTATTGGCATGTATACAGATGAGCAGAGACATATTGAATAAAAATAAGGTTGTATTGATTAACTATATGAGCCCTATTTTCATGCGCAGTGCAAGCTTAGTGCATAGCGCAGTATGACTGCGCGTGTGGAGTTTTCTTTGCAGTATTTCCACAGACCTGCACTGTTAGAATATGCGTTTGCGCTATTGTGGGCGTGAACACAGCCATCTTGCTTCTTGGCCCAAAAATTGGCTCCTTTCATTTCCCTTCAAAGGTGAGCAGTCTACATGGCGTATGATGAAATTGACTCGCTGGAGTCAATACAGGAGTTGAACATATTCATGACAGCCACCACGCAGTTCCATGAATATCTGCGTGCTCCCAAAGTTTTGGGATTTTGATATGCTAATACATGACAGCAGTTAAATTCTTGTGACTAGTGTCATATCAGTTATATTTTATTTTATTCAGATATAATTAGCAAAGAACACTTTACAACAGTACTTTCTCCCACTCCTATTGAGCATATTAACTTCTGCTTCTAGATGCAATTTATTACCACCTTTTATCATTTAATGTTTTTTTTTTTTTATGTGAGGCAAAAACATCTTGATGGTATCTTTAATAACAGTAGAGTGAGATCCAAAGGAGCTAATTTACCACAGCTGCAGCTGGAGTTTAGCCTAACACATAAATGTAAACCACACAGCTGCGACTGTAGCCAGCCACAGTTAATGCTAGCAACAAAGATGCTAATGTAGTGCAAAGCTCTTTGTGCTGGCTCGCAAACTTAACTTGTGGACACCCCGTATCTGAACAAGTCTGCAATGGACAGGATTGAAGATATTTTATTTTAATATCAATTTTATTTTTTGGGTGTGAAGGACAAAAGAAATCAATACTATTCCTCTGAATGATCAAAACTAAAGGTTGCAGCTAGCAGTTGGCACTCATCTCATGTCCATCCATCCATTTTCTAGAGCCGCTTATCCTCACAAGGGTCGCAGGCTTGCTGGTGCCTATCCCAGCTGACTTCAGGCAGGACACCCTGAACTTGTAGTCTCAAATACAGCAGGAGATAAATGGTTACAATTGCATCTGTTAAATAAATAAATCTGTCTGTTTTTTTTTCTCAGGTTTTTAGGTAAAATTAAATAAATGGATTGGTCAATTACAGATTTTCTGGAATTACTCGCTCAATTATTTTTTTTTCAATTTTTGACAGCACTCCTTTTTGCAACAGCAAAGTCATCCTTTACATCAGAGCCTTTCAGTTTGAGGTTAGTGCCAGCACAGGGAGTGAGATTGAGGAGTTCCCATGAAAGAGCCGCAAAGTTTGCAGCATCCCCACATATCCATTCCAGATGCCGGCTAGACTCGCTGGAGCCGAGGGCCGTCAAACTGGGGGCTGGATGGAGTTGTCTTTTCCTCCAGGTGTGATGCCTCACGCCGAGTCCCCCACATGTTCCCGTGCCCTTGCACAAACACGCAAGGGGAGGCGACAGCGCCGCTAGGGCCGCCTCCCCGCGTTCCACTCATCTCGCGGCCGCCTCTCACGCGGCCCACCCAACCGAGCAGCCACCCACCCAAGCGGCCGTCTCCTCGGGATGCAAGCGCATACGCGAAGCCTTCCTCCTTTGAGCGCTAATCTCTTATTTCATGCGTTTCCCACTCGTGTCAGAACTCATGTCCCCTTCTGCGCTTGAACCCTTTGACGAGGGGTTAGGCTCACACTGCTGCAGGACAGTTGTTGCTCTAGTAACCGGACCATGTTCCGCACTAATGTAGGACGTATTGAGCTTGTCATATTTCAAGCCTGGTCAGCTTTCGGACAATACACCATCAGGGAGTGTCGGGTGGAGAAAGAAAACAGAAGCGGTGCTGTTTTGTGTTTATTTTCCAGATGAATGTATTTTTCCAATAAAAGTGAGCAAAATTGGGTCCAGCGAGCTCACACACTTTTGCAGTTTTACTTTCACAAGTTAATTCTTCCATGGCAAATCAATCCCCCCCCCATTTTACATGAATTCCACCTACACTTTTAAGACTTTTCCATGGCTGGAACAGATAGATGCGGTCAGGGCAAACATTATTTGCAAGCCCACACAAAATATGTTGCCTCATGGCTCGAGCTGGACGACATCCAGTTTCGGCATAACTCTTATTTATGGGAACAAGGCACCAATGTTCTTCATTTCTTTGACTGAGGACTGTCTCTACTCATTAATGTTACAAGCAGAAATAAACTGCCTGAATGTTTCGAAATGAGGGAAATCTGTTCACTATAAATCAATTTAAGACTTTTGACATGGATTAAAACTCATGAACGTTTTTTTTTTTACAGAAAGTACACCTTGTTAAAACATTTATAATATTTCACACTAGCATGCTAGCTGAATTGCATCAACCACAGTCACAAAGCAAAGATGTTATTGACAAACATTAAACCAAAACATGAAGCTCTGAAGCAAAATATAAACTGTCATTAATGAATTGAAAACACAAGTCGTAGTTACAGTCTCAAATATCAGCATGGTGAGTTCCCATACAGACCTGTGTGTGAGTGAGTATGTGTGTGTGTGTAGACCTCTGTTATCATAACTTTGCTAAGATTCTTTGAAATTTCCCACGGGCCAAAGTCCGTAAATGATTTCCTCATGTTCAAACCTTTTTTTTCCTATTCAAATTAAACACAAACACTTACGATTCATCCTGTTAAATACTCAGAAAAAAACAAAATCAAAGTATACACTCTATCTATCTATCTATCTATCTATCTATCTATCTATCTATCTATCTATCTATCTATCTATCTATCTATCTATCTATCTATCTATCTATCTATCTATCTATCTATCTATCTATCTATCTATCTATCTATCTATCTATCTATCTATCTGCTAAATATATTAAGGTCATGATTATCAAAGGTTCAAATTAAAAAATAAGGGACTATAGTAGATGATGCGCACTGCTGAAAATGAATGTGCCAAAACTTTAAATGCGCTTTTCTCAAAAAACAAGATTCATGCCTGAACACAGTCAGACCTTAACGTCACCCGTATTTGTTATTATCAAGTCACTTTTGTGAGTCACCAGAAACAAAATCCAAAATCAATGTCTTTACCCCCTGCGTCTAAGTCATGACACATATGATCCAACTTTCCTCGCCAAGAAAGTTGCTTGTCTGTTTCTCACTCACTAATTGAAAGAGACACGTCTAATCTGCTTCCCATTTCACCTTCATAGTCTATTAGTTGTCATGGTGGCAAAACTGTATGCACTAACAGGCATGGTCATTGAGATGGAAGCTAACAGCTGCTAGCATTTATAATACCCTTTCTTCTAGTTGTCTGCCTGTGTTTTACATTGCAAGTCTTCATGTTCAATACATATATTTTTTTGCTTCATATTGAATATCTTAATACTGGGAGTTTAAATCAGAATTAGAGAAAGTGAGAGACTAAGCGCAATCAGCACTTTCATCTCTTAAGCCATAGTGAAACAAACAAACAAACAAAAGACCTCACTTGGTTGTTTAGTGTCATCCCTGCATTATTATCCCAAGGCATTGGCACAACTGTTACAAATAGTGATGACCAAAATGAATCCAAGGTTTAGCTGCTGTTTGTATCGTTGCATATTGTTTCATCATTGATTAACATAGAGGCAGGATGATGAAGTAATGGTTACCGCTGCTCAAGCTCTTGGGATTTTTTTTTTTTTTTTGCATTCATGACAGGTGTCTTAACTCTTTTAGCGCCAAGTGAGCAAATGTTCACTAATCGACATTTAGATTATGTCTTGATCTCCTCGCATTTTCAAGTTACAACCATTTGAAGTTGTGATATCAAAACTGAATATTAAAACAAAACAAAAACAACATACATGCCGTAAAGGGTCAGGGTCTGGCTGAGGAAGTAAAAGCAACATTTTTTTTGTGGTGTTCATGGGTAGGAATCTTATTCCGCGCAGTCAGTTCATACTGGTATTTTTCATCATGTTTTTTTTTTGTTTGTTTTTTGTGACAGAAGTCACATTTTTCTCATGCCCTTTTCTGTTGAACTGTTATTGTTTCAGTTATACACTATAGGTTGTATTTTATACTAGAGAGTTCCCAAATAAGAGTACCAATGGGGGTATGTGAAGGCACTTCACATTTTACAGCTAATCTGCAGTAATTAATGTTTTTTTTTTTTTATGCCATGGCAGGATTAGTACATTTGTCTTTTCAAATTAAAAGCAAATCCATTGGAACATGAAGGAACATATTGCTTCTTAACTGCCTCATAGTGTCTGCTTTACAAGATGATAGTTTACAAGACGATTATTTAGCAACATTTTGCACATCTTCGTTAGTGCTGTGATTCTTTTTGGAGTCAGAAGTATAATAAAATACATCTACATACAACACATCAAATGTAATTTTAAAGCCGGGTAAATCAGATATGGATGGCACTGTACCCTGTTTTTATTGTTTTTTTTTTTTTTTTTCTAAAATGCTTTGTACTGGTTCAGGGGTACTTGGCCAGAAAAAAAAAAAAAAAAAAAAACATTTCACAGGGGCTACATCATTGAAAAAAAAACACAGTTTTGTTATGACACGCGGATGCTTATAATTACTTAGTTCTGTGACGCCGTAGAAAAACACTGGGTCCCTTGTCAAAGGCAAACTACTTTTTGGCATCTGAATGTGAACGAGGCAAGAGTTACTCTCACGTCCTTGCATCTCTTTCGTGCCGGACCCAGAGAGGGTCCCGCTACGAGCCGTCGTCCTCTCTGTAAACACATGCGGATAATGTGTGTACGGGGTTATCCGAAAGCCGTCCCGCTCGGCTCCTCAACGCCTCATTACCCCCGCTGCCTACTTCCATCGCACCAAAGTGGGGTTGGGCTCCCCTTTCCAGAGCCTGGCCTCGTCAAGGTGACCCCACATGCCCCAGGACGGCAGAATAGCAGAGCATTGTTTGCTTTTATTGTACCTCGGCCACTATATGCTATAAGCGGTGCATGAGGCCTGTCTCATTTTTCAGCGCACAGCTGCCCCGACATCAGGCCGGGCGAAGGTGACCTCCCTCCCCAGCCGAAAGTCCAAACGGCGCCAAGTTGACTTAAATCCCGGCGATGCGAGCGCGGGAGCATTTCTGAACAGACTGTTGTTGTTGCGCTATATAGCAATTAAAGGCATGATTAAAGCTCCGCTTTAGCATCTACAGTATGCGGACATATGCAGACGCAAATGTAACAGTTGTTGCTGAGTAATTGTAGCAGACTGCATGCTGTTTGAGCCCCTGTGCTCTGGCAACAACAGACTGACCAGAAACACACCATTAACTGTACGGCTCATCCTTTTTCATCCTTGCGGACATCCATCTCCATTTCTTGCTCATTCTCACACCGTCCAGCCGTCCATCCATCTCTCAATTCATCTCATTTGTCTCCCCCTCTCTCCACGTGGCTTCCTGTCACCCCCTCCCTACTCTCACACAGGACAGATTGGGGACTGGTGATGGCGGTGCAGAAGATGAGCGAGGAGCTATTTATCCCAGACGGATCAGGAGGTGTGTGACGGAGGTGTGGACGGTTGCTGCAGGTCAGTGACGTTGGCAGGCGCCAGGCAGGCCGGCCCACATGGCTCAGGGACTGTGGGACTACAGACAGATGGCACCTGGTGGGTGACAAACAATTAACAAACCAACAAGAATAGCTGGATCGGCAGCATACCCACGAGCGCCGCACATAGCGAGAGAACGGATGCATCTGTGCTCGGAAGACTTTTTCGCTCTTTACTTTTTCCCCTCTTCCCGACTTGTTTTTGTGCATTTGGTACTTACCCCAACGTTTTCTCAACACACACGCACACACAAAAGCCCTCTTGTTGTCATATCGCTATAGAACCGTCTAAATAAAGCCACGCAGAACATATGCGGCTAGCATATGTTTCTGTTTATTTCGGTGCACTTTGGAGGGAGCGTCATTTCAACGTTACATTTGATAATTACTTAGATGTGGAAAGTTCTGAACTAACTCAACTAACTAAACCGCAAAATATTTACATCCATCCATATGTATGCGCGCGGGGTTTTGATTCAGTGCCATCCAATATCCGTGCTGGTATAGATTAATTAGGCCTCCAGTGTCATTCACATGCAAAAATACCCTTTTAGCTTATGTTCACACAAAAACAAATGAGAAAAAATGTTTGCAGTCAAAAAAAAGTTCCTTTATAGGTGACAGCAGGTGGAAACATTTCCAAATGCTACTGCGTGTTTGTTCGACCGATGATAGGTGATGTCATCTTTTAGTTGCTTTGGTATACTGTAGAGCTGCAGCGGTAATCAAATTAATCGATAATTCTTCTTGATAATCAAGTAATTGTTTAGAGAAAATTGTTCAAGTCTTCAGAAATTCAGCCTCTTGACTGCATCACGTAACGTAGTCATCGAGTTTTTTTCTAGTCCTTCGTAAAACATAATTGCATTTGTATTGAACTAAAATGAAACATTTAAAAACATCTACTCTGGTTTTTGACGTTACAGATCAAAAAAGGGTGAATGTTCAATTTATCGTTTCATGCTAATAAAGATTTGGTAAGTAATGTAGGAGCTTAAGAAAAGTAAAAACACCATACATTATGCAATTTTGGTTTTGCCTATAAATTACTTTAAGTGATATGTTGGGTTTGGAGTTTAATTGTGAACAGCCACTTGAGCATTTCTACACTGAAAATTGATGCATTCCCAGCTTTTTTTTTTCTTTTAATAGCCAATTGTTTTTCCATTAACTGAAATAAACAAGTTCAAAACACTTCTGCCTTGAGACCTTTTTAAAAATGCTTGGGATTTTAAAACTTTAAAATGGCTTTGTCATTGTAAACAACTGAGGTCATATCTGATTCAATTATAATTTAATTATACTTGAGCTGATTTACCTTTACATATTTTCATGTTATCTACAGGACACGGAAACACTTCAGGGTCAACGTGAGAATTTAACAGGCAATCTGCAGGTATCGGCAAGTCTAATTTCTTTTTTTTTGTTGTTTGTTATAGTGCCGTGACAGGACGATTACTTTTGTTTCCTTTCCAAAGAAGAGCAAATTAATTGGAACGTGAAAAAATTACTAATTGTCTTAGACTCTTTTGTTTTATACAGATGCACACTGTCATTATGACACAACTTTCCGGCAAACAATGAGGACATTTAAAATAGAGATGTTACACTGTCTCTGGAGTGGCTGGACAAAGTACTGTATGCTTAGTGATAGCACAACAAAAGTAGTTCCAAAGTTTAATGTATCAGATGCGGATGTCACAGCGCTTTGTTTTAAGTCTTTTTTAATTGTTTGTTTTTCATCCAATAAGCCTTTGCACAGATTAAGGGGTACTTGCCTTGAAAACTATATCACAAGGGGTTACATCACTGGAAAAAAAGTTGAGAATAACTGATTTAAAAAGCGCCCGGTAGGAAGTTGTGTTCTTTGAATTAATTTTTAAAGTTGATAAAAATATATATGTCTGCTTCTCATTGGAAATAAAACAAAAAATCCCTTGACCTCAGAAAAATGTAACACGTATGTTCAAAAAGTACGCCATTTGTATCCGTTTTCATCTCGTGTCAACAAACTGTAAGAAACATCTCTTTTAAGAACCGCGGGCAGCTGTCGGGAGGAACCATATTTCTGATGGCAAACTTTGCAAGCGAACGTCCATCAGAGTGTGTGTCATGTAGGAATTATGACTTTGGACTCGCACCGGTCTGAGAGTGTGTGAACACATCTGGAGTCTAGACTTAGTGGCTCTGTGGGCAGGGTCCTATCTACGAGCAGCATCGCGTCCGGAGACCGGCCATGTTGACATAGGTGGCACATGCATCTGTTTCAACATTCAGCACACACACACACACATGCTGTTGGACGCATTAATCGTCCGCAGAGAGCTGGAAGTGGTGGTGAGAGTGAGAGACAGCATGAAGAGGGAGGGGCAGCGCAAGTAACCAAAAGCAAATGATGCTTCACCATAAATCTTCCATTTTAGTTGTTGCATCAGGATATTAACAACATGTGTGTATGTTATTGTCTTTATCCTCAAGTGGTTTTAACATTTGCGGCTTTGTGTGTGCGTTTGTGTGCTTGTCAGACAAGATGTAATGAATTTTCTCTGGAGGAGTTATGGTTAATCATGAAAGTGGCCCAACTGTAGTCATGAGGGGATGTGTGAGGATTTGAGTACTGCATTACTGGAAATGCATGCAGGAGGAGCTTTTAGTGACCCCAGATAGGTGGATTTTAATATCACAGCGCTGACACGCTAACTCTATGGAATGTCAATATGAAGGCATTATAGTGGACATATATGCATATACATTAAGTGATTCCCATGAGAAATTAGCCATAATGGTTTGCAAAATAAGCCAATGTTACGCAGAATTAGAACCACGGTGGCTGGGTGAGCTCTGTGACAAATTGCAAATGAATGCATGTATGCACTGAAATTCACTTATTAAGATTTAGTTCAATTTTGTCCATAGCAACAATGGTGACTCGAAGGAGAAATTTTGAGTTGAATTTGGTCAGTCACTTTTGTTCTTATAGGGCAAGGAATGTGTAGAATGTAATCACACAAAACATGAATGTCTATTTTATACAGCTCAATAGACATATTTTTTAAAATCTGGCTAATGAATAAGATTATTATCTGTACACGTTGTATAAGTACCTAAAAGTGTATCCTTTTTAACATTAACAAAATAAATTGGAGAAGGACTGGTTTTAGGATTAGGGTTAAAAAAAAAGGAATGCATAGGGTTAGGGTTAATGTTAGGGTTAGGGTTAAACATGTATTTATACACAAATACACAAAAAGGTAGACTAAGTTGACTTTAAAAATATAAAAATATACGGGCAAAAATATAAAAACATAGGCTGGCATGGTAAATGAGTGATTAGCAAGTCCGCCTCACAGTGCAGAGGTCTTGAGTTCAATTTCAGCTCTGACCTACTTGTGTGTAGTTTGCATGTTCTTCCCATGCCCATGTGGATTTCCTAGGTAGTCCGGGTTCCTCCCACATATCCCCCTAAAAAACGCGCATGTTAGGTATACTGGACATTCCAAATTGCCCTTAGGTGTATTTGTAAGTGTGTATGGTTGTTTGTCCATGTGTGCCCTGAGATTGCCTGGCATCCAGTTCAGGTTGTATGTCGCCTACAGCCCTAAGTCCTCTGGGATTGGCTCCAGTGTGTCCGCAACCTTACTGAGTATAAGCGGCTATGCGTGTACAGAGCTGAAAAAAAAAGCTCAGAAAGATGGAAACTAACAAAAAGAGATTAACACAAGTCAATACATCCACTGCAATATTCTTTGTATACCAGCTATGTATAATATTACAATAAATCACAATGGGGCAATAGCATGCAAAGAATGCCAATGCAAAAATAACACTGATAAGGCTGTGGGAATAGTGACGACTGTCTGGAATAAATGTAGTCATTTATATTCAACAGCAATTGAGTGAAGATGACTTATAATGCTAGTTTATTTTAAGGAATGGTTTTTGTAGAGAGTGAAAACAAAAATCAATGTTTATATATATATATATATATATATATATATATATATATATATATATATATATATATATATATATATATATATAGGGAATGTTAAGTGTGGGTAGTGCAAATGCACAGTCAAAGCATCTTCAAAAACAAGAGGCCTCTCCCTCTCTCTGCAAACGCATCCAGCAAATAGAAAGCCCCTAATAGAAGCCGCAATATAAATTTTCCTGTCACCTCCTACAGCTCCAAGGAGCTCCTTGGTCGATAAGGCAGAGATTGGGTCTGAAATTGATTTTCCTCAATAATTGCTATTCTCTTCGTCAGGGGAGACTCGAGTGTCTCCGAGGCTTTTTCCCATTACGGCTGCGGGCTGGCCAAATGACCTGCCTGCAGGAAAATACACGAGAGGCCGCGGCCTCTTGGCTTCGGCAATCATCAACGCCGCGAAGCACCGCGTAGATAAGATTCATGATGTTTTGTACGGCGCTCGCTAAGATTGATAACGTTTGACCTTTACAACAGCAAACCTGAAAAAATAAATGACGCATCCCCTTTATATTGTCCTGTAAATATCATTGGAAGGTGTTTGTAGATGAAGGTTAGAGTGTTGCGCCATGCAGAATGTACAATCTGCATCATAAATGCCCCACCTTCCACCTTCTTTCAAGTTACGGTGACAGTTATTGACCCAGACTCCTCGCCGTTGCTGACAAGCCTCACTTTTTTATGTTGTGTGTCATCACCTCTTTGATCTCTTGCACAACTCCAAGCGGCAACAAAACAGGCCATTTGTAATGCAAGTACTTAGCAGACCTTTGTCACACTGAATGCCTTGCAAAGGTAGGCAGTAATAAGCTCCATTTACTCCATTATATTCACTCAAGTAATTGCTTGAATACACTGTATTCGTCAGGGGAACTTAAAAACAAAATACCTTTTACTTGAGTGTTTTTGTGAAAAGAAAAATCTTACTTTTACTCCAATATATTTCTTCTATTGTTATATTTGAAGGTATTTTTTATGGCTTGCCCAGTCTATTTTCGTTCATCAGCGTGTCGTATGATGTAACCGATATTTGATTCCACATAGAAGCAGCATTTGGTGACCTTCATATTTTCCTAAAATGTAAACAGTTGGTCAACTTCACATTAGTGGATATTGCTTTCTTTGTGAAAGATAAGTGGCCAATTTGTAGCGGTAACTTGTTTGTTAATTTTTCAGAATGCAATGTTCATGGTTGAAATAACCTGACATTTTTGGGGTCTCTGAAAAGCGATAATTCTGAAGGTACAAGAATTCCACCCGACACCAATGATTTTTAACTTCATTCATTTGCGAACGGATACGTACAGACACGTTATTTAACATACAGGATGACTGTAGCATTGGAAATGAGGATAAGCATTTCTATATACAAGACCTTTCAAACAAGCCTTCATTAAGGGGCTGTTTCAGACTGCATTGCCGAAATTTTGGGGTGAAACAACCTATCAAATTCAACACTATCAAATTGCATATAATCTACTGTAGGGGTTCTAAAACTTTTTGGAGGCAGGGACTCCTTTTAGAAAGCAACTTTTCCAAGGACCCCCATTGCGAATGTTTGTGGAAACAAAACAAAACAAAATAAGCCAAACATAAGTACCCTTTTATTCAGAAACATGGGCCAGATCTTTCAAAGGGAAGGAACAACACATGCGCACTGACAGCAACTGCTCTCAACTGAAGCCACGCTGTCCTTCCCCACCACAAAATGCATTATGAACAGCGGCCAGAGGCGATGCCAAAAAACAAAGACTAGGCCAAACAAGGCAAAAAATCTGTAACTGTTAAATGATAAAATGTATCAGTTCCAAAACACCCAAATTATTTCACAGACAACCTGCAGTCAGGCCACATGGACCACACTTTGAGAACCACTGCTGTATAGGGCCGGGGCAGCGTACCTTCTGCACACACAGGAGGAGATGAGAAGATTTATACAAGAGTAACCAAATCTGTCTGATTGAACACCAGCGTTTCTCTTGAGTACCCATGATAACTGGTGTGGATATAGGAGGCTTGTTTTTGCAGTGAGATAAGATGTTCTGTATCTTGTGAAGGCGCCTGTGATTTGTGAAGATACGGTATCTGAGTTGGATGTACTGTACATGCATGTCAGTATGCTGAGAAACTGTTTGATATCTGATAGCTGGCACAACTAAGGACGTTTGACTCCCACATGAAGATGTGAAGAAGTAGTCTTGATCAAGAAAAACAGACAGAAGTCATTAGGTTGTGGCAGAAGATGAACCAAAATAAAGGCCCAAGGGCAGCAACAAATTAGTATTTTAATGATCTAGTCATGTGTAGATTATTTTTTAGGGATTCACTACTATGCATTTATTTCCCCTCGAATAAACAATAAATGAATAAATACATGCATAAATAAGTAAATAAATAAATTTTGGGTTCACAGAATAGCAGAATCAATTAAGTCATTATTTTGTCATATGTTTTCTTTTAACTAATAGCTGAATGGGTGTCATATTTAATTTACGCTTAATATATGTCGTAACAAGTATTTTTTTTTTTTAAACGAATTGTCACTTTAAATTGTAAGGTAAAGACATTCAGGGTTAGGTCTGCACGACTTCAATGCATTGCTCATCTAATCCTTACTTGTAAAAATTAAGATTTGCTTTGTTTTGAATGGCCCATCCGCAGACTGACCTCATCAACATATTTTACTGATTTATATTTAAAGATACAGTTATTGTATAGATTAACATGTGATCAATAATAGTATCAGTGTTACTTGTATACGACTGCTGTTTAAAAAAAAATGGTAAAAAGGTAAAATAATAAGAAAATATTGGCCATTTGGCTGATCATTTTTGGCCAGTTGTTGAATGTCCATAATAAACCAGAAATAAAAAAATACTGTTTTGTGTCTGAAATTGCAGGTATTTTGACCATTTTAAAATGGGATGTGCCATTAAAACTTTTTCACTTCCAATACGATACCGATGTTGCAGCTTGTACTGTTTGATAACAATACAATTCTGATATGAAATCAGCAGGAATGATATGCTT
Organism: Hippichthys cyanospilos; assembly: GCF_059441005.1. NCBI lineage: Eukaryota > Metazoa > Chordata > Actinopteri > Syngnathiformes > Syngnathidae > Hippichthys > Hippichthys cyanospilos. The sequence continues at coordinate 8,901,027 of NC_142382.1, forward strand.
TTATTTTGATTTTTTTTAGAATGAACTGTTAGTTGAGTTAGTTAGTTTAACATTGTTTGGAAATGTGTTTAGAATAGCCTACTTGTATATGAGTGATATTGTACATTTTGGATGTAGATGACATCATCCAATGCTGTTTTTTGACCAACATCAAATCGAATCAGCTCTCCCGTGATATCAAACTAAACTAGGTCTTAAAAGGATGAATCGACGAATTTGATGATCGAATCCGTTTCATTATTCATTGCAGTTCTTGAAGGCGCTGTTGTAACCCAGAGTCAACATTGTGTGGTGTCAACGTCAATATTAAATGAAACCGTGTGACATCTTGAATTCACAGGTTGAATATTTCATCGTCTGTAGGCACACCTGAGAGCCAAACATATGACTCAATCAAAAGTTAATGTGAAACACGCAATATGCTGAAATGGTGAAGGCACAGGGGGAGGAAGAAGAATGAATCCACCGCGGATGACACAGTTGGTTAATAGACACTGAACTGCAGTCACTTTTTTTTGAAAAAAGTCTCGTGTGAATTCTAAATTAGGAGAATGAGCACACATTCAAAGTCATGTTTGCATCCTGTCACATCACCGTGATCATGCAAAAAATATCCTCTGCTGCGTTACGTGCGCAAATGTAGCAGCGCAGATGTTGTCTCTTCCTGCTTGTGATGTTTCTTTCCTGCACAAAGTCACTGAAATGAAACCCCCCGCGTTTACCCGCGACTCTGCAGCTATCTTACAAACATTTGAGGAACCCACTAGGAGGCAGCCTTATGAGATGCGCATGTGTTCTCGCACGTGCAATTAGGCCGGCCCGTATGTACGAATTCGCCGACGACGTGGCGACCCCCTGCCCTGTTCAAACACCACGCGGGCCGCCGCCAGTCGCCGATTTTGCCGTGCCAGTTGTACACGCTGTGCCCGGCACCCCGCGGAGGGGGAAGGAAGGAGCGCAGCGGGGCCAGGCTGCCTCCAACACCTCTCCCACCGAGCCAAAGGCCCCTCTGGTGGGCTTCGGAACCTCACAGCAGCCGCGGTGAGAAATGGTAATGAGGACCAAGACTGTGAGGCGCAGGATGACACACTAGGGACGCCGTCACAGGTTCTAAAGCACACACGCACATGCACGATGCAAATATATAAACATATGCGTGCAAGCAGCTTGCTCATAATCAGGCTGGCATGGATGCAGACAATCAAACACATCCAAACTCACCGGGTTGTTAGGAACAAGACTTTGTGAGCGCTGACAACTTCTGTCTCACTATTATATAGAAGTTGTTATCTTTAAACATTATTTTTTACTTTAAGCATGTAAGCAAAAGTCCACATGAAAACACTACACAGGAAGACCAGAACCTGAATTCAAATCTAAAACCTTAAAGAGGTATGGCTAATGTGCACACTTATCTTTACATCCATCCATCCATTATCATGACCGCTTATTTTCACAAGGATCGTGATCCTACCCCAACCATCTTTGGACAGTAGGCAACTAGTTCCCAGCCAATCACAGAGAGAAACGACCAGTCACGCTCAAAAACACATATAAGGACAATTTAGGGCGCCAAATATACATACCATGCATTTTTCGGAATGTGGGAGGAAGTCATATTGCCTTGAAAAAACTCTCTCAGGCAGAATATGCAAACTTCAGATTAAAAGGCCGGAGCCTGAAATGAACCTGTAATCAAGGCAGATGTGCTTACTCATCTGCCGATGTGACTCATTACATAGCAACATAATAAAATAAAATATAATACAATTTTGAATCATTTACTTTTGTTGTTTTCTCGATGGATATTTTTATTCAGACAAAAAAAATCATTAAAACAAAGGCTAAAATAGAAGACATTCATTTATACAATCATGCTCACTAAATTGACTCACAATCTACACAATGAACAACTAATTTACTGCATAATCCTGCTGTAGCATTATGAAAGGATTGCAAACATAAGGTAAATGAGAAACATACAACAAACGTCATATAGCATATAAACTTAACCTTCTCTCGCACTGCACTATACACAATTGTTTTTTTAATATTTTTTACAAGGCTGTTGTGTTATGGATTGTTTCGCTGCAAGAACCCTAACGTGCTTCACCTTCAAGTCACAAACTGATGGTCAAACATACTCCCTTGGGATTCACTGTTCCATCTATCACAGGTCACCCAGGTCCTGAAATAGCAAAGCAGCCTCAGATTGCGATATTACCACCACTATGTTTGACTCTTAGTATAAGGTTATCTTTCTAAAATGCTGTGTAAATTTACTCCAGATGTAACATGAGCTCACTTTCTAAAATGTTGAGCTTTTTTCTCATCAGGCCTTGGAATATACCCTTGAAAATCTTCAAGAACATTCAAAACAATCTTTGCTTCTCACATTGGACACTTTACTAGTCCTCAATGGGTCAAACATGTTTTGTAATACATGGAGTACATGGAGAAAATCAACCATTGTATGTGATATCCAAATACCCCATCTGAGATTCAAATTGAACACCTGAGAACTGTGAGGCAGAGATTCTAACCATCAGGCCACTCTGTTACTGAAGATTCTTCTATTCCATTAAAAATAGTTTAACAAATCTGAATACAAATATATATATATATATATATATATATATATATATATATATATATATATATATATATATATATATATATATATATATATATATATATATATATATATATATATATATATATATATATATATATATAAATCTCTATTAACCATTGTTAGAAAACGTCTCTAATATAAAGTATAGAAAAAAAGCTGTGGTCAGGAAGTTGCACATGAAGGCACACCTGCTAATGAAATAATAGCTTTTGCAGAGTTAAGGCAGAAGCTATAATTAAAGTGTTGTTTCGCTCCAGGGCTCCCCCTACACTAGTAAATTGTAATTCACTTTTAAGATGCTGCTGTTAACACCGCTCACAGAGGGGAGTAAGAATTTAAATTCTTCTGTACTGCTCCATCAAGGTTATAGACCACTAAAGCAGGTGGTCTGGGGTTGCCATCGCAACGACACAGAAGCTGTTCATGATGAATGATTGAAGTGGTGAAACTGCTTCAAATTCAAAAAGTATTTGCAAACGTAGCGGTTGCGGGTATAGTACATCAAAAAAGACAACGGAACCAAGCCAAGCTACAGGTCGGTTATTTTAAAATGCGATGGCGGAACCATAGACCAGGATAAGGCACTGAAAGCATGCGTTTTGCGCAATGTTCAAGATGAGAGGTTGAAAATGAGATGAAATGGCGTGTGGCAGCTCACTGTGGGGAGGTAATTAGGGACAAACACGGAGACGCAGAGCCTGATCTCTCCTGCTGGAGGTTAAGTGAAATCGGAGCTGCGAGTCCCAGCGTCCCGGTGGCGCAGTGATTAGAATTTCCTAATGTGGGGCTAATGGAATGTCAGCCGGGAGCAGAACCCCTACACAGAAGCACTCATAACAACAAGTGGTCAAAGATCAAGACTGATTAAAGAGACGCTGAAGAGAGACACCAGCACATTGCATGTGATGAAGCAGAAACTCAGAGAAAGAAAAATGTTGATTCCAGCGCAATGCCCTCCAGGAGGCCAAAAGTCAAAATTCCCTCTTGGACATATTTGAATTACCGTATTTTCCGAACTATAAACCGCAGCAGCAAAAATTGAGCAAAAAAAACAAAAACAAAACATCTTTGGCCACGGATAAGCCGCACTGGACTATTAGCCGCATGTATATGGTGGTAATATGAAACTTTTAAATTTTCGTTATGTTTTTTTAATTGTCTACCAACTGCAACATCCTCTCTTTAACAGACTGAACATGCCTGCATATTTAGTCGCAATATTATATTTGTAGAAAATGGATGAATATAACCACTGCAGAGTTAAATAGCAGTTCAAACTTGAAAGCAATACTTCGATAGCATTCTGTCTCCCGTTGTTTAATTGATAGATTATTGTAGTGAACATTGCACACACTGCAAATAAATACTATATACAATCGTAAATGTATTAATACAATCATATATACTGTATACTGTATATCAAATATACACGTCACAAACTTGTATAACTTTTCTTTTCTTACAATCCAGATCCTTCTCCGGCAGTGATTTGGGAAGCATTCTGCTTCAAATCTGAAATTCTGATTAATTTTCACCGACTTACCAACAAGTCACGAGGAGGTGTTGTTGTACTAATAAGTCTGTGTGAAGTCACAACTACGAATATAATTTGTAATATTCTCTTAAACTGTACATTTCTCAGAGTTATCACTGGCGGTAATCCATGACTTTTTCTGCCTTTAATCTGAAAATTCAGATTCATTTTTAACCACTGACCATTCATTCATGCACATGTATTTTTGAACCTTTTAGTCTGGGTGAAGCACTGTTACAAGTAATAATATAATCAATAATATTCTCTTAAAATGTATATTTGTCAGAAACATTACTATCAGTGATCAGTGACTTGTTCTGCCTTAAATCTGAAAATTACGACTTATTTTTAACGAGGTACTACTGATTCATGCACCGGTGTCGTCGTACTTATCAGTCTGGGTGAAGCGCTATCACAAGTAAGAATATAATTAGTAATATTCTCTTAAAAATATATATTTGTCAGAAATCATCACTGGCGATGATCTGTGACCCGTGCATTAAATCTGAAAATCCAGATTCATTTTTAACGAGTTATTCACGCGCAGGTGATGAAACGAGAGAAAACAAAAGCAGGCCCCACAGCTGCACATGTTGATGCTGGAAGCTGTTTATTGTGTGGAGATGTTTGCAAGGCTGAGGCGGCGTGCTTCTTTGTGTATACGTGTATGTGCTTTGTGTGTATTTGAATACACGTCGAACACGTGTGTACTGTGTACCTGTCCGTGTGAATGCGTGTCAATGCGCTGGCCTTTTGGCAGCGGGAAAGCCAGCTGGGAGGGCGAGCGAGCAAGCGAGCGAGCGCATTCATGGTGGCTCTCGGGAGCCGGGGGCCACGCAGGTACCCGGCGAGGGGATGAAAGGCTGCTCTGCAGATGTCACCCGCTGGGGTTCAGTGGCCGAGCCAGCAAATGTCATGTTTGGCTGCAGTCCCACCAGTTGTTGGCAGGGGCATCTTCTGGAGGATGCTCGAGTGGGATGAGAGCACTGGGAGCGCCCTAATGGGAGCAACATTAAAGGGAGTCGCCGGCTTCTGTCTGTCATAGAACATTAACCTTGTTTCCTGCTTTTCTCGGCCCGCTAAGCCATTCGGGCACTTGCCCCCACAACTAGGAGCGCGAGCTTGCATTTTTCCCACACGCGAATGTTCTTCATCCACTTTATGGCCTGAGAACCAAGTGAAGGGTTCAGGCAAGGGTTCAAAAGTAGACGTCTCAATTTTTTTACCAATTGAGTAGTGAATAAAAAATCCAGTGAAAGCGATACTAAACGTATTTAGCCATTTTCAGGAGTAATTAAAATAACAACTACTTTTTTTTGTAGTTAAAGTACTTACTTAGCTAGACATTTCCAGCAGAAAAGTAATATTTGGTCAATAATTAATCTAGTTAAAAACCTCATTATTTTTCACATAAAATACATTTAAAAACATATTTTACCTTCACTTGTTTTCTGGATTTGGTTCGGTAACATTCACAAGCTTATATATATATATATATATATATATATATATATATATATATATATATATATATATATATATATATATATATATATATATATATATATATATATATATATATATATATATATATATATATATATATATATATATATATATATCAGTCACCCTGCATAGTTTAAAATTACACGCAAAATTTACAAACTTGTATCCAAGCCATGCTGTTATTCCGATGACGCACTGTTCCAGTTGTTGGCCTTTGTTTTAATACATGCCACAGCCGGGAAATGCTAAAAGAAAGAAATAAAGGTCACATTCTCACAGTTGAATTGTTATTTAATGACACATAAATTCCTCTGTTATGCAAAAAATAACCACACACATACACACACACAGGGAAAACTGTGGTTATTCTTTTAAACATCTGCAATTAATTACTTACCAAAAGTAAAAGCAAGCAATTGACAAATGAAACCCAATGACATTCAACCACATATTTCTATTAATGTTGGCTAAAGTGTTTACATCTTATGTTTGGAATTTAAGTTGCTTAGTTTAGCACTAGTCAAAAGTTTGTGGACATCTTCCTATTCACTTGGTCTCAACTACATTAATAAATCAAGAAATGTAACCTATTAATGCTTGAAAATGCACAGCTTTAAAATGAAAGTCATAACAGGTCATAAATCACCATCCATAACACAAAAAAAACATGCACAAAGGTATTATCTAAGGCAGTGATTCTCATCCTTTTTTCAGTGATGTGAAATATATTTTCAGCCAAGTATCGCTTAACCAGTATAAATCAATTTTGGGTTTAAACAAAAAAAAAAAAGACTCAAAACATGCCATCAGTGTCTCTTTAGACCCTTTTAAACTTCATTTGTATTGGTCCACAAAAAAATAATTAACCTAAAGTGTCCTCTTTAGGATCATAGAAGAAATCTGTTGTCAAAGAGAAATAACTTAATTATTAATACACTCAAGTATATATATATATATATATATATATATATATATATATATATATATATATATATATATATATATATATATATATATATATATATATATATATATATATATATATATATATATATATATATATATACCTGATCTGTTCACAAATATAAATCATTAACTTAATTATTAGTAAATATTTGTCCACAACAAAAATCAAGATGAAGTGTCAGTATTTTTTCCACAGAAAACTATTCAACTTAAAGTGTCCCTCTTTGGGATCATAGTAGAGATGTGTTTACAAAAATAAATCATTGACAGGTAACGAGAGGTGGCCCATGACAAGTTGGGTCCAACCATTTTAGGGGGGAGAATATGTTTTTTTACAATAATTAAATTGAATAACCAACATGAACATAACATTTGTTTTATGAACTTAAATTTTCCTGAAACTGCGTTTGAATTAAATAGCTACTTTTAAAGGATTATTGCAGGTTTGTTTGATTCATTTAAAATCTTGACTACCCCCTGAAGTTCCTTCAAGTACCCCTAGGGGTACCAGTACACCCATTTGAGAACCGCCAATCTCCTGAAAAAACACCCAAGCATGGGGAAAACATACAAACCTCACTCAAAAACCACTGTGACATGGAGGTTGTGTGACTGCCCTTAAAACTGCACCGCTTTACCCATGTAAGCACACACACGCGCACACCAACACACGTGCCAAGTGGACAAATCACACCCCAGGGATTTGGATGCCTGCAATTAAGATTATGATCAATGACAAGTCAATCATGAGAGCCTGCTCTCCTCTCCCTTCCCCAACTCAGCAATTATTCTCCAGCTGGTGGGGTCTGCCCCTGAATCATTGCAGGAGACATTATACTCCTCTTTTTTCCATCACTCCTTCCCAACACCTCCATGCCACATCCTCACTCACTTCTACCATCTCTCGCACACTACCTCTTGCACATAACTCTCCATTTGGGGGTTTCCTTCGTCCTGTTTGCTATTTCTCTCCCCCTTCTGTCACTTGTGACAGCTTGGGGCTTTTCACCATTAGCTCTTAGACCCCCAACCTACAGCTTCCATGTTAGGTCATAGAAAACTCAACACCATACAAACAGATGAGTTCCCCTTGGCTTTGCAGTGAATGATATAAGTACGGTGCAAAAGTCTTAGGCCACCACTAAATGTGGGGGTTTTAATTGTGTTTTTGTCACAGTAAACAGTTGGTTTACTACTAGTATGACAGATGGATGGAATGGAACAGTCCGCCCCCAAAGAATCATAATGGCACCGTCCATCTGTTTGTCATCGTCCATAAACCAGGAAGTAGCCTGCTAGCTAAGAAATAGATTGACTAAATCTTTTTTTTTTCCTAGTGATCTATCTTTTTTTTTTTAAATGCCCTCACATGTGGGAAAGAGGAGCCCTGCTAGTGCACTTTACTACTGTTTATTGAAAGTATGGGAGCAGTAAAGTATGAGAACTAAAGACAACTGGCATCATTGAGAAATAGATGTGTAGAAATGTTGTTGCTATTTGCACTAAATCACCATCAGATTCATAAAATATGTACTGATTGACTAACTGAAAAGTTGTCTGAAAAAAAATGGCAATTTCAGGACACCATCAAAATGGAGTAAGACCTGTTTTCGGGGACTTTAAAGAAGAAGTTAAAAATCCAGAGGACCAAAGCGCTGGTTGGATCGGGTTACACTGAGCTAACACTGTTTTGTTTTCTGCAGAAGAACAATTGCTCTGACTTAGATTGTGTTCTCGCTCTAGTCTCTTTTATTGATAACTCTGACAGGGGAGACTCGAGGTTATGTAGTGTTGTCCAGGACTAATAAATAAATGAAATCTGGTGGGTTTGATGACTGATATGGACATGCATGCATTTTGGACACACTTGCTCATGTCCAAAATTATTCCTGTCCTAATACTGTTTTAGCCATGCCTACACAAAAGGGGAACCTAATTGTGGTGCAAAGAGTGCCAAATAAAATGAGAGGCACAAATTGTCCAGGTCGAGAAAGTAACAGTGAGTCCTCTGTCTAATTGTGTGCTTGAGTGGTCTACATGGAACACAAGTAAATGTACTTTGCACCACCATCAATTTGTGAATGAATCCGAACTATTTCTCTTAACCTGCGTTGTCACGTGTTGTGTGTGTAGAATTACCCCCATGAACATTTTTTTTGTCCTGGTGTGTACAAACACCTCACATGAACAGCCATGTTTGAAAACGCCACTTGGCCAATGCGGGGTTAAGGATTTTTCATGGCTGTGCCCCTCCAATATGCTGAAGTTGCGAGAAATGACTCCAAAACTTTCGGTACTTTTTTTAGTCTTTATCATGTTGTCGAAAGGTTACCATACAGACACGAAAAACCCGATAAACAAAATGTCAATCATTTTTAATTAGTTCCCACGTTTAACTAACATCATGAAGGTTTTTAAAGATGCACATCATTGTTAACAAGGTCGTTTTTAGTTTGTTCAAAAGAAATAAAGTCCCTAAAACCTTGGATGACAATCATCATGTGTTTGGCAGATAATTGCTTTTCAAGGTGTATTTGAACTGAGACTGATTGATAAATGCAGATAAATTAGCTGTTAAATGAGGAAATAGAGGAGGGGTCCAAGGAAACCAGAGTACTCTGAACACCATATTCCATCAAGGTTGTGCAGTACTACAGTCAAAATTGCAGTAAATATATGTGTACCAACAGTTTCAGGCCATAGGTATAGAACCTTTAGGGCTGTTGTGAATAAGTCTGTATAGATAAATCTGAAATGACTTGGCCATACAGTAGATATACAACTAACAAATGAACATTCTTACACTGATGGTAGGGTTATCAAGTATATTTTGTGTTAGTATGTCCTACAGAAAAGTCAAATCAAATAGAGTATTCCGCCAAAATAAATATTTTTAATTGTGAAAAAAAATTCTAAACAGAGAAGCCCAACTCTTATACTTTTTTGATGATCAGCATTTTCTTCTTCCACTAAGCTCAAAATTTCCTCCTCCTTCTGTAAATCTGTCGAATTTGCTAACTAAAATAAGACATTTGTGTGAACATGGTTTGTTGAGCTGTCAGCGTTATTCCTGACAGCACGCCAGTCTATATGGAGTACCTGGCTAATTTATGCTAGACGTAGCCATAACAGAGCCTTAGCCACTGCTAAATACTGGCAACAATTGCTATGTTGTCAATGTCAGCGCAATTAAGTTGTTTGTTAGAGCCCTGAATTGGTGATTTAACATGATTTTGGAGCAATCTTGTGTTGATGTTATCGTGAGTTTTTACATATGCGACACTGTGTCTGGAACATTCAAATTCATGTCCATATGTTTTGTGGTGTACTAAAGTTTATTTTGAAGTTGGCCTTCTCACAGTGTTTTTTTTTTTGTTTTGTTTTTTTTTGATCAAACAATAATTTCTGCAATTGTCTTGATGTATTTTTTTTTCCTTTTTTTGGGGGGCAAGAAAAAATGCCTCAAGCATGTTTTTTTTTTTCTAATGAGGTTCTCAAACAACTCAAGGACTTTTCCCCTTTAGTTCTGGGCTGTATAAGGACAAAATAAATAAATAAATAAATAAATAAACATTTTTATTGCTTCATTGTAAAAATATACACGGTTGCCTTCAGACAGTATTAAAGTGTTGCTACCCCAGCCAGACAAACAGAAGCCCGATTCGTCACTACCCTGCACTACTTTATGGTGTTCTACTTGTAATTCTAACTCAATATTCATCAAAATGGGCCATCATATTTCAATGCCGCCTAAAAAGCAGCTTGTGTTTTTGAGTCATCCACGCTCTCAGCACACACAACAGCAGGAGGGAAGCTGCACCTGTCCTCTTGCCTGTTTTGTTCTCCTTCGCATTGGCAGCCCCGGACATGCTGGATTTCACAGTTTCTCAGGTACATTTTCTCCCGCGCCACCAACTGCACTGAATAATAGCGCGTGGCTGTGTAGGTTGGGAGAGGCGTGCGCTCGGCGTGCCTATTATTCATCACAGAAAAGGCTGGCGCGTTGGCCGGCAGAAGCGCAGCCGCTGCTGCTGTGCTATCTGAGAGCAAGATAAAGGAGGCAGGTGTGAGAAGGAAATTAATGTGGATCCATCAGTTGTGAATTGAAGCTCTGCTAAAGACTCCAACCAATAGGACCCAATTTAGCCTGCGCTGCCACAACAGCGGCAACTCTCTGAAGCTCCATAATGCAATATTTAGTGTGCAATGTGCGCAGGTGCTAGCCGGCTCACAAACAGCAGCCACGTGGCATACAGGCATGTCCATTAAGGCTCCCAGTGTGGGGCAGGGCTAATTCTGCCTGGGAGCACGGGCTCTCCATGGACGGCGGGCTGCGGGGGAGAACTGCAGTTTAACCTAATTTGGTTCTAATTACAAAGACAGGAAGTCCACCTGCCACATATACTGCCAGGTTCCCCTCTTCTCCGAGGGTGGGCGCGGGGGATGGAGGAGGAGGGGTTGCGGAGTGCCGAGCAGCTTGCCGGATTTTTGTTGGTGGCCTTCAGTGCGGTTTTAGACACGCTCTTGTCAGCGCGCATTGAGAGCTCTCGCAAAACTCCTCCGGGAAACAAATTTTTCAAAAGAGACGTAGCCTCGAAACAGCTATTTCAGCTGTTCGCATTTTAAATGGTTATCTGATGGGGAAAAAAAAAACAGCATTATCTCAATGGTGACATCACTAAGATGCCACTAGCCCTGAAAGATACGCTCGTTGGCAACAAATATGCCAGCGCAATCTAATGGGAACATCACTTTAATGCCAAAGTCTATATATTTTGTGATAATAGGGGATTTTAATAAAGGATTTGACATTTTTTTGCATCTGAGTCTGAGTCCCATTTTGAGGATCTACCGATATCCCATCCTGAGCTATACCGGCACAAATGGTTTACATGTTTCCAGGGTGGAATCCACCAGTAAAGCAAATGTGTGGAAATGTATTGAACATCTATAAAATAAGACTGAAAAGATGTGAATAAAGTGCTGTGCTTTTAAAGACTTTTAAAGATATAGTATTAAAAATATGAATCGCATATTGTGCAAAGGTTTTTCAGATGTAAATTTGATAGATGATATGGGTGTGCCCTATCAGCAGTTGTGTTGTTCACAAGTCTGGTTAATTCACAGCCGACAGCCCTATCGGACAAAAGTTAAAATCCTTGAAAAACTTAAAAAATGCATATGATAGCATGAATTAACCAGCTAATTAAAGAAAAATGAGTGGCCATCATTGTTTTAAGAATCTAAATAAGGAGGTGTTGAAATTTGCGGCATGTTCTGTACATCGCCAAATTGTCTGGAAAAAACTGACAAGAAACATTAAGTGAAATATTTTTATTCCCTATGTGCAACAAAGGTCATTTTAGGTTGCTTACATCAATTAAGATTGCTGCCTACAAGCTGCAGTCAATGTGAAAATAATGTATGTGTTTTTAAAGAAAAATAATCACATTTTCCCAAACAAAGCAGACAAATAATCTTTTTTTTAAGATACTTTCAGGTAAATGAAACATGATTACCTGTGAATGCTGATAAATATAGTGATTAAGTTAGAGTTTTGGACTTTGATGTCAGGCCTACAAAGGACCAGAACCCCCTCCCTTTCCTAGTGGTGTTAACGGCATTCCCTGAGAGTGTAAGCTTCCTAACAAGGAAGTTGATTGTTCTGTTAATGCGTTACTTCCTGTGGGAGTCAATGCCCTGGAATGGAGTTGAGCATCCAGTGCCTGAAGGGACTCCTTCATGGGAAAGAGCCTGGGCTTCCACTTGGTCAGACTGGCGGGCATTCACCCCCAATTCTAACGAAAAATCTAACTTTTTGCTCAACTGCTGGTTCAACAAAAAGTTGTGTCCATATAAAAGCCATATAACATATATGGCATGCACCATCATTATTCCATGCAGAGAGGTACTTGATCTGCATAAAATAAATAAAATAATTCAACGTAAGCAGAGGTGCTTCATGTAGTCTTCGAATGAGACGAAACCCGAAGTGGAATTTGTTCGTCAGAGCTCGTGGGCAGCGGGTCAGCTCCTTGGCAGAGAGTGTGGTGTGTTGCCGTGGCAACTTGCCTTTTACCCACCCAAGAGTCACGGGGCGCAAGGCGCCATCAGCAGTGTGAGTGTTGTTCAAGAGGCGCTGGAGATCAGGGCCTTAATCAGTCAGCACTGATACAAGGGTGAAGAGAGGCGATGCAGCCTGCGGCTATTTGGAAGTCGAGCATCACACAAGAAAAAGCAACACACACATATACGCGCATGCATGTAGACACACACAGCTCTGGGGCAACATAGTGCAGCAAGTAAACACAGTCCAAGGAATGTTTTGTGTTGTGTGCGATTAGCTGGATATTTGCACACGCAACGCTACCTCGAAGGTCAAACAATCTTTTAGGGAACATTTTAAGGGGCATCCATTCATCCGTTATTTTATGGATTCACCTTTGAAACATTTTTCTCAAATAATCTAAATAATACTGTGATATCGATTTTGATATGATATTCATGAGTGATATTCGGAATTATTATTTTGGTCGAATTTTATTGTAATGTCAAGTTCACCGTTGTGGCCAGGTAGTTAGTATGTAGTGACTGCCTCGTTCAATAAATACATACATAAATAGATGTCACAGATTAAATTGGCATTATTACATATTTATCATCAGAAGTCTGCTTCTGCAAGTGGAGAATATATTAAAAGTATTTTTCCCTCACCTTTAAATTAATTGTATTTTTATTTATGTATTTATTTTAAGTGTTCTTATTTTTACCCAGATGAACTTTTGAGGGTTTTTTTATTTTTATTTTTATATTTTTTTTGCTAGGTTGTCATTGTGTATTTTTGACATTCTCTGTGATTCTTTTACTTGTGAAGCCCTTTGAGGGCTATAAAAATCAATTTGACTTGACTTTTAGTTTAGAAGTCACCATTAATAAAAAGAATTAAGAATAATAAATCTTTGTGCACAAAACCCTACTGTCAAGCCTATCAAGAGGCAATCACTGTTACACTAAGTCCAAGTTTCATTCAATGAGGAATATAAAAGTTCACATTATGAGTGTATTGTAGAAGAGGGCCTTGCCGGGTTGAACTTTCAGCCTGGGACTTTTAAACATTGATGTTGGTGTGGGCGTGCCGACAGATCAGCCCCAACTGCGGCCTGTTTATTTATTTTATTTTTTATTTTTTGAAAATGTCATTCCCAAACATTATAAACAAAAAAAAGACAAAAAATTCAATAGTGGAAAATAATCCCACTGCTGAAAATGTACTACTGACATTGAAAAACAAAACAAAAAAAAGTGTCAGCAATGAGCTGCCGTATTAATCACATTCATTGTCTGAGAAATGTACTATTCTTGTTGTTTGTATAATTAAATTGAGTATGCATACCTCAACTTGGCACCTCTCAGAATAAAAATGAAGTAAATGACAGGAAACTTGTCTGAAGCGTAAATCTATCTTGAAGTTATGCTCTGAGACTTAATAACTGACTGACCATCTGATTCACACCCTTTCGGTCCAAGACGCGTTTATTTCCAGCCTGTGATTGTATCAAATTTGTCCCGTTTTGAACGTCATGCTTGGCGGATACGTGGCACACACTGGTTGCAGAAAGCAGCCAAAAGCACTTTATTTATGTTTGGATGGCAGCGGGCGCTCAGTGCTGCTTGGCACACACATCGAGCTGTGGTCTTTGGCATCACTTTGCATCCCCCCGTCCCTCAAAACAAGCACGCTACGCGGATCGGGTGGGTCCCGCTGCAACTTGTGGATGCATGCATATGCACGCGTCTGCAACGCTGTGTGTATGTTATGTATATTTGAATTTTGATTTAATTTGCTTCGATATTTGCTACCCTGAATATTACATGAAAGACAACAAGAGCGGCACTTATTTTGGCTAGCAATGCAATCCAGTGCACCAAAGGTCATGATTTCTCACATTAAAAAGAATGCATGAATTAAAATGAATGCACCACTGGCTAAACTTTTCCTTGCAGAATTGGAAGCCAATCGCACATTAGAATCTTCCCTTTGCTGTTCTTATATTTTCAGGATGTGTAATGTAGCCACCACAAAAGCAAAACAAGGTCAGCATGAATCCAGACTGAATCCACCATCTCGCAGGTGTTTTTAAAAACAAATATTTGCTTATTTAAAAATGAAATAAAGCCCTGTCCAAACCAACGCATTTTGCGCAGTTGGTAGTCCACACTAAAACAATATTTACATCCAAATGAATACCACGGATACCACTACCTCTAAATGCTATGATACAATCACCTATCGTCTGGTTTTAGAGCCATGCATAGCCAAATTCAGGTTAAAAATCTGAGCCTTTTGAAAACAACATAAACTCATTCGTGATCACATGTACTTTTCTGAGAGACAACTTGCTCTGATGGACATGTCTGAAAACGTTAGATTAAACTGAGATATACATTTGTTGAAGCTATCTCAGGACTCAAAATGAACTCTGTGGGCTTTATATTATGGAGGTTTTTTTTATTTTTTTAATACGCAGTGAGACAAAATTAACTCTATGAGTTCTATAATATGGAGTTTTGTAATGTACATTGAGAGACGGGTGGTCTGCGCCATTGTGAGTATGAACATAGCCAACTAGTTTCTCAGGCACCGTAAGCGGCTCCTCTCGTTTTTCATTTCAGTGCATCCCGAGTTAAAAATATTTATTTCGAAAACAATTTTACTCTACTTTTTATTTGAAAGTCAAGGATATTTTTTTTTCTTAAACTACAATCCCTTTAAAAATCGCAAATGTCATTACAAAGTAATCAACAAAATCAACAAAACTCATGCGGCATTGCGTCTTTGGGAATTTCTGGAGCTGTGATGTAACAGAAGGCTTGATTCACAGCTGTTTCAGTATTTTGGCACCATCTATTGGTAAAATATTCTGGCTCCTGTTTATCAAAATCTCCAAAAAATCAAAAACATAGCTTTCCATTGAGAATTATGGTTACTCAATGGGAAATATCGTGCTGTATATCCATAATGTAGCTTGCGTTCTAGCTAACACTTTTTGGTGGCCCTAGCGGTGGCTGGAGGAACTAACCACACCCACGATGCTGTTCAAAACGATTTCAAAAAGAAACCTAGTTTTTAAACCAACTATAGTTAACGACTTTCTAGAAGTTGGCATGTTAGTAATACAAAACATAGAAACAATAAAAGCATTATATCTTACTGATATTATACTAAAGTAGAAAATATTTTTTTTCCTTTTTAAATGGCATTTCTTTTCACCTCAGGAAACCTGCCGACCCATGCTTACTATTTAAGTTTATTATTTATATCTCCTATATTTACTGTCTCAGCCAAAGCAAGGCCAGCCGCCTTAAAAGGAAGCACGTCCCTTTTCTTTACTTCGGAGTTCTGAGGGGTCTGCTGAGGCTCAAACTAGGGTTCTGTAGCCTGGGTTTCCTCATGCTGCAGCAGTCCATGCAGCCAAGGCACAGGAAGAGGTTGAATCTAGTCATCCACGCACAGATAACGGAAGATACGGGCGACTAATTTGGACATGTGCTCGGCCACCGGATGACGAGAGTCTGATAAAGAAAACATGAGCGATAGACAACTGTGTTGCCGGAGGAGGATGTGAACTCCTTGCAGATCCTACAGGATCTTAATTGTCAGGACTTCTGATTATTGTCATGGTAGTCATCGAATCGTGTTGCTAAAAAGTAACTCGGCTGAGATGCTAAATGTATATTGAAATATATCAATACAAACACAGTACAGTAGTTGATTGGATTCTGTGTTTGTTTCTTTTGATAAATGGGAGCTTTCAAGTCATTTTTTTAACTTTATTTTACTTTATTTACTATTAGCGGGTACTTTTATCCTGAGTGAATTACAAACTAAAAGCCTAATCAAAGCATACAGTGCGAGCAGAGTGAAGAGTATAAATGAAAGGAGGGTTAATTTTTTTTTTTTTTAATTTTTTTTTTTCTTAAGTACGTTAAGAAACAATCTTAACGTCTTAAGGACGTTTTAGTACATAGGTGGTACAAAAAGGCACATGGTTTTTGCAGTACTATATTTCACATTGATTAGTAGAAGTGGTTTTCATATGAATATTTAGTGTAACTTTAGGTACTAAAACTAATCAATTTCTTTAGTCACTGAAGCATTAAAGTAATTGATTGACACTTAAAGTATAAAGTACTTGATTACTTTAGTACTTAACTACCTGAAGTGAGTACTCAAGGTAATCACTTACTTTTATTACTTAAATATTAAGGTATTAGAGTAGTGCTGTATTATGTGTGTGCGTGTATATATATATATATATATATATATATATATATATATATATATATATATATATATATATATATATATATATATATATATATATATATATATAAAATAATTATTAATAATAATTAATAATAATTTTGTAAAGAAACATATGCATATATTGTACAAATAGAATCTAAAATTGTTATTACCCCCTAAATACACATTAACCCATTTAAGGACCACTCCTGTAAATAACACTATCATTTAGTTGAAGACTATGGTACAGTGAAAACCTAATATTGGCCTGTGTCTTTTGACAACAAAAATGCACCCATTGGATAAAAATGTACCATTCAGCCCTTTTTTCCCTCCCTGGTGTCATGTGACTCCTGAGCATTACAAGGTCTCAGGTGTGAATGGGGCGCAGGTGTGCTAAATTTTATTTTATTGCTCTAAAACTCTCTCAGAGACTCCTCAATCAATTCAGTTTGGCATCTCCTTGCAAAGAACTCTCTGAGGGTCTGAAGTGAAAAATAAAAGGAAAAAAATGTATTTTTGTGTTCTTTTTGTTTCCCCTGGCTGCAAGCAATATTTCAGCACAACTAAACACATTCCTATCTCATTGCTGCCCTGTGGTCATCATGGGCCATCTAATAGATTGACAACTATCTATAATAAACAAAGTTTTGTGGTGCAAAAGCAGTAAAATGAAGCATTTTTTGGCCTGCACATGTTTGAGAAGCCTTGCTGGGGGTCATATGGTCCTGACAGCCCTACTCTGCTTGGCCTAAAACAGAGCCGACCCAGTGAAGGGAAGGACAGCGCGATAGTATGTGCTAGTGGCACCAAGTGTGTGTGTGTGTTCGTGTGTAGGTGTGTGCGCGTGTGGGTTTGCACGTGCGTGTGCACTTATTGGCTCCCGGAAAGACAGCGACGGCTCAGGACTGCAAGGAAGCTGCTGGGAAATGTCTGTGTCACCGGTGTCACCCAGTGAAGGCAGATACAAAAAGCAGTAGTCACAGACACATTCTTGGCCCGCGCCCGTCTCCAAACACACACATACACCACACACACACACATGCGCACGCACACAAGCGCAGCACTGCTTATGAATAAAAGGCCATTTTCAGAGGTCAAAAGCCCTGTTAACAGTTTACACAAGCAAAAGTTTTCTGTTTATCACTCCTGCCCGGCCGCTCTTTTGCTTCCATTGATGACATCTACAGTATAGAGAGATGACAACTCAGGGTATAAATATTAGAAGATTTTAATGTTCAACAACAATGGAGATGAGCCAATAAGTTTTAAAGGTTGAACATTATTTGTGACCAGAGCTTTGTCAATCTCTAGTGATACTTTTATACTTACGTGCTCTGACTGTTTTGTAGGGTCATTCATTCCGAAAGTGGGTTATTTTTCCCTCATGCATGTATACACAAGAACACACGTGCAGTTTTTATGCTTTCTCTTCCACACATTTCCACAAAACCACAATTTTAAATATGGATAGGAAATAATGTTGTATGATCTGTGATTTAAACAAGAATTTTAATAGTAATAATAATAAGTCTCTATAAAAGTATGAAAAAATATTAAGAAGAAAATTAAAATAATCTATGTATTGAAAATTAAACTTTATTAAAGTATTCTTTTCAAATGCTATTTTAATGCTAACGTTTAAGATACATTTACTTGATATCCTCAATGCATTTTGAAAGGACTGGATTTATGCTGTGGAACCAAAAGAAGCTAACTAGCACCCCCTTTTGAAAGTGCTCTCAAAAAGAGAAAGGGAAACATTTCATTGTTCCTCTACTCATCTCCATTTCTAGTACATAGGACAGAATAAAATGACGCGGCAGTGGAATGAATTAGTGAATTAATTGGGATTAAAATGTTTATAGCAGGAGGTTGTCGTGCTTGACCTTTTCATGTAATTTACGTGCCTGAGAAAGGACTATTTAGTGACAACAACAGCTTTGATTATTATGGATTAAGGGGATTTTACAACTCATTATTCATTCATATACAAAAACATGTTTGGAGTAATTATAATTCCAATGGAATATATTTATTTGTTAATCACTCTTGTTTCTCTTGTTTATTCACTCCTGTGTGAATGTCAAGTTAACCGACCATTACATTTTAAAGTAGTGTTCCTTTTTTTTTTCCCTGCAGCATATGAAGCTGTAAAAGTTACGAGTTCAATGAAAAGAGCACCTGGCTAAACCATCATTCTCTCTCATATTTGGAAGTGTTTATTTTTATTTATTTTTTCCAGAAGCATGCCATTAATTTGTTGCTGCGTGAGTATGCCTGAGGTCATATTTCCTTACAAAAATATTCCTGACTGTAAGAAAATGACTTCCGCGTAGTTCTCAAATCTTTTACACACTACAAACTTAGAGAAGCCAAATGTTTATTACAATTTATTACGTGTGGACATCAATCATCATCTCATCAAGCAAGAGGCGGGAAGACAATATTTAACTCCGCCAGGGTGGATATTTTCAAAACGAATGCTTGTTAGAAGGATTACCCAGAAAATAATTGACCAGCTCCTTCAAAAAAATGCATTTACAGCAATTATGACACTTGAAAAAGTTTGACCCAACACTTTCAGTTTTTGATTTATTTCATCCAAAAAAGTGGGGGGATTAAATAATTTAAATAATTTATTTTGTAAATAACATTGCAACTTTTTGGGTGTTTATATATTCACACACAACATTTGGAGTGAAATTAATAATCACCAAAACTGTGTCACATGAATAACCCATGAAACAACCCAACAATTTGGGTTACATATACATTTGTTTTTTCGTACAAAACATTCCCACCCAGTGTTTCATGGGTTGTTCTTCTCACACAATGTGGTAAAATGGCTAAACCCAAAAAGTTGTGTCAAATTATGCATAGAAAATACCTTTGTTCGAAACAAAGTTTTATTTTTATTGTTTTTTCTTTTCTGTTTTTTGGTTTAGGGTTAGGGTTAGGGTATGTGTTTGTCTATAGTTGTGAATAGGATAAGGGTTCTTACACCAAAACACAATTATTGGCCGAAAAGGGACCGAAACAATATTTTGGTCAATGTGACCTAACACTCGCTTCAAACACACTCGCTTGAAACACAATTTTTGAGATTTGGTCAAATTAATCCAAATATAACCACGGTCATTTTTTGATCCATAATTGTGCTATTTTTAACCCAGCTATTTTTAGAATGTGAAATAAAAACCACTGGGTGTCAACGCTGTCGATGAATCAAGCGTCCAAAGTAGAATCTACACATAAAAATCCCTCCTCACAGTTTGAAGGCATTGGAGGTCAAAGAGGAGATGGTGGTCCGGGCTGCCGAGCGGAGGGGAGGGGCTCTCTCCAGTGAAAAGCGTAGCTGGTTGCCGGTTCGGTCAGGTGCAGCGCCACCAGTGATCATTAGGGTTACAGCTGCCCAGGCCAGATTGTGCGCTGCCTGCACCGGGCGAGATGTTTTGCCCAGGGAGAGGAGCGAGCATCTGTCTGTCCCTCCCCGTAGACAGCAACCTCCTACCAGCCTGTCCAAGTCAACCCAACTAGTAACAAGGTCACCCAACTCCTACTTTCGCTTGCTCGCTCATGCACAGCTGCTCTCTGCTGCCCTCTACGTCACGATATGTTTATCTCTCCGTCTTAAAATGGGTACAGGCGGAGGTAAGATGAGGGCAATGCTTCGTTCTCAAATCGTAGAAACTACTTACTTGTTCCTGTAGTATCTGAGTCCGCTGTTAATTGCATAGTTTGATCCCAGTTGATAAACCGCACTTTCATCATTAGAAAATAATTGGCTCCAGCAACTCGAGGGCTTATTTTTAAGCACCATTGTTCAGTCTTATTGCATCACACAAGAGAAAATTATAATTATACGCAAAGCCCAAAGGGGCACCTCGATACTTAAATATGTAAATTCCTTGGTCAGCTCTGAAGGCTTTCTCTGTCCCTTATAACATAAAAATTATGTTATTTAAAAGTTTGCGTTATGTAGAGTGCTGCGGTGAATTTTTATTTTATTTTGCTTTTTTTCAACTGGTCCTGTAATAATTATTCACAATAAAGAATACCCTCAACATTTTGCTTTTGTATGAACTTCTTAACAATCCCACAGTAAGGTCAGATATCTAATTTAGGGGTTTATAAGATTGCTACGTACGCTTGTACAAAAGTCGCATTGAATTGATCAGTGTAAATACATGTATATTTTTTCCAGTCATCCATTTCTAAATGGCTTATCCTAGCAAGGCTAATGGGAACTTTAGCCTGTCCTGGATGACTAAAAACAAAAAGAAGAATTATCCTTGGATAAGAAAGAAACAAACATTCAGCCATTAGGTTGCTAGACACCAAGCTGGGCATTTTCTTAGCTAAGATAAAAAAAAAAATCATATTTGGAGTAGATAGATAGATAGATAGATAGATAGATAGATAGATAGATAGATAGATAGATAGATAGATAGATAGATAGATAGATAGATAGATAGATGGATGGATGGATGGATGGATGGATGGATGGATGGATGGATGGATGGATGGATGGATGGATGGATGGATGGATGGATGGATTCTGAAGGAGCAACTCATCATCATTTTTATTATTATTATGGATTGTCACACTCATTTTGAACGGCATGTAAGGCAATGCAATATTACCTTTGTCCCTCACAATTTTGTATTATACATTAAGGGAGGAAAAGGGCAATTTGCTTTTCATGCATGCTACCAGATTATTCTCACGGGAGTGATTCTTCCTTGGTGTTGTGCCAAAAGTGTGTATTGCTTGGTCGGTGTTTGGGTGGTGTGCTGATTGGATGCATAAAGTGATAGATGCTAATCTTGGTGATCTTGTTTTGTTTTGCGGGAAACATCTTACCCAGTAACAAATGACACTTGGCCTCTGTGAATCTTCAATCAAATCTAGTGTTCCCTTGATAACAATAAACACTTAATGTGAATGTTGAACATTTAACAAGGTTAAGCAACACAGTTTGGCCCTTGATTGGGTTGTAAATTGAATAAGCATCCATAGGAACGAGCAACCAAGACCACATATGAGTTTTTAAACACTCAGAAACTAGAATTTAACAGACACAGAGTTATTGATGAAAGTTGAGCGCATCAACTGTACTCAACAAATTGAATGATCGAGCCAGAAGCAGACGGAAGAAGGCTCAAACAGGTGTGACACCAACTTTGTGCCTCACAGGAGACAATAAAGGCCTTGGTCAAGGGCACAGCACCTGGACCATTGTTTTAGCCCACAAACTGGCTTTTAAGTGCAAATTTCCACTTGGTCCTAAAGGAGACCTGGCCTGCACACTTGCTTTACTCATTTCAACCAATATGTGATCCCTTCTCATTTGCATAATGGGTAGAATGCAAATTAGGGGGCCAGCTTTGTCAAACCAAGACAAAAAGAAGAAAGAAAAAGGAGTGGGGCAGTGGCGGTGGGAGGAGGGGGGTGGGGGCAGACTGCTGCCATTCTGCTAAATTGCATCTGTAACAACACAAAGCTGTAATATATCTTGGCTCTTATTTCAACAGTGATCAAAGTTTATATTGAGTACTTTAAGGGCCATTAATACAAGTAGCTTATTATACAGCATAAAGGCGAATATAAGCAATTTACACAAGGATATTTAGCTTTCTGTACTTCAGATAGGATTTATGTATTTTCTTCAGGCTACTGTTCAACTTAAACTTGAAACAATGACAGCTTTGAGTCTCACAATTTGTTTTGTGCTGACTCTCTTGCCTGCATGTTGCATCATATGTTTTCTCAATTGTGTCTCGCAGTCTGCTTTGCAAGATAGCAAATGATGGTGGGATTAGAGCTAAAGTTGAATGGGGAAAGGTGTCCTTGAGCAGCACCCTACAAATGCAGGAGCGTACATGTACACAATAAGTAACATCGCTGATTGAAATGCTTCAAAATTGGTATTGAAACCATATCTTGGCAAAAACAATAAAAAAATATCATCATTCACGTTATATTCACTTATATAAAGTTGTTAGTCAAATTTTGACTTCGATTTTTTTTATTTAAAAGAAACCGCCAACAAAAAGGTGCAGGCTCGCTGGTGCCTATCCCAGCTGACTTCGGGCAGTAGGGACACCCTGAAATGGCTGCCAGCCAGTTGCAGGACACACAGAGACAAACAACCAATTTTGCACTCAATACCACCTAAGGACAATTTAGTATGTCCAATACACCTGCCATGCATGTTTTGGAGTGTGGGAGGAAGTGCCTGCGTGGGCTTGGGGAGAACATGCAAACCCCACACAGAAAGGCCAAAGCGAGGAGCATTGGAAATCGGATCCCCGAACTGTGAGGCAGACGTGCTAACCACTTCTCCGCCGCGCCGCCATCGCATCACAAAACACTGTTATTTTGAAATTCAGTGTCTTGATATGTAGTTAATGGTAACAGTCATTCTCATTTTTACAGACTAATAGACTAAATCTATCTCTCGCGTCGAGCTGAGAATTCCTGATCTATTTTCTAGTACTCTTCTTAACGCCACAATACGATAAGTGCTCCGCTGATATTTTGAATAATCCATTGCTGAGACTCCCCTTGTGCCTTCCCTTTGCCACACTGCCACTCGGGCTCATAGGTATTTACTTTAGATTAATCTTCTTGAGCTTCTTACAATCAGTAAACACGTTTACGTACATTCTTACATGGACAAATACACAGAGAGACTAAACCCGGTCGCCTTGTTCTCGTCGAAGGTAGATTATCTGCGAATGTACGGGGGAATTTCTCCAGGGATGTTTTTTTGGCGCTGCGTAATAAAACTCAGAGAGTGTTGCCTTTGCCAAGCTGAGACATCTGGTCACCTTATCACAGATAAGTGGGGGTTAGTCCTGGCATCTGCTAGAATTAATCCATTTTGCAAACACCGTTATCCTAATCTCCTAAATATGTCAGTCCACAACTGTACAGTAAGGCGCTAGGTATCGTTTCTCCGTCTCGAGAAGGCTGACGAGTGTGAGCTCGTCGACCTGCGACGCCCGGTGTAGCAGTGCGGGACGAAAAGACGTGGCGGGATCCGCCTGGCCAACAAACGCTACTGCCCAGTGTGCGCCGCGACTCGCTACCTAACATTCCCCCATAAATATTCATGCAGGCGTATTTCTCTTTTGTTGCTTGCCTAGTCAGCAGTCACAGAACACATGGTGAGTGTTGGCAGTGGCCAGCCTAGGTAGAGAGGCCGCGGACGGAGGCAGTGGCAGGAACCAGGACCTGTGAGGCTGACTGACATTTCCATCTGTGGCGAGGCCTGGTAATTATCGGGGAGAGGAGCGCCCGCAGCAGCGCGCCATCTGCTAGGGGAGATGGCTCAATGAGGTATGAGCACGAGCGGCGCTCCGTCGGGCCACTGCCTGTCTCTGACATGAGGGCTCGCATCTGCTACTGAGGAGCCGGGCCGCCCAACACAGCCTGCCTGCCTGGCCGAGAGAGGGGGCTGACAGGAGGGAGAAGAGCAGCCAACAGCCCGTCTGACCCCCCCCTCCCCACACACACACACACACAACCACATTTTACCTCTACCGCCACCCATCGTCGTTCACTGCCATCGCTAGCCTGCCGAAGAAACACTTGACAAACCGTAAAGCCACGATCAAGTTTCTGCTAAAAGATGTTCCTGAGTTTCAGCTAACCTTTGCCCACTGTCACTAGCCTTTTACATTGGAGTTTAAGCCAGGATTTTTCATGTCACTGTCATGTGATTGGCTGAGAGATGTTGACGTTTCTTGTAGTGATGTAACAAGCAACATTAGTGCACTTATTAAATAAAAAAGGTATATATATATATATATATATATATATATATATATATATATATATATATATATATATATATATATATATATATATATATATATATATATATGTTTAATTTATCAATGACCTTTTATTCTGTATTAGTCTGAAACGTCCGACTGTATTTGAATGAGCCATGAATTTAATTTTCACATCAGTATCTACCAGAGACTTGGATGTGTCAAGTTAAATGGAATGTAACCAGCACTTTGGGGAAAAACTTCAAAATAAAAGCTTGATAAGGCTATTGCATTGACGTCCATGTATTATTTGGTATTTTTCTTTTGAAGTTGGCCTTTGTTGGCTTGGCAAAGTGTGTAGTTGCAGCCCTTGACATGGTTAGGGTTAGAGTTACTACTAACCCTAACCCTACTACTACTTCTCTTCATCCTCCGTATTGTGGTGCTTATAATGTGTTGATCAAGGAACGTATGAGTTGCTTCAGAAAGAGTAGACCATGTCGATCGATAAAAAAATGAAAATAATTCTCATTCGACTGAACGGACCCAGGGACATGCACATGTTTGGTGAAAATTTGAAAAAAATTAACAAGCTTCTTTTTTTGCATCTGAAACGGAATATGAAATTGTTGATGTGTTTATGTCTGTAAAACACATTATCTAGTCACTGTATAAATTGTCTCTTGCTGTCTTGAACCTGATAATTGTTTGGTTTTTTTTTCGTCTGTGTGAAAGCTTCTGTGTATTTAATGGATTTTAATGAAGTTTTGCCATGTAACTTTTTCCATTAGACATTTATTTTTTTTGTCATGTCCAAAACACTTCTCATATCTTATGATCAAAGGTGCGTGTTGTCCTATTCCATTCATTGTATAGTTTTGTACCGTATGTTTATTATGTTCAGTAGTTGGGTTAAATGACAGAATCCAAATAACATAACTTTTTTCGATCCAAAATCTTGTTGGAAGCACTCATTTATACACTTGACTACACAAGGGCAAAGAAAGCTGCTCTTTCATTTGCAAAACAATGAACGCATCTATATTAGCCTTCAGGTTCTTCACATCAAGTACCCTTGGCAGCTGTTGAAATCCGAAGTATTCTTGGAAAAGCTGCAGGCTGCCTGCTGCATCTTCATTCTTGGAAGTTTATTTTGGTCCTGGCATAATCACGCAAGGACATCAAGGTGGATGAAGAGAGATAATGCTCGTCATCCGCGTTTGCTAATGCATCATCGGGTCACGTGGTTTCACTTAGTGATGGTCTGAAAGCTGCTCGGGTGGCTGTTGGCAAACTCCCAAGAAGGCTCTCATGTACATTTTAAGGAGCAAGTCCGGCCTGATGTGGAGGTATGATTGTTGAGAGCTTGTCCTCATGTAAGGTTAATCTTCAGTCAAATTGATCTGGGAACACCTAAGGAAGCTGTGCTTGTTTCTTTTCTTACTCTTTGGTATCTTCATTGCATTTCTTGTATCCTCCCTCCCAAACATTCACCTCTCTCGCTTCTCACTCTGACATACTCAATTAGGTGTGTGCCTTTCCTAATTACGTTCAATGAGTTTAGTCAGGCACCAGTGAACTCCAACCATGTTGTAGAAGCAGCTCAAGGATCGTTGACAACCGTAGGTGGGTGCATCAGTTCAGTGTGAGGTCCCACTGCCCTGCGTGTCGTAGATAATTTGCTGCTCCAAAACGGATCTGATTTAAATAGTTGGAACAACATTTAACTCCTGTTTTAGACTCATTCAAGCAGGAGAATATGCTAATCATGTGATAAACTAGATTGCTAAAACCAGCATTGACAAACAATCCACCAAAGCCCAGAAGTGAGTTTTTTGCTTTTAACAAACTGCATTCTAATGAAAAAGGTGAAGGTTTTTTTTTTTTTATATTTTACAATAAATTGATGGAAAACTCATTTTAATATATTAAAAGTATAAACAGTAGGACAGGCAGCATTTGCAGGATTACACGCAAATGTCTACTTACAGTTTTTGAAGGCCACCATCCTCTGTATCTCTAATGTTTCACTCCTTCATCTGATTCAAATGATCTGGAGCTCGCGTGTTACACATACTTTTTATTGTCAACTGAGAAATGTTTTTTAAATCCAAGCCAACCGATGTGTCTTTTTTTTATGCTTGGGTTTTCAGCTCCAAAAAAAACCAAACCAAACAAACAAACAAAAAATACCAGGCATCGCGACATTATTTGGAGATCAAATACTATACGTTTTTAAATCGTAACAAAGTGACACTTGCTTTGAACGGTCACTCTCAATAACATCTGTCAGGTTGATGCCAAGATTTCTCCTTATCTTTTGTGACTGATGTTTTCGTACTTGCGTCTTGCATTTGCATGACTACCTCTTGAGAGTCATTTTTAAAAGTGAGAAACTAGCAAAGAGCGAGGGAGAGGTAAGAAGCGAGCGAGTTTGCAAAGGAAAAGGAGGGCGGGGTGCGCTGAGTGAAAAGCGCATCGCCTCGTCACAGAATTTTATCAGACTATTTGGACAGATTGGTAGAATTCAAAATGCAGCAGGGGCCTGTGATGTGGCAATAAAGTGTTTGCCTTTGATCCCGCCTCACTGTTTTTTTTTTTTTTTTTCCATTCCTGCGCTGCACATGTGCATGTCAAACCGAATTAGATCAACCATGAAGAGGCGAGGCAGCTGCGGCGCCGCGTAGCAAACCTTTGCATCACCTCAGTTTACCAACAGTCTGCTTGTTATTGTCATTGTCAAACTCAACAACGCGCAACTCGCAGCGGCTGCGTCACCTGCGCGCACAACAAACTTCAAGGTGTGTGATCAAGATGAAACGGCGCACAAATAGAATATCCTTCTTACATTACCAGCCTCAGCTGTCAATTACCTACGACGAGAAGGAAAAAAAACACTCTTTGATAAGGAAAATGTGAAACCAGCCAACACCCACACTTGGAGAGGCTTTTTCAGATGTCGTCGCACTTAGGAGAAATTTGCGACGGCACATCAACGCGCCTATTTCCCATTCAGCAGCATTAACTCTGTGCCATGTGTCGAACAAACGGAGGCCATTTTGGAGCCCTTAATGACAAGGCTGCTCCGCTCCTCTCCTCTCCCTCTCGCTCTTTTCAAATTGCTCTCTAAATGAAGTACAGCTGTGTGGACCAGGTGCTGCCTGCCTACCCTCATCCCAACCCGCCGCCGCCCCCCTTTTTAGAAAGAACAGGAAATTATGAAATCCCCCAAATCCTTCACAAATGGGCAGGAGGGAAGGTTGGAGAATGTCAAGCTGCACGTCTCTTGTCGATGGATGAGCTTTCATTTGGGTTCATCGCCAACGTTTTCTTCATCCACCAGCCCGACGCAGGACACGTTTTACGTTTGGGTAGCAGGGCATGCGCCGTTACTTACTTAGTGGATGCACTCAGGAGTGGCATCCTTTTGCTTACAGAGTCGACACCGGTGAATGCAGACTGTGTGGGGTAACACTTAATGAGCGCTGACGTTGGTAGCTTGCAATTACTGAAAATATTTGGCTCATATTTTGGTTTGTGCGGAAGCAGATTAATCAAGAAATGTTAAACCTTTGTAGGGCACTCATTAAAATACATGGAAATTCCAATTTGATCCTTCAATGGATTTGAATGGCTATTGCAATGGAATAATACATAATAATTTTGAGATGTTTTCAGTAATTTGCACTGAGTTGTTGAAACACACACACACACACACATATATATATATATATATATATATATATATATATATATATATATATATATATATATATATATATATATATATATATATATATATATATATATATATATATATATATATATATATATATATACTTTGACTATGACAGCCCTAATGATAATAAACACTTTTATACTCTCTGTCCCACAGACAGGGCACCGATTTTGAGAAAAGCTGCATTTTTGAGTGACCGTTAAGTTTGTGAAGTTGCAACTTTATTCAATTTGTAAATCGAATCAAAATTGCGCAACGCTTGACTCGACGTGCCCTTGAGTTAACCAAATACGATTTGCTCTGAGGCTTAGTGACGGTCCCTATTTGGTAGCTCCTGGATAGCATCCAGCCTATAAGTAAGCACTCCGTTTGTTCTTTGACAAGAGAACGCGCACGACTGCTGAACTAGGCCTCCTGCTCAGGAGACCGCCAATGTGCAGCTGTCAATGTCTCCATAAAGCCCCATATCCATAATAGACAAAGCACTCATCAAGCCTCGACTTCATCTGGCCTCCCAGATGCCCCATCACCAGGGGCAAATCCCATCCAGGTCTCAGCGCCGCACCATGCAGCCAGATGTGCGCTGGCAACATGGCCGTGGGGTCAACACATGGCGAAGGTAGAGCCGATAAATGAATTATACTCTGATTATCATAAATGCGGCATCTAAGCGTTGACGTTGTGTGGAATTGAAATGCCGGGACATGCGTGTTGAATCACGCGCGGACAGACTCGATGAAGCCGCCGCGTTGTGTTCAAACCGCATGGCAAAATAAATCTAGAACTCAAGCGTGTGCCGCCGTGTTTTGGCACGGGTTTACAAATTGCTCAAAGTTTCTGCAGGAAAATGACATGTTTGAGCCAAAGCGCATTTAGGATTCTCAAAATGGTTCGCTGCCATATGCCCCGTATTTGTACATCTTTCCGCAATGTTCTAGGTCGCTCTCCCGAACATATTCCGTTTCGTCACATGCCAAAAAGACCTTTTTCCCCCTCCGCCTCCATCCCGCCGTTCCTCGCTTCGCCACGTTCGCGCGCGGCCTTGGCTCCCTGTCCTTCCCCCTTGAAGACACCATGCCAACTTCAGAGGACCCAGGTGTATGGGTGCCTTATCAATTCCACTAACAAGCGTGCTTACTGGGATCACAGGACACGTCGTGGCTTGCTTTAAAGTCCCCGTCTGTAGCCAAGAGTGACCTGAATTGGAGACACGGGGCCCCTTGCTGATAGCAGCCAACCTCTGATGGGCAGTCCCTCTTCCAGACTTGGCCAGCACTCCGCCTGGGAAGGAGGAGGGGAGCGCGGAAGAACTCTTTGAAATGTTGGAGTTCCATGAAGAATTGAGAAGCAGGACGGAATCAAAGACTTGTGCGATAGGAAAGCAGGGAAATATAGAAACTAAATTTGAGCAAAACTGACTGCACACCAACAAAGAGCATGTGTGAGGTTGCATGTATGTATCTCAAGAGTCTCCAAATGAGACCAACCTGAAACTGCCATCTGATCATCATTTTAGCATTTATTAATTAGCATGCAAAAAATAAACAATCCAGCATTACGGTTAACATCAAATCATACAAACAGGCCATTTATCCATTCATAAAGCGTACTTTGGGGGTGGAGCCTATTCTAAGCTTGAAAACATAGAAGACTTTTGCATATAAGTCAGTGCTTCTCAAACAGTGGGGCAATCGCGAGGTGATGCCAGGGGAGGTTCGGATGATTTTTAGTTTCAGGCACTTTGATGCACTTGGTTATTTTTTTTTCTGTTTTAGACTAAGCTGTAATCTGTTTAAACACGGTAAAAAATGATTAACAGTTGTTGAAAGTTGATGTATAGAGTGTTGCTTTTTTTCTTTTGGTAATTTTAAAAAGGATACTGGTTTAGGTCTACTTTTTTACAGATAATCTCATTAGGGGTCGAATGGGGGGGTTCTCTTTCCTAGGGTGGCTTGGAAAAAAAAAACACCTCATAAAATGTTAGTATGGAATAGTTATGGGATTCCCATTTAGTTGTTGCAAATCTGCAACACCTGTCTGGAGAGGGTTAAGTGTCAATGTAACACAATTACCGCCTGCCCTGTTGAAATGGATCTTTAATTTTTATAGCTGTCAGTGGAGCCCAGTAAAAATGAATATTTGAGGTTTATACTCATCAGTGGCACTGACTGTTAATATCAAGTATTTAAGCATCTCCCAATAGATTTAAAAATAATACCTAACTACCTCATCCCATGTTCTGCAATGTAGGTCTATCAATATCTCCACTATCCTAATGAGACATACAAAACCTGGCAATAGCTACAACATGAAATACAAAAGACAGAACTTCCCTCTCATCCCGACATCATCTGTTGTCCAACCTGCCCTCTCCGTGCTTGGCAAAGTACAAAAACAAACTTTTGATCTTTCAATGCACTAGTTTATGTTGTTACAGCCTCATTTTATGTCATTCTTGGATCGTTTTCATCACCGGATCAAATGTTATTAATTTCTGGCCTGCAGAAGCAATTGCATTGCCACAATAATAGATTCAATTGGATCATATTCTCCTTCAATAGGTATTCAGATCTTTTATTTTGCCTCTTTGCAAACTACGAAGACTAAGTAATATTAAACGACTTTGCGTGTTTTAAGACAAATGAGATAGAAATGGGTTCGTGAGTCCCCCTTGTATTAGCAGAGATGGTGGCAGCTGAAGTCCATTATGTCCAGGTGGCCTCGAAAACGCTATGACTTTACAGAGTGCTGAACAGTTTCTCTCTCTCCCTACACACACACACACACGCACACACGCACCCGCACACACGATACAGAAAGCCTCACAGCTGCTAGGCCCTGCTGCATGTCAATTAGGATGGTAGAGGATGTACAGGGACACATGGACGTTCACACAGCACATGTATAATTCATGATAGGTTGCTTGGACTGTGTTGAGTTCTTCTACTATACTGTGCAGCACTGGTGCTTTTTTTCAGAAAAATTTGTCCTGTTAGATGAAAAAACAGAATAGTTAATTGTGACAGTCACTAGAATAATTACTTATTTCATGCTCTCACTAGAAATAGTCCCATCAGCAAAATTAGCAGGGAGGGAATTGGGGTTTAACTCATATTAAAGCTGGGATTTGCAGTTTTAAAAAAAATAAATAAAAAAAAATCTCAATTCACTATTTTGGCATAATCTTGATTTTCTGACCAAAGCCACACCCCATTAAGCACTGTCTATACATTGTTCGCAGGTCATGCTCTGTTTGGAGTGTCACTCCAATGCTAAATCCTCTGGTTTCATAATCTGAGAGAGGGAGGGCTGTGCCACTGTGGGAGTGGTCACTATCGCCTTCAAGCATGGTCATTCTAAGTAGTTCTACTTATTTGCCATTCAATACATTAATGTAACTCACTGAAATCTATATGAAGTAGGTACCTGAAGACCATTCAAATCATTTGTGTGTCCAGCTACATACCTGCGCTGCCCAGTGGGACGATAAAACATATACAAAATAGTGTTGTGTAAAAAATAACTTGATTATGGGTCAAAAAAGGACGGACCTAGTATTTGGGTCAACTAGACACAACTCTCTAGGTCATTTTGCGCGTGACAACCCTCAAAAATGGGTTGTTTTGCTCAATATAACCTCAAAAATTGAGTTGCTATATGTAAAACAACCCAGAAAATCAGGTGTAATAACAATAATAATAATAGTAATAATTTTTATTATGATAATAATATAAATGGTGTCTGTCTTCTTGCACCTAAAATTCTCCAAAACTGTTTTCTACCAGTGACTTATGCTGTATATTTGGTCTGAGTAAACCGAAATTGAAATCGCCTTTCAGTCACCAAATTGTCACATCACTAGCAACACTTCTCATACTGGCATGTCCAGCTTAGTGAAGACCTGCCATGATTTGCATCCCACAAATGATGCTTGCATGAATATTACATTAACTAAATGAAAAACTACATTTAATAAAATTTCCTTTGCCTTATGTAAGTAACATGTATTTATTGACAGTGAGTACGTATTCATAGTATAGACCCTGGGAACATATTTACTCAAGTGCAGAGAGTAGCAGAATTTATTTAAGCAAAGGCCTGTATTTTCACAAATGCTCACATATAGATTGAGCAAGGTACACTTCTGTCTGTTGACAAGGGCAATTGTTACTTTTGTGGCCCCACGCTAACAATATCTCATTGAGATCCTTGACAGAGGAGGCAGAATTAATTGTTCCTGTCTTCCTTTTCCACACTGTCACACCTGCCTGAACAGCACAGCTTAAATATACACGCAAAAATGTTTTTAAGGTCAAGGGAAGCGGAAAAAAAGGAGGTGGCCCATTATGTTGAGTCCTCTTATGAAAATTAGATGTGGTGGGGTCAGGGGTCAGCTGAGCTTAATTCAATTTTCGTGTTTTGTTACGTAGCAGCTGTGTGCGCGTGTGTGTTTGTGGGGGGGTGAGTGTGTCAAAACACAATGTAATATGCTGAGTGACACTTTCCTTGTCAAATTTTGACATTGGAGGTGAACGAGAATGTGGTGCCAGGGGAGCTAACCTGGTAGAGAAACTATATTACACAGCAGGGGGGAGTGTAGAAGAGGGTCGCCCCAATACATTTGCATCATGTAATGAACATTACTGTATTTTTCATCTAATTGATCTCAAGCATTTAAATGAACTGGGTTCTATTCATTGCCGCCTAATGTCATGAACTAAAGTCATTTTTCCCACCCAAAAGTCATTCCTTCTTCTCCCTTCTCACCTTGACCCCCCTTTGTTCTCATCACACGTTCTTCCTTCCTTCTCCCTTTTGCTCCTGGCGTAGCTGGTGGAGAGAAGAAGGCAGAGCAGCAGCCAGCGCTGTGCTGTTCCTCAGGACTGTCCTCCTCCATGCACAACACAGATGGTTATTATGGAGCTGCACATAAATTGATTATGTTGGAAATTAACTGTTGCTGTCAAAGGCAGCCGCCAACCTGTCCCAGTGTGTCCCTGTGCCCGCTGATGCATAGGATCCAGCTGATGGGCCAGATGTTTGCACAGTGCGCCGCTCCTTTTAAGGTCGCCGCAAAAAGTGGAGCGAAGGCTCTCTAATCTTTGCGCCTTTGTACTTTCAGTTGGAGCCCTCTTGACATTTCCAGAGTGTGATGGGATTTTCTCAATTGGTGGACTGGATATTTTGATGTTGGACTGAAAAAGTTGCAGTGTTATTACGTCCATGTGCTTTGATTAGTTGATAATAGCAAATCTTGTGGTATTTTGCAGGGATCAAGTCGAGGTTCTAGAATCCCTGTCACTCATCAAATATGTAGAAGATGGACAGATTGAATGGTGAAAGACCCCCAGCTAAAACAAAAGACTAGCTAAGTAACTTTTAATGTACCTGGTGAATGTGGCTTCACATTTTTGCCAGAAGGCCATGTATTCCTTGTACGTGAACTGGCACGCCAAGAGCCTTCAAACATCATCCCTAAGCAGGACTGTCCTCCAGCAGCTCATTACAGGTTGCTGGGGATAAGCAGTGATGGGTGATTCCTGGCTGCAGCCTCAGGGGACAGCTTGTGCACACAAATGCCAAACTCAGCAGAAATTCAAGTCCTGGGAGCGTCGCTACATCGTTTTCCAGGCCTGACCTTGATTCCAGGCCCGCTCCTGCATGTTTCCGTATGCATGGCGGAGTTTCGAGGGCTGCCAAAATTGCAGCCAAACGGAGGATAGGAGCCCCCTGTGATTTCCACACATACGCAGCAACATTTTGAGGCACGGGGATAAACATTCTCCAGCGTGGGCCAAGTCACATCATCAAGGTTAACTTGCATGAGAGTGGAAGGATGGAGATCTTATTTCATATCATCTCAAATGAAAGCGAATGCGAAAGCTTGTGGATCTTCAAAATAGTAATAGTTTTGCTGATGACAAGTTTTTGAGCCTTCAATTTTCACCAGTGCATCATAAAAGTAAAATTCTCAATGACACATTTCCAACTCGTGTTAAATGCGCTAATGCGCTCCAACGCTCTCCAGAAGCATTTTGAATTGCACCACTCAGGAGATCAAGATGAGTTTGACAAGCTTTTTGAGCAGAAAGCTGCTTGATGCTTTTTATAGAAGCGTTTTCGGTGGAAGAAAACCCCGCTGATCAGTGAACTCACCAAAAAAATCACATCTTTGTCCAGACAGGCAACGTGAAATTAATATGACTGCTGGCAGGTGAAAAAGAGAGCAGATTTGGGGATTTAGGAGGTTGGATGTAAGTCAGCTAGAGTACACCACACAGTATATACGTACACATATTATCATTTTCTTCTTGTGTAAAGTCTGTGGAATAGGTATGGAGCCAAAGAAATAAGGTTGGTAGGATTTTCATTTTAATATCAGAGTAAATTTTATTCTCAGATAGTTTTTTTCCTTAAAATTCAAAATTTACAGTCACTAAGGTTTAAGGTTCTGATTTTAATTCTGACTTTAAAGTGAGAATTCTCACTTCTCACTTCTCAGAATTTTCATTTTAAAGTCAGAGTGAGAATTTTGAGAATATTGGTAGATTTCTTTATTCTCTACTTTTGAGAATTCTGCTTTTTAAGTTACAACTGAGGATAAAGTCAGAACTCTGACATAAGAACAAGCATCCAGTAAACCTTTATTTATTTATTTATTTATTTTCTCTAATCTTTCCCATTACAATCTCTTATGTTTTGGTTTGTATACCTGCTTTTACCACCTCTTGACCCTTCGTATCATTGATGTTTTTGGACTTTTCTAACTTTATTTCCTGCACATTATTTGGCGTTAGTTTTTGCTTTCTTTGTAATGAGATTAAATATGTATTTTTTCTGTTACAAAACAATACTCATACAGCTCTGCAGAGAATGTGCTCGATCGCTTTAGCGGAGAAGCCATTGCAAATATTTCAACAGGAAATATCTTCTTTTCCCAAAGTATGAGTGTATAGTATCTTCTAACACCCAGATGGAATTGGGAAGAAAAGGTAAAGAGAAACAAAAATCCGGATTCCAAAGCAATGTGCGTCCATTGTACAAAACTTAGATTATGAAAGAAAAGGCTGAGGGATTTCTGGCGATTTATACTCGTCTGAATATAAAAAAGGAATAAATCTTCTATTCTTCTCATGTCTATCAGCTTGGAACACCTTGAGTTGAGAGCTCAATTACAATGTTCCACATTTATGTATGTGTGAGTGTATTAACATCAGTGAGTGTGTGGTTGTGGCAAGAGATATTTTCCAATCACTGCGCTGCCGCTTCCCCATTGTTCGGCGGCTGCTGTTTGCCATTGCGCGATTAACAACGTTATCTGTAGCGAACCCAGTCAGCCAGCCGGCCGGCCCTTGGGCCATTGTGTTTCCGTCAGGGGTGGGTGCCCTCAGAACTGTGTGTCAAACCAGACCCCCCCTCCACCGCCTTACTGCCGGGACAGGCTTGGCTTGGTCCAGGTGCGATGTGATGTGCTGGCATTTGGGCACTTTTCCGTACAGGGGGAAAGGGTACAACAGACTTTTACCCTCAACCACATTTGAGGGGTGAGGAGTGGTGAGGGAGAGAGGATGGGAGGCCCTCAGGGGGCCATCTTTATGTGCCCTGCGCGTCAGCTTCCATCTGGTCACTCTGTAGAAAGGACAGCATCTGTGACAAGCTGACGCTTTAGAAGCAGTCGCTTCATAGTCTTGGCTTCCCTGCTTAAAGTGCGGTGTTGAGGGCTTTATCCATATCGCTTGGTACTTCTTTAAATTCTATCACAGCACTGTTTGGAATTCAATGAAAGTCCACAGACCATGGATTTCCAAACTGTGATGAATACACCCAGGGTGCAGGTCAAGGAACATAGCAGATCCCTGTCTATGGGCACTAGAACATAGTCTGAATTTTTGTTGTAAGGGTGTTGTGCTCAGTCTACTTGTTAAGTAGAAGAGGAAGAAGAAGGTTAAGAAGAAGAAAAACAGGAGGTTATTGACCTCGTAGCAGCTAACAAGCAGCTCCACTCGCAACTTTACCCATGCCATGTTGTTCATGAATGCCTCTAAGGGCCCTAGAACAGAATATTTAACCAGTAGGGGGCAGTCAAGCATGAAATGTAGCCAGTCTGTTTGTTAGGTAGAAGAAAAAGAAGACAAACAGGAAATTATTGACCACATTGTAGTTTACAGGCAGCTCCACTCACAACTTTACTCATGGGATATTGTTGATGAATGACTCTATGGGCCCTAGAACAGAATATTTAACCAGTAGGGGGCAGTGAAGCATGAAATGTAGCCAGTCTGCTTGTTAGGTAGAAGAAGAAAAAGACAAACAGGAAGTTATTGACCTCATTGCAGCTAACAGGCAACTCTACTCTCTCTCTCTCTCTCTTTACTGTTTGTTGATGAATGCCTCTATGGCCCCTAGGACATAATATTTATAGGGGGGTCGACTTTAGAAATAAGTCAACTGAAAATATCTGTCTCAAGGCTCCACCGGAATAATGTTTGAGCCACAATTTTATACACAGGCCTTTCTTGCAAACACACAGGGTATTACAATGACAACCAGGAAGAACAACTCCTCCAAAATATAAGGATGCCAGATGTTCGGCATCATTTAGAGTTAAAAAAAAAAAAACATAATAAAAACAAAATTAATATTCTATCTGGTCAAAGCAGAACAGGTCAAAAAAGGGTTAAAATTGCTTTTATAGACCGTCTTGACCTCTGGCTCAATTTCTTGTTGTTTTTTTTTTTTTTTTTGTCTGTGGTTGAAAACACTAATTTAGTAGTTAATTGAGTTCCATTTTCCTTCTTTCGAAAGGAGAGAAAGTTTCAATCTTCCCAAATGCCAGAGCAGGCTGAAATGTCCGAGAACCTGTCACTACAAACGATC
Source organism: Hippichthys cyanospilos (assembly GCF_059441005.1). Classification (NCBI taxonomy): domain Eukaryota; kingdom Metazoa; phylum Chordata; class Actinopteri; order Syngnathiformes; family Syngnathidae; genus Hippichthys; species Hippichthys cyanospilos. The sequence continues at coordinate 8,938,375 of NC_142382.1, forward strand.
TAAAGTACGGTAGCTTGCTTTTAGGTATTCACATTTTAACCAGTAAGGGGTGGTCAAGCATGACTAGTGCCCAGTATGCATGCTAAGTAAGTAAAAGAAGAAGAAAAGAAAATGGAGGATATTGACAGCAAATACACAGCTTCACTCGCAAGTTTTTCTCATGAAATATTGTAGCTGTGACGTAATTTGTGCTAAAAAGTGCTGGTGGTTCTACAAAGTAACTGGCAAACATTACTGCTTGTATAAAAACATTTTTTGGGATCATTATCAATATAATACTGGGTATGTAGATCAGTTATGGATAAGTGGGATCCTATTTTTTCAGATTTTGCTGGAGTTTTCCAGATTTCTGCTTAATCAGTTCTTTTTTTTTCTGCAAAAATGGCCTTGGCGACCGAATTTCAAATAGCCTCTTCTGGGCCAGCACTGAAGAGGACAGATGTATGCTTAGAAAAGGCCATTTGAAATTCAATGGTATTTTTGGTGTTTGCAAAAAATATATAAACAAAAAATGCCAAATCTGACCAACCATTGATCCCTATGAAGTTGAAATTTTACATGTTGCCTTTCCATGCTATGGCCTTCAAAAGTGAGATGGATTGACATCTAATTGCTTGAATTGTGGACTATAACAATAAGTTTAACTTTTGTTAGTGGTAATAACATTCAAGTAGGATGCTCCATTAAATTTGAGTTGCATTTAAATGGAGTTTGCAAGTTAAAATGAAAGAAGTTTGTCATTGACTGACGCGAATCTCTCTCACTTGAAATACAACAAACATGTTTTGTGCTGTTTACTTGCCAAAATACAGCACTTTGCTCATGTTTTAATTTCATGCATGATTGTAGTGGTGTCGTCCCTGGTGTAAATATCATATTAGCATAATTATTGACAAGACTGAAGCGCTCCATCTCCCTTTTTTTTTCCACCCACAGTCTCGCTTCCTCGTCGCCTCTTCCACTGTTGACCTGCGCGCCCTCTCCTTTTGATGGACTTATGCATTCATTGCCCCCTCTCTTCCTCCCCTGATCTTGCCCCCCTCGCCCCCCTGCGCTGTATAATTGACTCAGCTGCAGCCTTTGTGATATAATAGCTAGTTTACCTGGCAGAATGACATTTCACAGGCTCAGAGCCACCATAAAGCTAATTGTTCAAGAGCGGAAGGGAGAGTGTGTGCGTGTGTGTGTGTCTGTCAGTTGTGTGCGTGTTTGTGTGCGTGTGTGTGTGTGCCGCTGATAACAGTAGTGCGGCTGCTCAATTTGTGCCGTATAGGCCAATGGAGAGTTGGAAGTGACATTTATCTCCATAGTGAGCCTCAGAAGAAGCCATGGCCTGCTCTGCACTCTCATTCCCTCACAGTTTCTCTGTCTTATCCTGTTATGTTTTATTTATTTATTCTGCCATACATATATGCATGCTAATAATTAGTGATGTCGTCCCGGAGACCTCCAACCAGGCAACCTGTGCAAGGGAGATAGTTCCTTCAATTAAGGCCAGGGGTAATATACAGTCATGGGGAGCGAGGGCTCTGGGTGAAAATTCAGCATTGACACTAAAAATAATCTGGATAATGTTTTATGTATGATCGTCTTTGCGCTTTGCTTTTTAATTGGCACTGTTCTGGCCATTCAGGGACAGCCAATGAAGGGACATCAGTCCGTCCCGAATACTTTGTACCGTTTCCGTGTTGGTGATGACCCGATAATATGTCGTGATTCGAATCGGTTTATAATGGAAACCTTGAAATTATTGTCAAGACTACTAGTCCTCGAAAATGTAGTCCCAAACTAGTCCCAATTAACTATCATATTTTATTTGTTTTATGCGACTGATGCAACAATTTTTTAAAAAGAAATATTATCAACTAACTTTTTAAAACAAGACAAATGAGGAAATAAAGCTCTAAGAAACCACTTTTTATTATAAACGTTAAAACAATTTTAAAGAAAAAGAGTTATATATACATTATTCTTAATTTGCTGATCTTGTTTTGGCCTTTATTTTTTCTAGTTTAACCAAATAATTAAGTGCACAAAGAGGACAAAATTATAATGGATACGATTACTTTATATGATTTAGATATGTAATTTTCATAACAAAATGTATTTTAACAAAATTTAACAAAGGCAAATGATGACAAAGACCAAGTGTAACAATCTAACAATTGTTTCCTTTTCCAATTAATTTGCTCTTAATTTGAAAAGAAAACTGTTCCTGTCACACCATTTGTTTTTTTTTTTTTTTTTTGAGTATTGTAAATATAAGCACCTACTTTTTTTCTCATGCATTGAACCCGGCAGCTTATAGTCAAATGTGGCTTCTTTGCAGTTTTTTAAATTGCTGTTGGGGTAATCCCTCGCTAAAAAAAGGATGACAGAAGAAGACGCTATTGAAGTGTTGTTTTTTGTTCAAATTACTATTTTATTCACCACAAGGGGACACTCTCAATTAGTATATGCATCAGACATGTTACTGTTAGTGCAGTATTCGAACGATTAGAGTGTGTTATTTCTAAATATGTCTTATTTCTAAATATGCGAGTATGTTCAACCAATGTTGAAGGTGTGTTGGTGTTGTAATTAGGCAGTTTCTAATAAATAAATGAATAAATAAAAGCAAAAATGTTAAAAACTTTCATGCACCATCTTTCTGCTTAAATATTTGATGTTACAACTGCCACTGATAGGGTGATACGGCCTGCTGTTACGGTTTATAATCCCATGCAGCTTTTGTCCAACAAATAAAATGTTTATTTTGCATCAAGTGAGATTTACTAATGCGTGTGAGCATTTCACATACTCCCTGAATTGTATTGACATTTGAGATGCACTCCTCACATTAACTTCCCGAGCATGAACTCAATTGCTCATTAATTATTTGATGCTATATCATTGGATGGTCTAAAAACGGCATTTGAATGCAAACTGCGACCGAGACAGGATATAAGATTGTTTCCGACGCTAAGCTAATGTTATCAAAACGGTGTCACATGCACACGCAGGCTTGAGGGGAGGCATGTCCTCCTGCCTCTGCGGCGAACAGACTGCGGCGTGTCACCGACTCGTCTGCTCTGTTCCCGTCAAAAAACCCACAGGCCCACCCATCCAAGATGGCCTCTCTTCTTCCCACTTAGTGGAATAGATGGAGTGTTTAAGTGTTTTTGTCGAGTCAAATGGCACCAGGCAGATGACTGCATGCCATTACCATAATTTAGCCGGATGCAGGCTGTTGGGGTGTATCATCAGCAGGTCTGTTTTCTACCCAGAGGAGCTTCCGGGCACATATAGACAGGTGTACCTCGCGCCACTCACCCAATCGGTCAGTTTGGTCAGTTTGACATTTTGAGTCGTCAGCACGTCCATAAGTTTGGCCGGCTCGCTCTATGGTGCTGGAAGGATGCTGAGTAGCACTTGCCTTCCAGTTTGTCCGTCTGTCCGTCCCACCTGTCTCGCTGTGCCAACGCTTTCAGGCGCTGCCCGCACAGATCTGTCGGGCAGATGGGGGGGCCGGCTTTTTACATGTCACTTGAGGGACACCCAGTCAACACAATCTGTAGCCCACAATGCAGCGTGTTTGAACCTTGTCAAGCCCAAACGGAGAATGGATGCGGTGCCATGCGCGGCCCAGATTCTCTGAAGAATCCCTCTGTATCCGTCCTGCCCGCGTCTACCTTCTGCTAGGCTCCTTTAGATAAACTCTGCATCTTTTATTTATCCCTTGAAGAAAGGCTGGACCCTGACGAGAGCAGAGGCTGTGCACACACACTCGCTCGCTCGCTCGCTCGCTGGCTCGCACACACCAACGGGCCTCCTTCTGTTACCGAAAAGTCGGCAATTATGGAGAGAGAGGGGAGGGACAGTTGGGATTTGCATATGTCATTGAGAGAAGAAACTACATCTCCCACAAGGCCCGGCGGTGGAAATGAACCAGCTGTCCATGGTTTGTAGATCAGATCCCATCCTCTTGATTACGAAATCACACAATAACAAGGACCAAGAAGTTGTGGGCCTCGCCGCTCGTTCCTCCTTTGTTGTTCCCTGGAACAGAAGTTATTTTGCTTCGGCTGCCTCCGAGCTCTTCGCCATGTGTGCCAATGTTTGCTGCGCCGTGCTCCACTTGCGCTCCTTTCGCGAGGAGCCAATCGCGAGTCTGCGGCCCTGCCCCTCTAAAGCTGTCGTGTGAACTCCCGCCTTTTGTTTAATTTACATTTGGAGGCGCAGCCCATCAATCCCCACCTCCTATTCCTGCTGCCCCCTGCCAAAAGCGCCGCCGCCGCACCACGCCAAATGGTGTCATCAAAAATGCAGAGTTCAAACTAATTAGTGACATTTGGTCATTTGTAAAACTTTTCTTTGCCTCTCCGAGCACAACTTCTGAGACGAAACTGGAAACTTTTTATCGGCATGACAGATTGGATTGCTCAACATTTATTGATGACTGAAGTCTATTTCTACATCATTAGCGGTGCAGTTCTGAGCAAAAATCAATAATTTTCAGTAGAGTCCTCCTCCAAGTCCTAACAAAATTGGATGAAAAATGTGGAATGTTGCCCTGTTTTTTTCTCACAAGATTATCGAATGACAGTAAATGAGTGACCTTTACTGTGAAGCCACACACAATAATATAAATAGGACCATTGGCATTCTGGGGGGATTCTAACAGTTTTGTTATGAACAGGAAAAAAAACCCTCAGTTTTGTACCTTTTTTTATTGTTTTAACTTCTTCCCGCATTTGATTAAAACGATACCTTTCCTCCTAATGCTTGGCAGAATATGCATTTTAAACCATTTTAGGCCTCCATCCACAATTTTACTTCTTCGCTATTAGAAAGCCAAAAATAAAACAAGTTGATTGTGTTTTGCACGTGTTTGTGCGCAGTATGTGGGAGCATTTGAGCTGATTTAAAGGTTTTGCTTTTGTCACGAGAGACATCTGTCTCACTGATTAAAAAGTGCTCGCAGTATGGAGGCAAACATCTGTAGGGACAAAAATAAATAATGTGATAAAGCAACGACATGATTAGGGCTTAATTACACAAATATGGCTGTTCTTCAGTCGGGGGGGGGGGTTTACTTGTGTGCGTGTGCAATTGTCAGGCTTGTGCATGTTTGTTTGTGATGAAAAACAAAGAAAGAAGGCAACTTCTACCTACTTTATATACTGTGTACTGTGTAACCCTATATATATATATATATATATATATATATATATATATATATATATATATATATATATATATATATATATATATATATATATATATATATATATATATATATATATATATATATATATATAAAAACAATCAGGATCTTTATCAGGCTTCTGCTGAGCTTGCTGATGAGCTGATTATTTGAATCAGGTGTAATTTAGGGGAGAGACATGAAAAAAAAAAAAAATGCAGGTATGTGATTCTCTAAGACCGAGCAAATGAATATATTAGTGTTGTCAAGCAACTAGGTTTTTTTACTATTTAAGACCAAAATATTTCATAATTAACTGTGATTAGTCACATTTTTCAACTCTTTTATGCAAAGCTTGTAACAGATATTTAATCAATCACATTTGCTAAAGTATACCCTTTTGCAAGTGTATTAAAAACAAAAGCCACCTGTCTTTTACAGTTCAAGACCTTGTTTGCAGCATACTTTTCTTGTTGCGCTTCCCGTGTTGTTGGAGGAGGGCTTGGAAATTAAATGAGTGAGTGGCACAATATGGCGGGATGCAGATGAGGAGCTAGGAGTTAAAAAGCTGACAACGTTAATATGGAAGCAAACAGAGAGCACAGTCTGGCAGTCACTCAAATTCTGCACCTGCACTTTTATAAAAAAGGGAAAAAAAACACCGTCTCTGGTGTCTTGCCTCTTCTTTTTTGTTTTCCTCATTTCTCTCTTCCTGCTTTGCATGCCATGTGCTGTGGCTCGCGGCGTTGTCGTTTTCGGAGCGGTTTCCCTCCACCATTGATGTGTATGTGTGTTAATTGCGGCCATCCATTGGGAGAAGAAAACGATGAGGAAGATGAAGACCTGTTTGAGCAGCCACACTGGCTTCTCGGCTCTGACCCACACCGGGTCTACGTGAACGTCACGAGAAGGTGGATAAATTTGCTTTCACTCTCCTTTTTGCCCTCCCTTTACCCCCCTCCCTCCACACACACACACACACACACACACACACACACACACTTTCTCCCAATTGCTGTCTCCAGTTTGGAGAAAACAGCTGTTTACTGGCATTTCACCACCAGGCCAACATATCCCATCAATCATTGTTCACCACTCCTACCTTTATAATGATTGAAAGTCTACTAAGATGGGAGAGAAACTTTACAGGTGTGACTTTGAAACATGCAGACCTTCTATCAGCTGAAAATATGTATGATTGCAATGTTACAGCAACTCCTACAGTAGGAGGCAGTACAAACGGCTATAAAGCGTTTCCCCCCAAAATAACGGCTATGTTAAAAAATGACCACCTATAATGAAGTTTTTTTTCTGCAAAAAAAAAACAACTATGTATAACAATGAATTGTTTTTTTTCCATTCAAAAACAAGGCATTTAAAAAAAAAAAAAACACCATCCATGTAAAGTAGGGCATTTTGTTTTTTCCCGTAGACATGAATATTCTCAAAGCATTCTATTCCCAAAAAGCAATTGTAAATGGTCGGGTTTGGTTTAAGACAAAAAACAAAACAAGTATTGTAATAGACGTGTCATCTAAAATGAAAAAAAAATGCACAAAATAAATAAACAATAATAAACTTCAGTATAATAGTGAAGTATGTTCTAAACTTATATATATATATATATATATATATATATATATATATATATATATATATATATATATATATATATATATATATATATATATATATAGGTAATATTTTTAAGGGAATAATAATGGCAAAATACTCAACTTCAATAGGTTGGACTGGGTTCCTCAGACGTACAGTGATGTTAAAAAAAAAAAAAAGGGTCAGAGTTCAGCATCCAAACTACAAGTGTTTTTTTGGGGGGGTAAATTTTCATGCCCTGCCACTATGTTTTCTCTGACTCAATCTTTGGCCTTTTGACTCAACTTTGACATTTCCTCATGGGCTTTGTGGCCATATGTGCTCATGGCGTGTTCAAAGCGAATGAAAACAGTTTTCAAATTCCCATCCAACATGTTTGCAGGACACAAAGATGCTCACTGGCAGCCAGACATGACGACATTCTGACACGTTCTCTCTTTTGCTCATGAAGTCATTCGTACAATTGTTGGTCAGCAGCAAAGAAGACTTGTGGGAAAACAAGCAGCTGGAGGAGTAGAAAAAAAAAGACCAAAGGCTGCGCGGCTTGCCAAATTTCATCATCTATTATGGATTGCAAGAGATGCATACTCTACTGCAAACCTCACATGCACACTTTCAAGTATTAACATATTATGCATACAAATGTGCAGTATGTCAAATTGTGTATCACTTGTATGTATGGTAGATAAAAGGCCAAAGTGGGGTACAAGCAGGTGATGTCATAGTGACCATCTTAGTCCATGTGTGTGTATGAAGAGAAAAACCTGTACAGAAGTGACCGTAGCATGAGGTTTCACTGAACAGTGGACCCCAGATACACTAAATTAATCCATTCCGCAGTTGGGATCGTAAGGCGAAATCGTCGTATGGCGGGCAATACAAGCCTATGGTAATTAGCTCATGTTTGTAAAACCCCAGGTAAAAAACATTGTGAAGAAATAGTATAGTAAGTGTTATAACAATAGATGTCACTCCCTCCAGTTGATCCACAACGCATCACTAGATTTTCATATGCAGCTGATGTTTTTGCTTTTAATCTGGAAAGCCTGTTTTTACCTTGCCAAAACTGATTGGCAGTCAGTCTTGCATCACGTTTCGTGTCCCGTCACACCACCAAAAACGTCCTGTAGATGTCGCCCTATCACGCATGAATGCAAACAGCATTGCCTGCAATTCAAATGTGTGGCCGTCCACATTGTTGATCTGAACCAAGCATTATTTATTTTCCCAAACCACAGAGAGCCGCAATATGAGGATGAAAGCGCCACATGCGACTCGGAAGCCACAGGTTGCCGACCCCTGGATTAGTCCATGTGAAAATAATGGCAAAAAGAAGTTTGTGCTGGAGGCTTGGGCAGCTGAATATAATTCTCACATCTGCAGTATTCTGTTTAGGGTTATGGCTGTGGTTATTTCCTAACCATAAATGAACTGAAACCAATTGTGAGCACAGTTCAAATTTGGCAATCCGACTAGAGAACTGCACGGAGCCAACTGTGATGAAAACAAGGCACCTGGTATATGTAATATCTAGTTAGTAGCCCATGTGCTTGGTTGTAGTTGAATCCCTAAGACCTTAAAACAAATGGATTTAGTGCTATCGTATCTTTGTTGGGGGGATAGCCACAGATTGGTGGGTGTCTCTAGAAAGCGTATTCCCTTCATGAGGCAGCAGTGCACCGTCGGCCGCATGGCAGCTGGTGCTCTAAGCGCACACAGTAGACTTTTATGTTCTAGCTGTTGCCGGCGCCTAATGTGCGGGGCCGACATTGGTTAATACTTATGATGAAAGCTGGGCCTGCATTTAGCCTGATAGTCCAGAAGCAGCGATCAATATTCAGTGCCTCATAATGCAATTGGAAGTTTGTCTTCTTTTTATTATTTGTGTTTTTTTGAAGGGTAGCTTTTTAGGGTAGCTTTTGTACAGGACATTAACACAAGGCAACTTCCAGCAATAGGTGTCAGATTAACAGATGGATTTCAATCAATTAAGTACAATTAAGTAAACACTGCATTTTCAAATTAAGAGCGAACTAACTGGAACATGAGACAACTTGCTAAGTTTGCAAAACATTGTATGCTTTTATTTTATGGTTTGATATGGATGTGCAGTGTTATTTTGTGATGTATTTTTCTGAAAAAAGATGATATTACACGGAATTCTAAATTCCTGAGTAAAATATGCAGCGAGATACCACTACAAATGTATCAAAGTGTGATAAATCAGACTTTTTTCTTTTTTTTTGCATCAAAAAATGTTTGCTCTGTTTCGGAGCTCCTTGTCTGGAGCGTGATGCTTGAAAAGTGAACTTTCCATTTTTTGGGTTCCATCTTCACCCAACTTGTTGTTGCACATGTTTGTATATGTTTTCAGAGGGAACACTTTGGCAGGCTCCATTAGCGCCCAGCAGTAAATTGCCTTGTAAATTACAGTAGTGGGTAATAAAGCCAGATTTGTATATCACCAAGAGTGGAGACTGTGTCTGTCTTGTAAATTTAATTAAACAGCAGGTGCAAAATCAGGTCATATGGCTTTGATGTGCCCCATGTGAGAATGACAACCAGACAAAGATCCGAATACAGGCCCCATTTCCATATTTTTGCATGCGCCGCGCGACTTGTGCGGAGCCTTGTCTATCACCTTGTTCTCTATTATATTCTCTGTGATTCAAAGAGGATTCAAATTAGCTGTCACCTTTAATTTTAATAGATCTACAGCAAAATAAGCGGTTTGGTTCTTGGGGAAAAAAAAGGCATAAATGCAGCCATTAGTGACGTCAGGATGACAAAGTGAGTGTTTTTTTGTTTTTTTTAGCCATAACAAAAGAACAAACATTCCACAAATAGGGCTGAAAAAGATGGGCATTTTTCATGGCAATTATACAATTAAAAACGTGCGCAGTAATTATGGAAATTCAGCTGAACCTCTTCGGATGAAAACAATTCATTTGTTTCAGGAGAAAATCCTAACTTTTTGGATTTTTGACAGGGTGGCTTTATATGATCTCATTTTGATCTCATTGTGAGGCGAAATTGCACAACACGGGCATTAGGTGGTGCAAGAGGGATCATTATCAAAGTCTGTCCTTTCAAACTTTTGAAATTGCTAACAAGCCGTTAAGCCTCCATGACACCATGAAGAAATACTTAACAGTAATGAAAAGAAAATAGGACATCTCATTGTCAGTGGGCTCACAGTTGCCATTAATGATTATTTCATTAATTTGTTTAAGAAAAAAAAAACTGCACAATGTTTTATGCCTTTTTCTTCAGGTTAAAATGTTTACGATATTAGTGCTCCTGTGTTAATGCTACAGCTCAATTTACATTTAGGATTATTTTATTTGATTTGATATATTTTTCAGCATCAAACGGTTCACTTGTTAAAACAAGGATTGACATGTTTTGTTTCAGACACTTTGATGAACTATTTTTTTTAATTTCTGTTACAGCCTAACTTGTAAAAAGCAAAGTTAACGTTTTTTGAAAGTTGGTTTATATAACTCTCTTTGGGAGATTGAGAATCTCTCATCCAAGCACAAATATAAATGTTGATCAAAACTTTATGACTATTTGGTCATCCCTGCAAAATGGAAACGTGTTCATGTTTTTCACCAAGCAAATACTATACATTTTATTTTCATACAAACACTCAATATTCTATTTGTATATCCCAATACCCAAGATTGCTGCAGGGCTTCAGACCTGTCTGTTAAAACTAACTTCTCACTCTACTACCCTACCAGAACCGTATCCGGACAGCACTTCTCATCCAAATGGGACATTAAGTATTTCCACACCTGCAGTGGAGCGGTGTGAACGCCTTGCCTTTAATATAGATACAGTATTTGCTTGTGGCTGCTGTGTAATGAAGCCCAAAAACATCATCTTGACCTGTGACTCTGTCAACGGGCTGTGTGGCCTCCAGAGGGCCCCTTGCCGTAAATGTGTCTGTTTTGAGCTCACTGCCAGAAAGCGCCCAAAAAACGTGTCAACGCCATCAGTTGACCTGACGGCAACACCTTGCCTTGTTACCCCTCCCCCCCACCTTGTTGTCGGGAAGGAAGTAGTTGATAATTACCACCTAGGATGTAGCCATCTGTGCTGCCCTTTCACGGCCTGTTAAGCTCGCTTTTCAGAAAGTTTATTGTTGACAGAGGGCACGCGAGAGGGGCGAACAGCATAATGTACAGTGGACGCTCGCCATACGAAATTAATCCCTCCTGGAGTTCGTATTGTAAGGCGAAATCGTCATATGGCGGGCAATAGAAACCTTTGATAATTAGCTAATGCGTATATATATATATATATATATATATATATATATATATATATATATATATATATATATATATATAAAAAATTAGTAACAAAATAGTACAGAAAAAATCAATTTTATTTACTTTTGCACTGACGTGACTTAAGCTAGTTACGGCCATATTCCCTCGTGAGGCTAACGATGTGAGCAGCTTCGTTTCCATAGTAATCATTTTCTTACTTCTCCTTTTAACATCACTAGCAATCTTGGCACCCATGGCTAACCAATTGAAGTTTGAATTAAACACCAAAACGCATCGTAAATACAATATCGTAAACACGCACACAAGACCAAGTGTTTAGCTTATCGGCATCTGCGTGATGCCACGATGCTGACCAATAGAAGACCAGCATCTTAGGGCTGCTGTGACGCCGGCCAATAGCAGACCAGCATCTTAGTGACTTATGCAGTAACTCATATAGTGACGTATGAGCATGGTGTGCATATTCACCGCCAAGTTTGACTTTTGTAATTGTTGTTGAAGCCATAAAGAGGGAAAAATGCCGTGACAAGAGGATATGAAAACTTAGTATTCCACTTTGTAACATGAAAGTAACGTAAGCTAGGGACGCTGTAACCCCGGGGTCCACTGTATAAGGGAAATAAGCAAATTGTGGCTGGGACTGATTTTGTTTCTGTCGGATGGCAAGGGGGTAGGGCACATCCACTTTTGTTTCCAGTTGTGTAAGTTTGCATCAAAGCCACGCATCACTCAGAGCTGTCTATTGTCGTCAGTCATGAGGGACACCTGTGTTTCTGCAATAAGGCAACGGTTATCATCAAGCTGTCGGATTTCTGTCACTGTGGCGCTTACTATGTGCAAGCCGTCGCTGTCAAAAGCTGTCAAATTGCAGCCAGTGTTTAATGAGAAAAAGCCAAGTTGAAACCACATGCACTGAAGCGTACTTGTGTGCGTGTGAGGGAACAGGTGCATGGCTGGAAGCTGTGGCGCAGTTAGGAATACAGTATGTCATCACTGATGGCTGACGCTCGCAGCCTCACTAATCAAACGCAGCCAATCTAGGAAAATACCTGAGTGACATTCTGTAAAGAGCAGCATGAAGGAAGTGCCACAATACTCCAACTTTATGTTAAATTAAAAAAAAAAAAAAAAAAAGTTATCCTCTCAGTTGACATCGTCTTCTGAAATTTTTGAGGATCGAATAGCGCAGAAATTCTCGGGACACATCTGGGTCTGTGACATATTTCGTGTGTGTGCGTGCGTGTGTGTGTGTGTGTGTGTGTGTGTGGGGGGGGGGGGGGGGGGGATTTAAATTTTTCAAGAGCAACATCTTCAATTTTTGAACAAACAAGCTGTTAAAAACAAATAACATTTAAAAAAAAAATTTAAAAGGCACATAAAGCCAAAGTTGAATGAAGAAAGGGCGCGGTAACCAGGGATTACAGAACCCGTACACGAAGTATCTAACCATCCGTACTTGCGCAATTGACCCCCCCCCCCCCCCCCCCCCACTACTTTTCTCACTTAATTGAGTTACGTGGCACCGAATTAGAAAGCTTTGAGTGTTCCTCTGTATTTTCCAATTCCTTATTTACAGCATAGAGACAAATTAGTGGTACTGCTTTGACGTGACTCGACTCCCCTCTACTGGCGAATAGTGGCAATAACTTTATGTCTTGGGTGCCTGTTGAATAATAATTATGGGGTTAAAACTTACACTTTCCTATATTTTGTTTCCGGACAAGATGAGCCATGATTTTTACAACGGTTGAAATGTGTTATTAAGTTTTTGAGTGTACAAAGGCTTCTCAGTGTTTTCTCCTCTCCCTTTCCTCATCAACTTTCCAATCCATGTCGCCATGGCGCCCGCAGATGGCAACTTCCTGTGGCCCTGCCCGGTGATTGGTGGACAGACTTCCAAACAGAGGAACAGCTGGTGTGGGGATGATATATCAGCGAGAGTTTGCACTTTCATTCTCAGCGTTGTCTTGTTAACGCTGTCGACGGATGCAGCATCTGGCAGGAAGAAAGCACAAAAGGCAAAAAGAGAGGCACGCAACCTGTTGTTTGGCACAAGAGAATCAAGCTGCAGTGTAATGAAAGAATATTATACATAAGATGATGCCATCACACCAAAGTATGCCATGAGCTGCTGGTAAGAACGTGCTGGTTTACTGACTGAGATTTCACCACATTATAACAAAACAAAATGCTATTTAAAAAATAAATAAATAAATAACGCCCTCTGGTGGTGGCGTTGATCATAAGACTCACTTACCGCGCACTTTTTTTAAATGAATATCATGATAGGAAACTTCCGATAATAGGCATTGTAACGTTGTTTTTCATCCATCCATTTTCTAGAGGCGCTCATCCTCACACCTCCTGATATTTCAAACATCAGCGTATTTAAATATAAATATAAAATACATGTTCTCATGTATTTTGTATTTACTTAATTTTTACCACCAGGGGAAGCTGAATCCACAGACCGAGACGTATAAAAAATGACATACCGGACTTCCATGGGTTTGAAAATGAATCAGGAGAAGAGAATCATAAAAAAAAGAAAACATTTAATATCTGGTATCACAGTGTTAGTGGAACTGTAGATATACTGAACCTCCATACACAACTAATACAAATATGTCATAGTTTTGTTAGCAACCAGGTGAGCTGTCATTTTGCTTTTCTCTCCCTCAATAATGCAAACACAAATACAAAGTTGATGTGTCACTTGTATGTCTGTTTAAAAAAAAGAAAAAGAAAACCCCTAGCCTAACTAGGGAATGGAGCTTGGCTCATTGGAGAAAAAAAAACTATCTTTACAGGTTAAATTAGGGGCTAAAACATTGTTTTTATGTTAAATAGCCATCTGAGAAAAAATCATGAAGCATTATGCTATGACACACCATTAAAATACAAATTGCATGGGCTTGAAAGGATTGTTACATCTGCCACATTTAGGAGCAAGCCCTTATTTAACACTTGTGCTGATGTCTACTGTGGAGTATGTTTTATAGAAGTCCTGATTGGCATAATGAGATTAAGTTTGGCCCTTTAGTTTTTTTGTTTTGCATATTCAATTGTGTAACAATTGTGCAAACAGAAAATGCCATTTATGTATGAATAATCAACAACGGAAATGATCAGGATTTGACATTATTGTGTGACTTGTATTATAATAAGACAGAATGTATTTTTTTCCCCCTCATTCTTTCTCGGTCCTGTTACGGTAAAAAAAAAAAAGTACAAGCAAATTATCTTTTGAAAGCTATCGCAACTAAATTCACTAAAACCACACAAATGACACCTCCATATGAACAATTAAACCTCGTATACAGTGCAACACTCACATTAAAGAAGCATTGGGATAATTCCACCCTGTAAAAACTGGTCTTACATTACAAATACATAGTCAAAATGCACATACATCAAACAACTCTCGCCCTTCTTTAAAGCAAATCTGCTTGGCACGATTGTCATGAAAATAAAACACCCCCTCCAAAAAAAAAAAACGAATAAAAGTGCTAAAATCACATTCAGGGGAGGAAAGACAATTTAACTTGAAAAATCTTTTACCAAATGTGGTGTATCATGCTTACACACCGTTGTAAAAAGGGCTACACAAACTTAAGGCGGCTAATATGACAAACGGATCCATTTGTGAGGATAAGAGGGAGCTTCAGATGTTTGAGCTACCTTCTAGCTTAAAAAAGCTACTGTTATAGAACACATGACCTGCTTTTGCTTTGTTAATGTAACTGTAGACACATTTTAAACTAAATGCTACATGAACCCCACCAGAATGATGGTTAATACTAGTGCATTATTGTAATGCAGCAGTTGGAATATAGAAGTATGTTAGCATTAAATTGAATGTGTGTGTGTGTGTGTGTTTTCCCAGCAAAGTGAGTTGTGACTTTTACAATTCCATTTTTTTTCATGACAGAAAAATGGTATACAGGGGATGCATTTCTTTTTCCATTGACCCACTGTCAACAAGAGAGTGTGACTGTGCCCTCTGCTGGCTGTGCATGTTGTCTCGACAAATAGGTTCTCCTAGCTTTTATAGGATAACTTTAATGCAACAAAGATGTTTAGATGCAGTTTTTCTACACTCAGTTTTTCTCAGCACTACACTTTAACTTGAAAAATATTGGAGTAGGCATTATTCAATCGGTTCCAAACCTTTTGCACATTCCTGAAGGATTGTGGATGATCATTCAATGATTATGCTAAAGTGGCTAACAGGATATTACGTGTAACTGAAACTGTTTGTTTGGTCAAAAAAACTTGTAAATCAGCGAGGTACCTGATTTTAATGGGTCGGGTCACTTTGCAGGGATTAGATTAATGTGACAAAAAACATCACTACGCAGAAACTGATGAATGATGAGAAAAGATGATACAAAACTTCCATAACATATAGAGGATGGTGGTGCGGGGGTGTATTTGGGATATGCTGTTGATCCATGGGAGGTTTCTATTTATAGATATAGATTTATAGATCATCCTCTATAAAGCATGGGCATATGCATTTTGGGTCAAGGCTGAAATTTTAAACTATTAACACTACAACTTTACCGATGCCAAGCTTGCTTTGGAGGCAAAAAAAAAGAAAAAAAAAACAGGAATAAATGTAATTCCAATTATTCCTGGTAAATAAATAATTGGTTCTGCAGGGTTCTAATAATACTAGTAATACTAAACTTGTTGTTGGCGATAAATCAGTGCACATTGAAATGAGGGGCATGTACAAACTTGCATAGACAAAGTGAGAGATCAGAGCATATTTATATTAAGGTGCCCTAAAATGGAACATTCGTTTCAATTGACTGTACAGGCTCTTCTGTTGCTCCTCTTACAGGTTTAGCTGCTTGTCGCTGGAGGTTCAACTACCAACAAGACAAAACATTAACACCGCGACCACATATATGCAAGTTTGCAATTTGGGCTGTTAGATCTCCATGGAGTGGGAGATCCGGCCATGTGCTGTGATGAGGGAATGGATGTGAAGACTAAGAAATGAAGGCCCTTGGTAATACAGAGGTTGACCCACCCCTCCCCCAACAAATATGGCTATTAACAGGGTGACACATTAACGACATCATAGAATCGTCAGAACACAGAGCTCATCTGACACTTTCATAGGTCTTTGTACACGTTTTCCCTGGGATTTGGATATTTGGATTGACCACAATGGGAAAATGGCTCCTTTTGGCTATTCTCAACCCTAAGGCTATCTGTTTCTGTTTGGCTAAACCACCACATGGGAGGCCGGTGTATTAAAGGAGAGACGTCTCTTGAGAGAAACATGGATTTCAAAAAAGAAAGTCCTCTGATTGGCTTTTAAGTCGGCACTGAATTTGAAAAAGGGGAGCGCCGCTCGCCCATGACGAGTGTGCGCATTGGAGCGGTCGCCCCTTTTTAAGAACACGCGTTCCTTAAAGGTTTGGAAACTCTTAAAAGTACAAGACGATACAATACATACAGTAGACATGAGTCAGATCTATTAAAAGCGGGAGGATATAAAACAATGACATCATTGAAGGGGGGCGCGTTGCACTGATCTGAGCGTAGTAGTCTCTACTTCAACCGTCAACATGACAAACATGTTGTGTGCAAATCGAGCGACCACCCGACATGCGTGGTGCGCTTCTAATGCTACTGGTCTCAACCTGTAGAGCTACATCAGGTGATGTGGTGGGAGGTGAAGGGGGGGGGGCGGGATTTAGTTGAGTACAATAAGAGCAGTTCATTGTCCATACGATCTCATAATGTTTGTGATATCCAACCGATGGCAAAAGCACTTACAGTGGTGCAGACTTGCTCCCCCAAATCAAATTAGGACGAGACTGATCCGAGAGGAGCCTTTAACCCTGCGCCCCTCTCTCCAGGGCCACACTGTCGACTCGTTTATCTACCATGCAAAGCGATGGAGCCCAAAGCAAGCCTGGGCTTCGTGCAGGCTCAGCCCTCTAAAAATTGATGCGCTCAAAGCTGGTGGGGAGAAGAAAAACAAAAACGGCGTGAAAAGAAGAGGGGGGGTGAGGGTCAAAAATGACAATAGTCCTTTGAGCGGCTTTTCACGTCATGGGCTCTCGACGGCGGCCTTTAGGTGGGCAAAGGGTCGTCGTCGCCTTTACTGCACTTGCACTTGCAGCACAAGACGATGGGCGTGGCCAGGAGGAGGAAAGGGGAGGCGACCAGCAAGAGGAGGCCAAACCCTGCAAAGATCCCCACCACCTGCAAACAGATAACAAACTTTAACAAACCTTAAAGAGACCCTATCACGAAAATTCAACTTTTTGGAGCATTTCTGAGCATACATTGCTCATTTTGCGCTCTCAAACCAGCCCTGCCCGAGCAGAAAAATGACTCAAAGAACTCTTATGATGACACAAGAATTCCGTACCTCCCCTACACCGCCTCCATACAGCCCATACTAGAGAAAATACATTCAGGCCTTGACCACGTCTTTTAGTTTCATTTTCGTTCCAGAGTTGAAGAGGCGAGATTTGGCACCAAGTAAACAGCAATGTTTCATTTATCAGATACAAAGTTTTACTGTAGAAAATGTGGACGTGGCAAAAATCAGTTTCTCTATTCTCTTTCTAATGCCTACTGTTATTTAAAGGTAAAAAGTTGCCTGACACAATTAATTCTTGAAAATAAAAGAGAGATTAAGATGTGAAGACAAAGAATTGACGAATGGAAAAATGTTTACGGTTGAGTCATTGAAATGAGTAATACCAGTGTGAACCAAAAGGTGGCAGGCATCGCTCGCAAGTGCCTCACACCCCGAAGCTGGAATAGCAGGAGCCTATCATTGACTCTGATCTCAAAAGTGAACAAACAAGTGTTTTGTGTGTGTGTGTGTGTGTGTGTGTGTGTGTGTGTGTGTGTGTGTTTGTTTGTTTTGTTTTGAATCCCCACGGCGTGGCCAGTTCGTTTAAAGTGCACGCGGATTAAGTGAACTCATGTCCTCCAAAAACAATCAACGCTTAACAATAACATTTGTTGGCATACGCAGGTCCGTTACATGACCACAAGAGGGAGCCAGACACGAGAATATTTGGAAACAGCGGAACCGCATAACACTCAGTCACATGTGCCAGCCCCTCATTATAACACCGTGCCACTGCTCCTCTGTTTTAGGTCAGACACGTGTGTAAGAGTGTTATTTAAGTAATATTTACTGAATCAGGTTTTAAAGAACAGAATGTTTTATAGAGTAAAACAAAATGGACTTGGAATAATTTGCGAATGTAACAGAGAATATCTATATCAATTGAAGGTTTGAGATTGCGGCTACATTTATCTTGGCAAGGTCGTGCTGGTGCGTCATTAGTATGTATGAAGGAGTAAGAGGAGGATACAGCGAAGAGAGGGGGTGAAATGAGGCGAGCCTAACAAAGACACGCACGCACATTACGAGCAAGTGATGCCGTAGCTTGTTCCCCACCAGCTGAACTGTAATTGTGTGACTCAGCCTGCCCCACTGGGCAACAGATGCCACTGTGTATGCTAATAATGACAAAAGCGGGAGGCTAGACGGCGCAGTGCCCTTTAAGGATCCTGTCAAAATAAACATGTAAATCTTGGTTCAGATGACTAAAATACACCAGCCATCACATCACACGTGGAAATATTACGCAATTTGAGTATTCATTCTTTGGAGGTTGCCATCTGTATGTTGTCTGCCACTCATCAAACTCAAACTGGCTCCCAGATTTATCTTTTGTGTTTGTGGCCCACTAAAGCAAATTAAGTGGATTTAATTACTTTTCTCTCCTAAATGAATTTGCTCTTTTCATTTTGACATAAAAGATGTTCCAAAAAATGTAATCTGGATGCAATCTGGATCCAATCCAGTTAACAATCCAGTCAACATGTCATTTAGAATATCCTACATGTACTCGTCAAACGGAACGACAATTTTATTTTATTTGTAGTGATAGTTTTCTTTAGTAAATCTAAAAAAAGTCAACGCATAAAATATGTCGGACGATCGTGAGACATTGAATCTAATTTCAAATCGTGTGCTTTTCTAGTTAGGTCAAAGGGGAAGTCGAACATAACATGGTGGTTGCCTCTGCCCTGAGGCACTGGCATGTCATTTTCACAAGAGCCAGTGCCAAAATGGCTGCCTCCACGACTGTTAAAAACATAGACCATTACATATTATTGTTCAGAAAAGTTTAGGGTCCACTTCCCCTTTAATAGTGTTTGCCAAAAATTCATTAGTGATTCTCGCGAAACATTGTAGTGTTCGTTGAGGAGAGCTGCACAAATGTTACGTAAGTCATTTTCATTAAACTTACACAGAACAGAAAAACACATTCAATTTTAATGTAACTTTGGGGCTTCATTTATTTTTTTGGGGTGGGGGGGTTATTATTTGTTTTTTGTTTTTTTCAAAATAGATCAAAGCAGTTCACTTATTGATTCAGCAAACGGTTGCACCTTTGTGGATGTTAAGACGTATTTTCTAAACAATAGATACAGCAGGTTATGTAAAACTCGCAAATGTGCGAAAGGCTGCACGTAATTGTCTGAAGATGGAGATGTCAGGTCATGGAGCAAGCTGTCCTTTTTCTTCCATTGTATTCTAAGATAACGTAGAAAGAATACACGTGTGCGCGCCGGCTCGGGCGGGCGGAGAAAGAGGCAGAGCACGTGCGTAGCCACTCGGTGCCCTTAAGAGCGCGAGCCAGGGGAGGAGCGTTTCTCACCTGCGTTCTGTGCCAGATAACAGACGCCCTGGAGTGACCCAGTTTGTTTCGACAGGGCCCTTTGTCATAGTGGATCAGGAGGAAGTCGTCCTGTCACACGGACACACACAAACAAAACTAATTACACTGAAGCGGTCTCAAAAGGCAAGGGCGAGATGGATGCTTTTGTACAACTGCTATTACATAAGAAGCAGCGGTCCCTTGATGGATTCCAGAGAAATAAACATGACATCGTTTCGCTTTGCTTTTCAAGCTGCATATTCCTCAAGAAAATCATGTCTGAATGATTAGAGGGTGAAGGCCAACTCACGTCGAGGGATTCCAGACAGTACCAGCAGAAAGCGTGCTTGCAGTTCTTGCACATCATCTGCGCGCAGCCTTCGTCCCTCTCGATGTACACTTTGCATTTAGGGCAGCGCTTGATGGGGGCGTCGTCCTCGTCGTTCTTATAGTACGAGCTGGACAAAAAGACACGAGCCTGCGATTGAAACTGCGCTTCATTCCCTTGCAGAGCACAAGATCTATTATTTATTTATTTATTTTTTATTTGGGGCTTGTTGGGAAAAGCAAGTTTTGGCATGCAAACGTGGGAAATATTTCCCCCTGGTGGTAGGATGACAAAGTGCTAGACTTTTTAAAATGTTAATATTGGCGTGGATCAGCTGAGGTACTCGTGGCAGTCAATATTGTGATCGCAATTAAAACTTGATTAATTGTGCAGCCTTAAAGGTACCCATAAATTTCTCAAAATTTATCAGTTTTTTGCCTGTCTAGGCTATCGGCCGAAAGCGGCCGCAGTGCCCAGTAAAGGGTTAAATTAAAAATGTTTTTCAAAGGATTCATCACTAAAGTAATAACTGAATAGTTTTGTAATCGATTAGCTGTCAGCCAATTAACTGTTGCAACTCTGCAGCTCTTCAACAAAGTGCAATGTGGCGTTCAGTTGTCGCTGTACATGGTTGCATAATAATTACATTACGTCCCATCACATGGCGACAGAAAATAACAGGATACAACAAGGTACACTGACCATGTACCCTGTACAGTATCCCTCACTAACTCATGCAAAGTATTTATTAATTGTTGCTAAGTGTTCCAGTCATTTGGGGCAGTTAAAAAGTTGATAAAACAAAAGCAGTGAGTGGCCTTTGGAAATGAAGAGGTTAACAAAACTGGTGGAACAGAGTGCAAGTTTGTAGTATGCCTGATGAGCAAAGAGCGAAGACTGGCTGGTGCCAATGAGTGTTTTATAGATGAGCAGATAACAGTCGTCTGTGTGGTCGCAGGGAGGGCCGATTAACCAGAAAGTACAGGGAGAAAAAAGTGGATGTGGTGGCATGGGGTGTCTCGAGACGCCGGGCACACATTTAAGGAGATACATTCAGGTATGTCCCGAAGTTAAGAAGACAATCCCAACTCCGCAGGTGACAACATAGCAATCGCTAGCCATAGCACTTGTAAGCCAGTTGTGAAACATTGTCCATAAAACCAAGTGGAACGCCCTAAAAACAAAGATTTTAACGAGAAGCCATTTAACGGAATGTGAAACGCGACAAGCACAGGACAGCAAAACTGCTCAATTAAACTCTGCGTTCTCTGAAAAAAAAAAAGGGCCGCTCTACTTTTATAAGATCCGCGTCCTGTTGTTTCGGGAGCAATCGCTATAAACGCCAGTCAAATACGGTAAATCTACTTTAGCATTCTATCTGATCGACAGCTTTTAACATTCTTTACGCAACCACTCCTGTCACTGAACTCGAGTCGACAGCAGCAGAATGTGTACGTGACATTCTTAAATAGCAGCCGGAATCTCCCTGAGAAATTCCAACAATCCAAAGCTCGCTTGATCAGGTATCACTTTCTTCTCACGCTGAACTCAAACGTCACGATAAAAGGTCAGGTGCGCAAAGAATAAGCTTGCCGCCGACGAATGTCGTTCTAAGAGTAGACTTGGTAATCCTCTCTGCCTCCACTGTGGCCTCTGATAGAGGAAGCCTGACAGGCCTAATGACTTTTTCCACAGTAAGAGGATATCACAGAGAAATAGGTCAGCTCCACGCGGTGTGTCTCGGGGCAGTCCTCTTCTGGACCCCCTCCATGCCGAAAGTGGGCACCACATTTTAGTTGCTGCATATTCTTTTATGTCTTCTTATTAATTTAAGATGGAGCGCTGTCAGCTTAAAACTATGGATTCTCTTCATGAATCCAGCACTTTATTGACAAATGGCACTGAGTTAAGGTGGCCAGACTATGACGTATCGATCGCTACTTGTCAATATGCTGAATGTCTCAGTTAAAGTGGCATGAGTCATGCTCGTTGGCAAGAGTAGTTTTATTGCTGTTGGAACGTAGGGTTTAATAGTGAGTGCAGACGCATTTACTTTGAACTTATTTAATCATGATTATTTTAACTATGTTTTCACAATAAGGGCAGTTGCTATTGCATGTCATTATTATGAAATGAATCGAATGAAAAAAATGTTCTGTCTGTTGTGATATCAGCTGCTATGTGGTTGCTACGGTCCTTTTGTTTTCCTTTTTTTCCATATAGGATTGAGATTTAACAGTATTTAAACTCGAGGTTTTCAATGATATGCTGGAATGTTCAACTCTCAAAATGTCACGTCCTTGCGGTCTTGCTTGTTTCTTTCAATCTCATTTCCGGTCTGCTTTGCAAGTCAGGTTTTCTGTCAAATTTTCAGTCTGACACTTGATGTGTGTGTTTGTTGGATTTTTATTCATAAACACTTTCTGCATTTACGGTTCTGTATCCAGTCTACTTCTGGGTCCATGCGCTGCTCTCAAATTAAACTATTGAGAAACAGATAAGAATTTGGGAAATATTAAGTAGAAGACTTTGTGTGCCCATGGACCATGACAAACCTGTAAGACAAACCTGCAACTCTGTCAATTTTAAGGTCATTTGTGTACATGGTTAGAAACTTCAATAATTTCTCAAATTTTTACATTTATAGGGGAAACATTTTATGCACAAAATTTAATTAAGGTCTAATTAAAGGTAAAGCTCAAAATTATATAATTTCTACATGCTATTTATTTAGCCATTCATTTTTATAAACATTAAATTATATATATATATATATATATATATATATATATATATATATATATATATATATATATATATATATATATATATATATATATATATATATATATATATTCTGTTAATGATGTGATAAAAATGCAAACCGATGTTTGATGTTATCACAGTAGACACATGACTTTGACACATGATGCTGTGTCATGTTCTTTGTTAGTTATGTAAAGCTTTCTGATCAGAGAAAGAGATCATTAAGACATTTGAGCCTATAAAAATTTCAAAAATGTAGACGTGAGAAAACATGACGTTTATTTTCTGTGTAGACAATCTCAAAGTTGTACACACTCACTGCACCCCTTTACATCTATAATGCCTAAAAAGCTGTCAACTGTAACTTTCTCATGAACTCAACAACCCGTTCGTACAGGAACTATACGCAGATGCAATCAATGCAATTTTATTTTAAGGTTAAAAACAAATACTTTTTAACGTGCTTCGAATATGATAATTTGCTGCAATGCTTTTAATCATATTAAAAGAAAGTTGTACTTGAATATAAATTTCTTGTTGCTATAACGAGAACAGCTATTAAACGTTTTCTTGGCCAAAGCAAAATGTCGTGTGATCGTATAAAAATTTTGTATGCAAAATTGTTTTTATTTATCTTTCTTAAGGCAGAGAAAGTTATCAAGGTTTTAGTTGTTCTCGCAGGAGAAATTCTTTTTACATAATGATGTATGGTTTTATTGTGAGTTCACTGGCTCAGTATGTTCCAATTAGAAGATGACATGCTGATGATTAGGACTGGCCTTAGAGTGTTATGCAAAGGTCACGGGGTTCTGTTTGACATCACGACAGACGCATGCGGGCCTCATACTTAAGATAACGGAGATAAGAAATGGTACCTGTTCTCCCCTGGTAAGAAAGACGCGATAGGAAGGTTGTTCTCCGAGCAGGCCTGACCAGGGTGCCAGTTGGCCTTGCAGGTGGAACAGAATTCAAGTGCGCAAACGGCGCACTGGACCAACTGGGGCAGGGCCGGGGAATCGGCCTCCTTCAGCTGGCACACGGCCTGACAGGTCGAGGAGGGGCACCACGTCCGACAGGGGTCCAACAGCACCTCTTTGGGCACAAAATCAACAGGATACTATCAGCGACATGAGCCCTTGAAAAATTCATACTTTTACACAGCCATGAAAATATTTTTTAAAGACTGGTCAAACTAAGTGTCAACGGTTTTAATAAAGTGTGCCAGAGAATACTAACTTCATCAGTAAAGTTTTATTTAATGTATTGCTGAGAGACACATTGGATTGATGCGTTATGAGCTAGAACTACAAATCGTAACACAACATCCTACAGTATATAAAGAGTAGGACACCTAAAGCTACAGGTTAAAAAAAAATAAAATCCTCAAAGCCTCAAAAGGCTTTTGACGTGTAAAGTGACGATTATATACATTTTATACGAACATTAAACTTTTATCACCATTTTATCACGTGCGGATTGTGCAGTCTTTTTAACTGATTAAGTACTCTTTCACTTGTAAAATATATATGTTCAAAACTGCTGCCAATTAAAATATTTGCAGCATCAATCAAAACTTTGGAAGTACCTTCAATTTCAAATGCTCTTAAACACATTAAGAGGTCGTAAATTTAAGCTATTAACTTGAAAACGAACAGCTGTGAACGGAAAATCATGCCGAGTCATAAAGCATTATCTGCATCATAAAGCTGACTGCGAAAATACCACGATGTGCAAAGTTGTCATCCTGCCCACTTGTAAGACTCTAAGATGCAAAACATATTTTTGGTTTGATGAGTATTTTAAATGTCAGTAAATAATTCCATGCATGTTGCCGCACAGTCAGGATAGCATCAATATTCGTTTTTGATGTCGCAACAAAAGGTTTCGAAAACCAACAAAATTAAGTTGAATTAAAAAGGAAGTGTTTCTTGTTTGCTAAAGTCACCAAGAGACAAAGGAGGATGAATTAGCCACTCGTAGCTCTGGAGTCATAGCTTACGGAGACCTGTCCTATGTAGTTATTTTATGGTCATTATCTGACCCCCTCATTTCAAATGTATTAATTTGCCATGCATGCACTATATCCCTGAAGTGAGAGTCAAGTTCAATGTACAGATTGTGTCAGTGTGTAGGCGGCGGACCCGCAGGTTGAGTGCCATAAAAGCATGAATGCGTTGCTAGGTTACCATTCGCCCTGGCAGCAAAAGGTCTGCGCTAATGTGCTCGTTAGCAGAAGAGCAATTAAAGCAGTCAGCGAGAACACAGAACCTGCCTTCATCTTTCCTGTGTCGAAAACAAATCACTTCATCGCGTAAAATTTGGACCTCCCCTCAGATCTTTCTTTTCTTTCATAACGGCACATGTTTTTCCATGACTAAAACAGCTTAAATGGTTTCTAGATTGCTAGGATTTTACTAATGTGGCGAGGAAGGAAAATAGCACATGATACTGGAGACGATTTATGCTGCAGGGATCCTCTCTTAACTGCCCGAAGCCCAGCTGTGTGTGTATTCCAGCCATGTCTAACGTGTGTAAATGATTGAGTCGGTGCAGCTACACGTGTCCAGCCTCCATTGTCGTCATCCCTTTTGTGTGTTGCTGTGCGGTACAGTAGCTGAGGGAGGAGCACAGAAGAGGCTCAGAGGATGCACGTGCCTGTAAGAGTGGCCATCGCCGAGCACGCCATAGCCCCGCTCAAGTGAGCACATGCGATATAGTGGCATCTTTGTACGTTTTTTTTTTTCTTTTTTGCATTGACTCACCTCTTTCAAACTGAAGCTTCTTGTATCTCTGCATCATCTCTGTGGCCACCATGCACTCAATCTACAGAGTAAAAGAAAGAATTATTATTTGGTCTAATTCATTCATTGAGCATATTCTTAATTTATACAAAAATATATATGTATATTTTTTTGTGTTGGCAAAATAACAGATTAATTGCAATAATTTAATTACTGTCATAGTTAAAGCCTTCAGATTTTCAAGCGTCTTGAAGTGTCATTTTTAATCTCTAACGTTATGCTTTCGGTATGTTGATTCGGTACGTTTTTATGTATCTTATCTTGTGTTGAAAAACAAAGGTCTGAAGTGGACACTGATTGGCTGTCATTGTGTTTAGCATAATCCAATAGGCTCCTGTTGCGGGTGGGAGGACACAAGGAAGACATGAAAATGGAAGAGCATTTAAGTGTTGATTAATTTTAAATTTAATGCTGCGAAAAGCACCTTTGATGAAGGTAGTGATAGCAATCTTTGTAAAAGGCACTTGCTTACCACAGAGGCCCCTCAAATTTAGCCGAGCACCCACGTGTGACTGTAGCCACAGCTAATGATAGCAACAAAGACTAATTTAGCAACGTACAGCAAAGCTTTTTGTCAAACAGATATGGAGGACCTACCGCATTTTGCAAGTCTGTGACTGACAGGATGGTGGACATTTATTTTAATGTACCAGGTGCCAAGTTAAAGCAACTGACGAAAAACAGCGCCAAAAATTGGCAAAAATAAATGTTGCAGTCAATACTTCAGACCAGTCTCAAATACAGCACAACGTAAATAGTCACAATGGCATCTGTTAATCTCTGTTCAAGAAAATAAATGCCTGAAACCACTTTTTGTTATGTATGAATCTTTTCATTTGCCACAGTAACACAATGAATATATATATATAAATAAAAAAAAAAAAAACATCTCATTGAATGTTTTTCCTCAAAAGATACACAAGACTGATAAGAAATGATGATGAATTACAGATCCTGATGAATTAATTTCTCTCATTTGAATCTTTTGACCGCACTATGTTTTTTTTTTTATACTCATATTCCCTTTATGGAAAAGTAAACAATGAAGGCTATGTCATTTCTCAAACAATCTAAAATTATGGAATAGAATGCTTCCAAGACCTGAATTCAAAGGGTTAGTAGGCTTCAAGTATGATCAAATATTTGTGGAGGAAGTTGAAGTTGGAATTGTACCACTTCTATTGACGGGAATAGACGTCAAAGATCTATTTTAACTCGTACGGTGTTAATAAAACCAGGGCTGCTGTGAGCTAAACCATGAGAACCAAAGTGCCAGATAGATGAAGAGAAGAAAGCTTTGCTCTCAAGATGACGTCCAAATGAAACTAAGACAGGAGAGGATTTGTTGCAAGAAGAGGGAATCAAAAGTTTGCAAACCATGATATTGTTTATTTTATGGTAATACTATGCAAGTTTAAGTGGCGCATGTTTGGTTTGTTACACATCGCTGCAAACAGCACGGACATTTCTTGATGGAAGGCACTACATGCCAAACCAAATTAGGGGACATATTGAATACATTTGCAGTTTGCAAGCAAGGCAAGATGCAGTGTATGTGGTCTTATTGGCCATGAGTCATCAGAAAGTTGAATGACTGTCAATACCTCATTTTCCTGCAAGTGTCCTCTTTTTGGACAAGCGGAGTCTGGACAGCTAATTGCAGTTTCAAGGCCTTCTTTAATCAAATGTTCCACATACTGCTTCAGGCACTGCGGGAAGTGACAAAGAACACCAGTCAGACCGACCAGACAAATGAATGGAAAAACAAAACAAAACAAAATGATCACAGCAGTCTGCTAACACCAGACAACATTTTTTTTCTCTCTACACAGAGAACAAAAAGGTCTGATGATCATGACATGCAGTTTGGAGATAAAAATCGCCAAGAAAAACATCAGAATGATGTAGCTTTGAAAATTTGTAGAAATATATTTCCCACTGAAATTAATGGGGAATTGTTGATATGAGACATTGAAAATCAGCTACATTTTTTATTATATTATATTATTATAAAAAATCTGTGAGGGGAACTTGTGAGGGTGGGATTAGCAAAGTGAGGTTACATTCATACTGTATCTTGATAGAAGTTTAAAAACTTTAAGTGAAATTAAATGTACTGCTGCAGCACTCTGATTGGGACTTAAAGTTTACACTAAAGTATTAAACACACATAAGTCTATGAATTAGTCTCTATATCCTCTAGCAGGCATTGATAAATTATTGTATAATCTAGGCAAACATACAAAATTGATGTACAAAGCTTTTATCATTACTATAGCTATGGTTAATCATCTCAATCTAGTGAAACTGCCATCATTAGACTAACCTTAGGGACATTTGACATAAGAAACAATTGTTTCATGACAAATACTTCATTTTTGTCCACTGTGACATACATTTGTTTGTGGTGTGTTTCTTTGGACTTTTTTTGAGCTACTCTACAATGTCTTGGTTTACAAAGTCCTTCCAATGATGTCTCATGTGTTTGTGAGGGATGCAATTTAGTTTGTTGTTTTGCTGAGACAAAATGGACACAACAGTGGACACAAATGAATAGACTGTGTCTCAGGATGATATTAGGGTGTTTTTACTGTTAAAATATAAATATATACATTTTACAGACCACAAAAGCTCATCATGTCCAATAAACAACAAAACAAAACACAAACAACCATCTTCAATGTAAGTCTTACGTGTATAAAACATGAAGAACCCTAACCCACTTATAATTGATTCATAGGAAACTAATTAAATTCTGCTCACCAGTGTACAGAAGATACATTGGCACTGTGTGATGGTGGTCATCTGCTCCAGGGGGAACTCTTCAAGGCACAGCTTACATGAGACCAGGGGGTCCACGGCCAGGTCCCATGTGGGACGGTACCGTGCCGCGTTCATCTTTGCCGCCACAGAGCTTTAACAGACACACACACAAAACAAAAATACATAAGTATTGTGCGGATATGCTTTTTTTTCAAACATTTTGTGGACACTTGATTTTTTTTCATGCCACCACATAAAAAACTGAAACAGTTCATTGTGTAACAATAAGCTAAGCTACTGCGGTTCCATTTGGCTATATCTGTCAACCTGCGGATTATTGTGTCGCTGTGCTGACTTTTAAAAATAAATAAATAAGATGAGCCTTCTCCATCAATACCAATCAGATGAAAAATCAAATTAACAAGCCTAATTTCTGATTGTGTGGTATCAGGATAACCCTACAAGGCAGACAACCAAAATATATTCATGTATGTAATGTATTAATTCATAAAAATGGTTAACAGGCATGTGTCACTACTGCTGAATCATTATAATAAATGATTCAATTGATTGAACAAATAATAATCATTGTCATCTGTAAAATATTTTTAAGAGCCCCAAGCATGCCTAAATATGCCTGGATGCTAACCCTCAGGGCTCAGTGTGCTTTCTGAGCACTTATTCACAACAACTGTGACTTTATCCAGGGCCAATTTGACATTGTCTGTCCTGTATACGAACTTTGCTTGCTTCGACCCCCAGAACAAGCACATCAGACTCCTCTCGAGTGACGTTGGGTGTCCTCCCATTTTCTGGTCAGGTGCACCACATTTAATGTTCATTCTTTGTATTATGACACAAAAAAAAAAAAAAAACAGCCATTATAGCTCCCTGCCACTGTATGAAAAACAACTTTATTTATTTATTTCACATCAACGTGCCTCTATGCCAGCAGTCAAAAGGTTATTTTCACCAGTGTTGGCTCACTCCTTCTGTCTATCTGTGACACCCCCACACCATTTTTTTTTTCCATGAAGTGATCTTGCTTGTACAACGTCAACACTATCAAGCTCTGGCCTTGCTGCTTAGCAACTGACTAAAGGAGGATTAGGGAGGTAGAGGGGGCATGGAGAAAGAGGCGGAGAGTCAAAGAAAACACATTCAGACATTCTACTTTGTTTTGGCTGAAAATGGTGTACTGCTGTTCTGTCATGTGCTACAAAATGATCTATTTTAGTTTTCAAGAGACATCTTTTTTTCTTCTTGGTTTAGTAGTAAAGATGTTCATTGATGTAGGTCCGCATGCAAAGTATAATTCATTTGGATGGGAAAAAGTAGTACGTAATAATGTCTAAAAATGCTAACTCACAATTCGTTTTTATAAAGCTTTGAAGCAGTCCGGGTTGCATAAGCAAATGGCAACATGAAAACATATCCAGATTTATGCCACACCCACAAAGATTCTATTGATGTCATTCAAAAGTGACGTCAACACACATAAGGAACAAATTCAATCAAAATGATTTGATTTCCTCCATTACTCCTCCATCACATTATTTTAATCAAACCTGCGCAGGAGGAAGAAGAAAAGTGATAGGGCAAATAGACAAAATGTGCACCTCGTGTTTGACTCACTGAAATTACGGGGCATTCATCCATCTATTCAGCATCCATCACGCTAACCGGAAAGCACTGAGCGGAAACGACTCTCCATTATGCAGACGCTGGACTCGTAAACCGAGGCTTAAATGGCAATTTGTTATCGAGTTGCTGAGCCAAGGTGCCACTGCATGTGAGTGAGTGTCTTCTGTGGCTTGAAAACAAGAATTACGTCATTTAAAAAAAAAAAAGGAAGGTATTTACGTTTCTGAAATAGGATGATTATTTCCAATGCTGATAAGAAAAATAGATATTAACCACTTGGTACGTAGATTTTGGATGACAGGATATAATATCCTTTAGTAAGCAAGTATGCTGTTCGTATGCTGTAATATCTCTAATGACTCTCACCTGTTAGTTGAAACATGGATTTGAAATGGTTAAAAGGAGACGGCTAAGTAGTTGTGGACAGCAGTTTTTAGCCAGTTAATACAGTATGCTATATAAAATGATATAACATGCTACACTATATGCTGCTTCATAACAGTGGCTGCACAACAACCTATTATAAAAAAAACGAAGGGTATCGGATTAAAAGGAAGCTTGCTTACCAGAGGCAGCTCAAGTTCAGTTTACTGCATAAATGCAAAGCAACTAAATTAAAAGGCAATCAATGTTCAAGTAAATAAATGACTGAAGCCACTTTTAAATTGCTGTATAAACATCTTTTGATAAGTTTCAATAATAAATTACAAAAAAAACTTTATGGGGGTTTTAATGAGATTTTTTTAGGTGATCTTCAGATGAATTAATTACATACCTCAATCTCATTCTTAATCTTTAGACATTACTATCAAAAATTGACAGTGCGATGAATTGTACGCAAGACCATTCTACAGGAGCAAAATTGAGTCAGCTTCCTAAAGGGTGAAAGAGCAACTGTCGTCAAAGTGTCAAAATCATTACAAGACTGATAGTGTTCTTGTCTTGAAAAGCATAGGGCCTATGCTTTTCAAGACACAGGCATCTCAATGTGAAAGGGTGCTGTTATAAGACTTCAAAAGCAGCAGTGATTGAAATTGGACTGATTTCTTGCCCAAAATTGATGTCAAATGAATTTAGATTTACAAAAGGAATGTTTAAAAAAAAAGCATAGTAAGGATTTTCTAAAGGAGGCAAGAGACATAAAGACATAACTAACAATTGGATTCACATAGAAAAGGTGGTGCAGTGTAATTCCAGTGCTGCATTATTAATGAGACAGTCCATTATCCCTTGCATTTTCAAAGCATGTGCAATTGCATGTTTCCAAACAGAATCTTACAGAGGTGAATAGGTAATTGTCTATATATAGATACATATACAGTACATATATATATAATTTTTCTAAAAGGCACCTGACTTAAGCTAATTACTTTTTAAAGTGCTCCTTTTAAGGGTGCACAAATCAATTCTAAGTATGTTTTCGTTATTACATAAAAGCATTTGATTGATGCTTTTCAATGACAGTTAACGTCATTTGTGAAATTTTCCCAATATTTTCTTCTAAGCTTCTTTGCTTCTAAGGATTGAAACGCAGGCATCCTAGCGTGTGCAGTGTCATGAATCGGGTTGAACGTTCATTCAGTCTGAAGGGAATCCACTCATTGTTTAGCTGATTGAGGGAGCATTCATGTGACTGTGGCTCCATAGCCATTAGAAAGAGCCACAAAAATGCACAACAACCTATTGCATAACAACATGATGGGATGAGGGATGATTTCTCTTGGGAGCAACATAAAAAAGAAGCACATTCTCATTGATGTATTATTTTTTTCCATAATAGCCTCTGTATCAAACTTTGTGATTACTTCTTACGAGCCTTGTAGTTTACTTTCCCAGTGATATTGTAAAACTGAATTGACCAATCATTTCAACATTTCTGACTGAAAATATTTTCTTGTCCTGGGTCTGTCTGAGAGCAAGTTTAATTTTTAAATTAATCATTTTTGATCCAATGTGCGAGAACAACAGTATTCTAACGTATCTTGCTCATGTACTACTACAGTAAATACCCTGTTATAAATCGCATCATAAGAGCATATTACAATCTCACAAAGGTCTAATATCTCATTTCAAAAGGTCTAATATGAGCCAGTCTCCACAAGCGAAAAAGAAGACTCAATTTCAGGGCGGAAAAAAAACTAACTCCATAGAATGTTATATGTAACGATGTGGGTGAGTTCAAGGTCTGTAATAAGCACAGATGACTATGACGTCAATTGCAAGCATTCCCTGTTCCTTCCATTCTTTTTTTCTTCACAGCACAGACGCACCCTACATTGCCGATTAGTTGGGGCTATAGGCTTTTCTTAAGTCATAATGTAGCTTTTCTGCTTTGCCTTTTAGTGATAAAGACGAAATGTCCAAATCTACATTATCCAGATTCATTTGCAAAAATACACATTTGTCCGTGATGTCAAAAACCCTAGTTATGAGAAGACTCGATGGAAAAGGACAATCTTAGCTGAGTGCAACCCCCACTGGAAACAAATCCGACTTTCTCTCGGCAACGTGAGCCAAACTCAGACATTGGTCATACAGCCCGTGTCAGGGGGTTTGGTAACAAGAACAATCAAAGCAACCCCCACAGAACTCTCCGAGACACAGTTGAACACTTTCTCCAAATCCACACGACACGTTTGGACTAATTTGCAGAACACCCGAGCACACTCTAAGACACTGTGCCACAGCAGGGTCAAAAACCACACTTCTCTTCCTGAATTTCACATTCAAACTCCTGAAGGATCCAGCAATCCTGAATAGAACTTACCAGGGAGACTGAGGAGTGTAATCCATCTGTATGTATACACTCTTTGGTCCCCCTTCGTATAAGAAGGGACCATAACCCTAGTCAGCCAATTCAGAGGCACTTTCTCCAATGTCCACGGCATGTTGTAGAATCTTGTAGACCAGGACAGCCCTACAAAATCCTGAGCCTTTAGGAACGTTCTGATTTAACCCTTTGGCTTTGCCAATGAGAGGGTTTCAAACTACCTCAGTGACTTCAACCCCAGAGACAGGAGAGCCCACCATAGCGTTCCCAAAATCTGCTTCTTCTTCCTGTGATGGAGAATCTGTTTTTTAATTCGCATAGTTAATTATGAAAATGTTGTGATTAATGAATCTAAGAAATGTACTCCCTTGAAAGTAATAATGCATACTGTACATAAGCAACTTACATATACATCTGATCAAGCGAGGGTCCAAAGGTATGACAGTTCATGTTTTTGTCAGCCCTCTATTGGTTACGCAATATTTATAAAAAAAGGATCTTTGAGGGCAAGTTTGAACAACAATGACCTAGAAAAACAGGAATGTTGTATTTGCAGTGATGTCTTCAAAAGGTCCTAAAAAAATACCAACAATGTTTACATTCTGATAACGAGGCCATTTTAAAAAATGTTGACCTTGACATGGATTTCCAAATGTTTCATTCTTTGAAGCAATTAAAAAAAAAAAAAAACATTACCCCATAAGAAAAACTGATAATTTGAAATAATAGCAACTGCAAAAATGACCTCTAGATGCTATCCCAGAGTTATCATAATGAAGTGAACGGAGAACAACATAAATAAAATATACGAGAGATGATTTTAACATGCGCATTAATTAACAGTTACTAAAATGCAGTGACAGATGATAATGCTAATGCCACATGGGGACTACTGAAGATAAACATAAAAATATCTTTGAGGTTACTTTAGTTTCCTTGAAAAACATGCAAACTGTGTAAATCCACTGAATTAATGCTCTCGATTCAAAAGAGGTTAATGTCTTTTAAGCCTGAACGGGATTTAAGGGACATCCTATAAACACCTTGCAGTTTGTGTCTTTGCCATCATCCTTTAATTCGTGACAGGTATCATACCGGCTTTAATCCCCTATATTAGAGGGATTCCAGCCTGTTAATGTGCAGACTAAAAGAGGCGTATCCTAATGAGGTCCTTTCTGTAGCCAAGTGACTGCTTTGCCACTTCGTAATACTGCTGAGGATGTTCTGTGTCACATATCTGTGGAACATTTCCAATGTACAGCTCCCCAGTCCAGCATATTGCAGCTTCCAGAGAAAGTAGATACAACTTCTGGTGAAGTTTTTGAAAAGTGTATCCTAAGGTACTTGAGCTTTGAGAACCACTTCCACTACTGGTTCTCCAATGTGCAAGGAAAAGAATATGAAGTCTACCACCATCTTTACGGTCTTCAATCTGATGTGTTCTTTGAAACTGTCCACAAGATATTCTACCACTTTCCTGGATTTCTACTAATCATTGTTTGTGATGCATTCCACAACCACTGTGTCGATCCACAAACCTTCTCTGAATGGCAGCACTGGAATTTCACATAATAGTAATAGGTCGGTCATGTGAAGTTCACACTGTGATCGACAAGGGGGCTCAGCACACAGCCCTGCGGAGCACCATTGCTGAGTCTGACAGAGGAGAAATGATGTTGTGACAATCTGTGATCTGTTGGCCAGGAAGTCCAGGACCCAGTTCCACAGTATTAGACTCAGCCAAAGCTCTGGCATCAGGTTATGTGAGATGATGGTTTTCAGGGCAGAGAGGAAATCCGGGAAGTACAGGAAAATGTATGAATTCCTGCTTTGTAGGTGGGGGTACCACTAATGAGATATAGTCATCAGCGGAGCGGTTCTTCCTGCAGGCGTATTCCACACCACAATGACGTCGATTTCATTTTTGATTTGCGTCAGCTTCTAAAAACACTCCATGACTATTGAAGTGAGGGTTATGGGCTGACAGTAATTCAAACCTATATTCAAAGATAGACAATTTTTTTAGGCAGGTTGGGGCAGAGACTACCTAGAGCAAAGTGTTGAAAATATCTGTTTGCACCTCACTCAGCTGGTGGGTTTCTCAGCACCCGCCCTAAGATATTGTCCGAACCTGCAGAACTGCGGGAGTTAATCCTTTGCAGGGTTCTCCTCATTTCTGATAGACAAAAGATGAGGAGATTGTGATTGGGTGGTGGTGTGAGTCTGGCATCTGAATCGCATGTGCTGCTTTAGTTCATCCATTTTTTTTTTTAATAATCATTGTTTTGCTGCCTTTTTTACAAAGTTACAAAGTGAATGAAAAAATACTGTCATGAAACTGACAATACCAAACCCCACATTCCCCTTAAGCGTTCATTATATAATAACTAGTAAATTAACATAAGGTCAAGTCAGTGAATGCAGAAGACGAAAAACCAATAATGCCTGCATTCATGCTGTCTGAGAGAGGAAGAAAATGCCTTACGGCTGTGTAGAATTTTAATGACCTTCACCACTTTAGCTCCTTCATTGTTTGGCCATAAATGCAATTATGTTTACAAAGTTTCGTGCACACATACGGTGAGAATTCATTAAAATGCACTTCCCCAATCAAACTAGAGGGCAGAAACATTAAGCAATAGCAGGAAACAAAAGTGTTTCATATAATTGTCTGGTTGTTGTTAGAAAATGCAATCACAACCTAATCATCTGGTATTGCAACATTTTGCAAAGAGCTGCAACATCACCTAAAATGATTTTCTTGACTTGCCTGCATGTCACCTGCTTCATAGTAAAGCAAACCTAGAATGGTGTTCCCACTGCAGGAGGAAATGTGCTCACATCCTGCTGACTTTGTTTTTACAAACACAAAGGATAGACGAGTGGAAGGGAAACAACTGTGAAAGGCTGACGTCTGTGTGGCTGACCAAAAAAAAAAAAAGTGAAATCTATTATCCACTAGCACAAAAAAAGCAGAACGGTGCTAAGATCTGTTATTACTTCCACTATGGAGGTTTTCTTCCATGTGTGGTCATTCGCAGGATGACGCAAAACTCAGTGAATTGAATTCCGCAGAATGTTGGTGTGAGATGTGCCACAGTTCTCTGGAAACAAACTGGGGCTGGGCAGTTTAATCATATTACATTGTCATTATAAAAATTGACAATATTAATATTGGCTAAAATTGCTAAATCCGAGATTTTTAAAAAAAAGTGGCAGAATGCTGAATGGGTTGTTTAAAAGATCAGTTTCATATATTCATTAAATACTTAACTGTGGCATTTAGAAAAGTTATGCATAACTTATGAATAAGATAACGTTTTGCACATAAGTGTTAAATTAACATTAAAACCTATTTCAAATCACTTAAACAGTGTGCACAGGAATTATCTTTGAATTAATGAGGCCTGCGAACAAATGTTCTTTTGGTTTATTCCATTAAAATCAATAAAAATCTTACTCATCCGTTATGATTGGGTGAGGTTAGTAATCATTTCGAGCCATACTGCCCAGCCTTTAGACAAACTATCGACTATTAAACTATTAGTTGCACAGTCAGATATTAATGTAATATTTTTATTTACTTTAGGTCACCATTAATTGTAATTCAAAACTCAGACACAGCTAGGCCTGTCACAAAAAAAAAATCTGACGAACTTTTTTTCCAAAAATCCATCACAATAGACAATATTAGTGATTTTTTTTTCTGTAGGTTTTCAGACAGCTTTTCAACATCATTAAAAAGCAAACATGTAGGCAATCTTCCAATCACACAACGCTACTCTGTGTTTGATTTGAGTTACGCCGTACCAATTTAGGATGCCGTTTTTTACGCGCAGTTGTTTCCTGGGTGGCATTGAAAAAAGCGGCTCTAGACGCCCTGCAGCGACTGATGTTTATTTTGCAAAGTGCCAGACGCCGTTTGGAACAATAGTCCGCGTCAGGCGTAAAAAGTTGTGTTCCAAACACATTCTGGCATCTTTTAAAAACAAACGTCGGCTGCCAGTAGGCGTTAAAAGTGGTGTTCCAGACAAACGCTTAAATTGTATACTGAATCATTTTTTCAGCTTTGGAAAACACTAAAAATGTATGTGATATGTTTGTAAATCATTAAAATGAAAAGTATCTCAGCCACATCTTTTCCATTTTTTTATACATATATTTTAAATATCTCCATGGAGCCACTAGGGTCACACTAAAGAGCCGCATGCAGCTCCGGAGCTGCAGGTTGCCGACTCCTGGCATAGATGATCGCGGTTAGCCAAACAATGATTAGCATTCGCGTTATTGCTACTTACGGCTGAGCATCACTAAAAACGAAATCAAGTAGCACGCACGAATGAATGGATATGACATGCAAAATGAACTAGGAATTAGTCGTGGTAAATGTTGATGATGAATGTAAACAAACACTCAAGCAAATGGCCATTTAACAAACCCCATTTTTTTTCTGATTGAACGATAATTTGACTGATACAGTTTCAAGCCTAAGCATAGATAGCCTAAATGTGTATTTACAGAGGTTTTGACAACTATATAACCGTTTGTCATACACTATTCTTGTTTTAAAATCAACAACAAAAACAAGGATAAAAAGTAGTGAGTTCCCTTGGCAAGTGCAGGGAACACTGTTAAAACGATACCCTGAGGAAAACACGGCGGAATTTGTTATCAGAATGACCGACCGAAAGTGCTCTGATAACCAGATAAAGCTTCAGTCCCTTACCTTTCCAAGTCTAAGGTATTTTTCTAAGATTAGCAAAGAGAACTCCCTTTTCCTCCGCCTTCTTACTTGAGAGAGAAGGCAAACCAAACTTTATAGCGGCTATATAAAAATGCTTTTGACAATATAAGAAGCAGGGGATTTTATATATTATTGTGTAATTATATATATATATATATATATATATATATATATATATATATATATATATATATATATTATAGTTATATATATATATTATATATATATATTAGATAGATTATATATATATATATATATATATATATATATATATATATATATATATATATATTAGTACATAAAGTGAGTTGTGTGAGTAACAGATGAGCACGTTTTAATATTTTGTATTACTATTAACTTATATCTACACTTATATCCCCATTACTTTGTTGACATGTTACATAAAACATTGGCAGCACTGTACAGCAAATAAAAGTTTTATAATGGCTAAAGTTCATCAGCAGGAATTTAAAAAAAGGCAATAAATAAACCAGATGTTCACTAGCCTCAAGTTTTTGGTGGATCAATGGCATAGTAAACATAGTTTATAACATGCATTTATTTGATAAGAAGCAATTCAAATGTTTTCTAACCCTGTGTAGGTATCGACTCGTGCTGGGTTGCACCAACTCCTACCCGCTGACACTCCCAGATTTATGCCCACCTCTTGACTCATCTATTTCTACTGTGGTTATTCATTGCCAAATGACGCTAGTGCAAGTCTGGACGCCCTCTGTTCTCTTCTGAAGTGTAGGCGGCAGAGTTCAGTGATAGACGCGCACGCTGTAAGAGCTACGGGCTGGCATATTCCCAATCGAGAGGAATCGTGAACACAAAACTCGGTTCGTAGCTGAACTTGGCTGGGGCGAAACATTTATATTTATCTCCTCATCCAAAATCTCTGTCATTTCGTTCCAAACCACTTGCAAAAGAGTTTTTGGCACGGTGAGTGGAAGTGGCAAAACATATTTAGAATGTCCTCGTTTTTTTTTTTCCCCCTTCTTGTTGTAAAAACTCAATTTCGATTACATTAGAAATGGCTTCACTTCATGAATGGTGCAGAACAATTTATAGGCGAGGCTTTTCTTCTCAAGTAAACCTCCAATCAAAAACATGGTCCAGAAATGGCTTTAACTGTTATTTTTAGAACAATTTACCTGCAGACCCATACAGTAAGCCAATATGGGTAAGTATTGGGATGCAAGGGCAGAAGGGATGCAGCACAAATGTCGTATAATAACCCAGTTTCATGCAATTTGTCGTGAAATTATTAGTCATTCATCCGGATTAGTTCTATTGGCCATATATTTGGACATTCACTGATGTTCAGCTGCCGTGACTGTTATTTTCTCCTGTTATAGGATAAGATACATTTTAAGTATACCCACCCATTACATTGTCATTAGTCTGCCCTAAAGTTACACTGCAGATTTTTTGTGCTTCCTCTTGGACCCAAATCTTTAATTGTATAAGACATTAATTGACACGTTCCAAAGGCTAACTGTCCACATAATGTTTCAATATTCATACTGAAATATGGTGTATGTCAAACCATTTTATTCATGTAAAATGTGTGCCTTTGCTCCTAAAGTAAAAACAAAGGGAAATGAAGGACATATAGAGTAGGGGCTCTTCGAAAAAGATTCTTTCAAAACCTTTAGCATGTGCCTGGGAATTTTTGTGTGTACTTGATAGGGTTGCTCTCAGGGATCAAGTGACATTCTTTCACAACAAACTCATCCAAGCATTCCTTTCCGGGCTTTGCTTCGTTACAATGAGGAACAGTCATGCAAAGAAAAAATAAGAAACATACAATTGTCCAAAGCGTGTAATGGCAGTTGGTACTATGATTGTTTGGTTTAAAAAAAAATAAAAATACAATTTAAAAAAAAACTCTGTATACTGTATTGGTAATCGATAGAGGGTAGATGAGTGTCAGCTTTCATATCTCCATTTTCAATACAGCTAGCAGGAGCTATCTCACACATGGAGAGAACATTGAAACTCACACTGTGAGGTCAACATAACAACAAGGACACTGCACTGCCTCATTACCTTGGCTTACTACACCGTACGTGCAACAACAAAATAAAGAGACTAGAGCATGTGAGTCAATTTCTTACAAAGAGTGTTTTAATGATGTCTAACGTATAGTGCTCAACCCCATCCATTTATGTCTAAAGTTCTTTTTAAAATAGGTCTCAAAAACATATTATGGTTACGGCAAACAAAAGCATGTCCCAAAAAAAAAAATGTAGGTTAATTCATGTAAACAGTGAGTCAACTACTTGCGCAAAGCTGATGTTATATTTAACCTATTTGGGACCAATCCAGATTGTTATCCTCATGTTAACTGTCAGACTGTGATAGATGTGGTAGATATTTCAGAACCACTCACGGGATATAAAACATTGGGTCGGTGCACTAATGTTGCCCAGGTAAGAGTGTAAAGTGTAGGGGTATCCTCCATTGATATCGGTTATAAATCCAGTTTCAGCCCAACAAAAACAATATTGGATTATATTGGTCTAGATCCAAAAGCTGTGGAACATAAAGCAGTGAGACAGGGGATAATATTGTGTTTTATTTATTTTTTTGTCTCAGCATCTGTTGTTCCTTCCATAACCTGAATGAAAATAAATAAATAAATGAAAGATTCTTAACATACTGAAGTCCTCAAGAGTATAATTTGGTTCCATTGTGCTTATCGGGGTTATTCTCAGGGTCTATTTAATTATGTATTTATTTTATTAAAGTGCAGTAGGCTCTTATAGTTGAGGTTACATTTATTTAACCCATATGTCTGGAATAAATGGGTCATATTTTTTCATGCCTACTGTTGCGGGTTCATGTTTTTTGTTTAAATAGTATCACTCGATCAAGTCTCTTCTTACAATTCACACTGAAAAATAAATAAAGGTATGGATCATTCCTGTTGATATTGAATTAGAGTGATACCGGAATCAGACTCGGCAGAAAAATTGGCAGCATATCTGAAAAACGTTATACTGGGATACTCCTTGGAATTTGTAAAAAAAAAAAAAAAAAAAAAAAACATAAAAAAAAAAAAACACATAAACGACGAATACAATGGGCAGCAGGTCAGTCACCGGTGCTGGGCCCAAAAAAATTGTGAATTATTTACAATTACAGATATTCTGTAGTTTTAAAACTCTTGGACATGTAGTCAGAATTTCAGTAAGTCTGTCAGTCTATAATTTTTATTATTTTGATTCAGATGAATACGTGAAAATAGTGGCAATAAGATTGGAGATTTCTTTACTGCATCACTTGGATTTGCCCTTACAAAGATAATCATCCTTACTTTTGAGAGGTACTACCACAGACATATTGATTATTACAGCCAAGCAAATATTTATCATCACGCTAACTTTGCCAGTATGGGGACTAAGTTCACTTTTCACAATATGATCCTGCAATAAAATAGTCACAGTAAATTTGAAATTGCTTCCGAACTGTTTACGATCTGTTCTGTTACTTATTTTTCTGTTTAGATGGCAAATTGGAGTTAGTCGTGGGTACCACCCAGCTGTTTTGAGTACTGGGCACTAAAATAAACATACTGTAGACTTTGCTGGAGAATAGTCATAGTTACAAACAGAAAAACAATGCTGTGGTCCACCATTGTTATTTTGGGTGTAACCTTCCTCTTCATGCCTAAAATGATATTAGTGTATGTTAAACTGAAAAAAACGTGTTTGTTTGTTTTTTTGTATGAAGACCTTGTGTCTCATTTACATTCCGTATCTAGCGTATGTCGATTCATGCTTGTATTGTTACCACGTGTCATCCTTTAGGATTCACATGCAGTTTTTCGAGCATCACAACTTTCCTCCTCCTCAGTCTTAAGTAAACTTGCCTTTCCTGTGGGAGCGGAGTCGATAGCCGCCGGGTGTTTCTGTTTTGTGTGGGCCATCTTTTTTTCCTTATTTGTAGCAAAGAGGGGCTTGGTGCATTTGATTTTCACACAGGAGCGTTCAAGAACACTTGGCCACAACAAAGACTGCCATCACGATGACGGTGTGTCTGAATACAGCATGCCAGAAAAGTGCTATCGGTTATTACCCCGAATAAAAGTAGCTGGAAGAATCAATAGCATAAAATAAGGGTGGATTATATAACATGTCACGTTAACAAGGGTGGACCTTTGGGTGTCGTCAAAAATATATTGCAACAGTGTCTATTTAAATCATTTTGACGTTAGCAGACTACTCAAGCATGCAATAGGGCCAAATTTGAGCATTTTCTCTCCATCGCATTAATGATTTCCATTGATGTTAATTTATTATTTTTTAGAATCCACAAGGGTTTAACATGAGTTGAAGAGATTGGCTATAGCTCCTCACTTAGTTTTGTTTTTTGTTTAATTCTGAGTATGTGTAATTAATAGTCATTAATTTCCTTCAATCAAAATGTGCCTATGCTAACTAGTTAGCAATTGCGATTAGCATTATCAAACGTGATTACCCATAGAATCAACAAACACCAACACTAACTTGCCGTCATTGAAACACTGTGTATGTCTGCAAGAAATGTCCATGTAAATAATAGTGGCACAAACAAGATTCCGATGTAGCTTTGAGGTGGATATTTTGAGGAGACCTATTCTTAAAAAGTCGGCTTACCCGACTTGGTCGACATTTTTGCCCCAGCCCTGTTGGACACATGGAGGAGCAGCAAGTTATGTTAAAAATAAAATCTAGTCATAAGATAAGGAAACAGCAAACTGCTTCAACTTCTTTTAATATTCTCCCACCACCACTATTCCTCCCTCCTCTCATCACTACTACTTTTTCTTCTTTGCTTTTCTCGGCAGTCTGGTTTGAAAACAGTTACGACTGAAGCGGTGGGGTCTCTCACGTTGTAAGAATTGGCTAAGATTATGTATCATGTTGTGCGTAGGCTGCTTTACGAAAAAAGGAGGTAAAGGACAACAAGATGAGGCAGCAGTCATGTGCACACATATCCCTGGCTACTGGAATGTGAAGCCGTCAATCCTGCTTTTCATGGGGATGTCTATCATGTGAATTCACCCCGAGCGAGTAAGCCACTAGTTTAATTTAAAATGGAAAGGAAATTAACTTTTCTTTTTTTAATTAAATAAAGTACACCCTGTGATTTTTGTCCCCCACCAAAGCAGTGTACCTATTAACTAGGAAATATATTTTGAGGGATAGGAAAACAAAATTAAACAGTGCCGAGCCATCTACGTCTAATTTATTAAATATTAGAATTAAATTTGCAGTGGTATCATTAGACACATTTATTTCATCAACTGCAGAAGATTGATCATGTGGCATCTCTGTTTGATTTCTGGCTTGTCTGCTGGAAAACTCTCACTGATGACAATTATAAGAAAAATAGCAAAATAAAAACATAAGATATGTCCAATTGATTTACGCTTAATTTAAAAAAGGAAAATAAACCCTTCCCCTCACGCCATTAAAACGAATTAAATACGATTTGCTGATATGTTAAAATCTAACGCAACTCACGAAGTGCCTTAAATGCACTTAAAATGACCTTTCCAGCCTAAGAAAAAACGTTTGATGTGAGGGAGCACCAGCAACATACTCTCAATAAACATCGCCATGGTTGTTGAGATGAAGGGCTTGGATGATGAAAACATTGCAGTTCTACATGAGCCACACTGCTGTTATGAGGCAAGCACACCTTACCTGGCTCCCTGGGATGACGCCGTCGTGATGGTGAAAGGAGGAGGTGGTGGAGGGGAACGTGAAGATGATCTCCTGAATCGGATTTAGCAACAAAAAAAAAAGAAAAAGAAAAGAAAATGTAAAAAAACGGCGTCCAGTCAAGCGACTGAGACAAGGTTTTTGTGGGGTTATTTCAGGCGGGCTGATGCCCATCCATGGTCCTTGTGTACTCGGTTGATGAACATCGGCACCGCATAACAAAACTAACACAACAGCTCTTTAAAATGCAGTTACTCTTGGAATATAGATTAGAATCCTCCTAACAGTGCTATTCTTGCGAGGCAGGCTTTTCTTCTTTTTTGTGAAAACAACGACGGGAGCAACAGCGGCGCTTCTCTCGGTTCCGTTAAGAAAGAGTGCGCAATGTCTGCAACATGCAAACGTCTGTCCTGGTGCTTAAAAAGGGAAGGAGGAAACGTGGGGGAGGAGGCGGTGCTTTTACCTTTAGCGGTCGCCTGATGCTGCCAACCTCAGTAGGAATTGAGCACACTGCTGGGACGCCATAGTCGGTGTGCCGGAGAGGTTTCCTGTTTGCTGCTTAGAGGACGCTTACAGCAAACACTTGGCAGCTATTTTTAAACCAACCACACCGCCCTCTGTAGGTCAACCATAGCCACTGCACCACCTACGCTTGTCTTGTGGTCACGTGGCAGTATCGAATGGCATCAAATGAGGGACCGTCCCTCACACGGTGTCAACAAATACCGTTTTTCATATTGAACAAAAATTACACACGTGCGCATGCACGCACGTACACTCACGCGTGCACACACATGCATACACACAACTACACGCACACACGCGCGCGTGCACACATATACGCACTTACTCTATTGAATTACACAAGTTTTCAAACACGTCAGATAAATAAATAGATATGCTCTTTTTTTCTAAATTGTCTTTTAGCACGATCTCTTTAATTGGTCTTTCTTCATTCATAAATAAATACATTGGATGTTTTCATATCATCAGATCCATGATTTTCAAATATTTAGTCAGAATCTTTGACCCAGCCTGCATTTCAATAATAATTTTCAATTATTTGAGATGAATGATAACACAATTTTAACATCTGTAACATTTCCTTCACATGGCTTGGTCATAGCCTGCCATCAG
The DNA here is from genome assembly GCF_059441005.1 of Hippichthys cyanospilos. Taxonomy (NCBI): domain Eukaryota; kingdom Metazoa; phylum Chordata; class Actinopteri; order Syngnathiformes; family Syngnathidae; genus Hippichthys; species Hippichthys cyanospilos. The sequence goes on from NC_142382.1 coordinate 8,982,862, forward strand.
TTGTTCAATTCATTTGAACGTGATTTTTTGTGTCTACATAACGGTTGCAAGTTGCAACATTTTGAAAATATTTAGTTATTATCTTTAAAATTTAGAGAATCGATGACAATTCATTTGAAACTTATGTATTAAAAATGTTAGCAGGCGTCACTTACAAATGTCATGTTGCTCATGTTAAATGTATTATTCTTGACATCTACTGTATTTGACCCACGGGACAGTGAAGGTAATCTTCTGTAAAAAGTTGTACAACCCTTTTACCAGTAGAGGGTGCTAATACATAGATTTGACTGCATACTGTATATGCGAAAGAGAGGCCTAATCTAACATACTATAAAATACACTGCCTGGTTGCCATATAATGTCACCAATGATGAGTGGCATCTGGAGTGTCCAATTTCAAGGGCGGTACTGGCAACCCGAGGCTGCTCTCTGGCTCTGCCAGTGGCGGAAGTCTGCTTTCACTAGATACCTTTATATGTTTTAATGGATGGATGAGTGGGTTGAAAGGGGACACTTTGTTTCCTTGCACAAGGCTAACTCAAGAAAACTATGACGTTTTAAATGGTGGTATGATTTATTAGGGAAATAAAATTATTCAAAGCTACATGGTCCTGTGTAAAAAAAAAAAAAAAATCTTAATAGTTGGACTACTCAGTAGAATTAACTGTCAATCAGTCAATCAGCTGCTTTGGTAACTGGCAACATCTTCCACAAGTCTGTGGAGATATTTAATGAGTGCGTGTGTATGTGTGTGTAAATACAACTCCTCTGGTTTTAATTGTTTTATTCAGGAATCTCAACATGTGAAGTACAAAAATATTGATAGATATTTTCATTGTTATTCAAGTCCTCTTGAAGAAAAGCACTGTTCAGTGTGATGAACGTTTCAAAACACAACAATAATTTAAAACTAATGGTTTCACAATGTTTTCAGGACAGACCAAGTTATTTTACTTTGCAGAGCAAGAACCAGCCTTCTGACAAGAATCAATACTGTGATGAACATAAAACGCCTTGGAAAGCACAATAAAATAAAATAAAAAAGCTTGCACTCAAAATTTACACTTTCTGAGTGGTAAAACTTCACCACTCCAGCTTCATATCAGCTTTGCTCCACACATACTTCCCTCCCCTTTTTAGGAACATTTTCTCATCAAATCCACTAAAGCTGATGGCTGCGCTTACGCCAACATCGAGGATGGATTTGGATGGATCCTTTCGACCCTCTCGACAGTCCAAGAAACGCATCTAAGAGAGAGATGGAAAAAAAAAGGTTGTAATTATTATTAACTTTTACTGCTGTTGACAGCTAAAGATGTCACAGATCAATTTTAACAGGAGTGGCAGCGGATAACTTAAGTCGTTCACTGCTATTGACAGCCACGTAAGTCAAAATTCAATTTAACAGGACTTAATGTATGATTTAAACAGAAAACATGCAGAAAATCAACCCTCCCCACTCCAGACATGAGCAACAAGTTAAATGGATCCGTTGTTCCTCGTGACTACAGTAAACAATGTCATCAGACATACAAAGTGGAACATGATAAACCACTTACATATTCATCCAAGATCAAGTAAGAATTCCTCATCTGTGAAGAACAAAACCACATGTTTGCTTTAGTAAACAAAAAAGTTCTATTAAAGAATCCTTTGACAACAGTGTTATATTAGTAGAAAATAGTTTGACTACAATTCCATATAATATGTTCATCACTTAATGCATTGGTTCTCAAATTGAGGTAGTTGAAGGAACTTCAGGGGGTACTCGAGATTTTAAATAAACAAACTTGCAAAAATCCTTCAAAACTAATTATTGAATGAATTAATTGCTTCAGGAAAATATACGTTCATAAATAATTTTTTTTATGTTAAGTGGTTATTCAATTTCATTTTTGTAAAAAGACAAATTCTCCCCCATAGTAGGATGGTTCAAACAAACTCATGTGTCACCTCTCATTACCTGTCAAGTTAATGATTTATTTTTGTGAACACAGCTCTCCTATGATCCTAAAAGAGGACAGTTCTTTTGGAGAACAGGTCCGACAGTTTTATGTTGATTTTTTTTTTTTTTTTTTTTGTGCGGACAAATCTTTAGCAATCATTTAATAATTTATTTTTGTGAGGAGATTTCTACTGTAATCCCAAAACAAGACACTTTATGTTTAATATTTTTGGTGGACAAATTTTATTTATACATATTTCATTTTGAGAACAGGTATGACACTTTATGTTGATTTTTTTGTGGACAAATATTAATAATTAATTTAATGATATATTTTTGTGAATAGATCTCTAATATAATCTCAAAACAGGATGCTTTAAGTTTAATATTTATTTGTGGACAATTTTTCTTGTGAATAGGTCTGCCACTTTATATTGATTATTTTTTTTGTGGAAAAATATTGATCAAAAATTAAGTTAAGTTTTTGATAACAGATTTCTTCTATGATCCATAGGAGGACGCTTTAGGTTGATAATTTTTTTTGTGGACCAATACAAATGAAGTTTGAAAGGGTCTAAAGCTGAATAAATCTGACCCTGATGGCACTTTTTTTTAAATATATAAACTCATTAATGCTAAGCATTGGTTAAGGGGTACTTGGCTGATATTTCACAGGGTGGTACATCACTGAAAAAATGTTCAGAACTACTGGCTTAATGTTCTAGACTCTTGTTTCCATGCTAGTGTTTTATTAAGCTGAATAATGTTACTTGGAGGAGTTTAACTGGAGTATTATGAAGGTCTTTTTTTTTTCTTTAAGGAGTACAAACCACTCACAATTGAATTAACTTTGTAGTCAAGTACTACATTCGACTACATTTCTTCAAGACATAATTAATTCAATAAATAAATTCCACATTATATGTAGCAGTAAACTGATAATGCAACGCTACCTTCTCATTGGACTCTGGAACCAGACATGAGATGTTGCTGTGTCTCTCCAAAAATTCCTGAAACTGTTGGTCACTGATGATGAACCTCTCGGCCTCTCTGAGGGCTTCCTCTCCGGCATTCTCACCGTCAATCAGCAAACACTGGAAAACCTGAAGGACAGAAATAAATCGCATAGCGTTGAGAATCAACATGGTGACTAAACTATACAGTCCTCTCCATTCCGCATCAATACCTTCCATCGGACCGGGTTGAGCTGATTAATGTGTTCCGTCATGTCCTCGTCCACGTTAAAGGTGTTGATGACTGAATTGATTTTAAAAGCCACTTTATATTGCTGACACCACTTCTGGATCTTATACAGATTGTCCAGGTGGCTTTTCCTCCCTTGGGTTCTGCCAATAAGCTGGTTAGTCTCCTCGTCAAAACTGTCACACGATATGGCCAGAATGTCAAGGTGGTCGCCTAAAGAAAAATTGTGAGACATGCAGGACATACTGTGATATGGAAAAGGACACTTTTTGAAAAACAACAACAACAAAAAAACATTTAGTAGCTCTTTATGCTTTAAGACTCAGTAACATAAAATGTAACAAACATATAATTGGAAAAACAAAAGTATCTAGCTTGGTTAACAAACTAGCAATATTAAGCATCTGACGTTTGCTCATATTTCTGATATGCTTCAATAACGAGAGTTCGTTACAATTCTAACGACCAGAAAATAAATGTTGACTTCTAGAGTTGTATTTGAAAAAAAGGACATAATTATATGTAAGCGTGATGTCCTACAGCTAAAATTGTTCAGGTATTGAAATTTATGATTACACGGAGCCAGTCCGAGTTACTACAAAGAGTGGTGACGTCACCTAGTGGGGAAATCGGTAATTACAGTTTAAGAAGGCCAAACAAAAACACGGTAGGTACATAAAAAATATGCGTACTAATACAATACAACGGTGATAATAAATAATATATAAGTCGTCATATAACTGGTTTTTTTTTCAAATTATTTTTGTCTAAATATTTTGGTACTTTTCATCTTTTATTATCCAACCACCAAATGGCAGCAATGTAACTAACACATTGTGCTTTTAACCACGGTACCCCTCATTCTTCATTCTGCATATCTTTTGCTCCTTTGAGTGCAAATAAACTATAAAATTCTTTCATCAACATGACTGGAGATTTTAGTTTTAAGGAGGTATAAAATGCGTGCCTGTTAAAAGAGGAGACCCAAGTCACCAGAGACTGTTTGAATTCATTATCGTGGCCAGGAAAGCCCAAACAAACATGGGGAGAAAAGTCCAAGTCAAACAGGAATGCTGAAGCCAAGATTTAAATCCCGACCCTCAAAATAGTGAAAAACTAGTTCATCATGCTTCATGAAAACAACCATATTTACCATAATTTTGAAACCATTGTTCCTTGATCATGCTTCCATTGCTGACGATGCTGACACTTGGAAGTTGCAAGTCTTGTTTGCAGTATTGGACTAACTTGCCAAGAAAGTTCCCTTTTTCATGCAGGAATGGTTCTCCTCCAGAAAAGTTGATCTTTTCCATACCTGAGAAAGATGTTAAAATATCTTAGTGAAGTGACCAAAAGAAAAAAAAAAAGTCTAAATGCTACTTACCAGAATCCTTTAGAAGTTTGAGTCCCCTCTTGGCTTCTTCCAGAGGCAGCACAAAGGACGTCTTTGCCGTATGGAAGCAAAAGCCACATTTGTAGTTACACTTGCGTGTGAAATGGTAGTTTACACTGGTTGGAGTCACTGCATTCGGGCTGGTGGCTTTGACAGCTGGGACTGTGCCTGGTCCTGCGCAGGATCCTGCCGTCCAGGAAAAGGTTCTGTCCAACACATTGGCAAAAAAAGAGAGGATTGTCGTGACGCAGAGCTGCACTAGCAGCAAAGGACCTGTAAAAACTGTTGACACATTCATTTCCCAAGCAGCTCTCCCGATCTTACTCTCTACGGTGGTGATTCTTGACTCAGCCTCACTGCTTAAATAGAGCCCGGGAATATCAGCTGACCGCCTGGTTTCTGTTTGTAAACAATGAAACTGAAACTTACTGCTGAGTATGAGTGCATTCAACTGGAATGTAAATTTAGAGGAGTGTCCAGCCACTTCAAGCTTTTACTGTCATTCAGTAACTGTAAAACAGTAATAAATATTAAAACCACACATATTTACAAAAAAATAAAAGAAGTGAATACTCATGTACGTCTATGTTTCCTTAGCGCTTGTACTTGATTAGGATTACTAGTAAACTGGAACCTACAATACTTCGGGAAAGAAGGAGTAAACTTTGGACTTGATGCTAGCTAAGCACATGTGTATAGTTAAGTTTCAGGCAGTGGTGCCCAAACTAAGGCCCGGGGGCCATTTGTGACCTGTCATCTATTTTAAGCAGCCCAAGACATACCAAAAATTATATTTGGAAATAATGTTTTCTTTTTTTTTTTTTTTTTAACTGGAGAGCTTTTATAATTATACAACTGTACTGAATAATACTAAAAGTGTTTCCTAAATTTTCACGAACATACATAAATGATCCATAAGTAATGGCTCCAAAAAATAATCTATTTATTACAGATTGCAGCAGTTTTGGTTCTCAGTGTCACGATGGGATTCAGTTGCTGTGCCGTGTCTGACATTTTCTAACGGTTTCAAGGTTTTCTACATCTACAAAATCTAGTAAAATCCAAAACAATGCCTTGGAGAAAACTTTTCATCTTTAAAAGCTCTATCAGCAATGAACAAAATGCAATCACTTGATTGTCTGATGTTGATGTGTAAAAAACTCTTGATTGCCCTTACATTTTTCATTTTGTTTATGAATTTGCCTTGTTAAAGTCTACAATTTTTTCTAGTGCCAGGGTATGAGGAAAACATATTCTTTGCCAATCTGTTCACTTAATTTAGTCAATTGCATCCACTTTAATAATCTGTACCCACAGTATTATGTATGCGTACTCAAATTTTATGAATCTGTAGTTTAATAATCTGTATCTACAGATTAGAAACCTGTACTCACAGTTCTGTCATCTGTTTTCAATTCACTAATCTGTGGTTTCTCATACCCCAGCACCAGAAAGGCTCTGTGCTGTCCCAGTGTCACTTTTGTTTTTACATTTTACTGTTTGGATTGAGGCCAACAACGACATATACTGTGTAATTGTTTGGGGAAAAGAAAACATTTTGTGGAACCTGTGACGAACCACACGGCAAACACCGATGTTTACAATGTGTATAGGTCATTATTTATGATGGCGAGATGAAGCTTATTGCCATACCACAATGGAAAAAAGTCACTCAAAGAAGCAAACAATAATTGTATTATAATATTAATATAATATATACTGTTGTGATTACACATTTCGTCTTTCAAGAGCCTTCAGGTTGAGTCACAGTTGACCTTAATTTTATTGAGAAATTGCGTCCTTGTTTTACGACAAAAGGAGGCTCACACTTCAAACGTTAAGACTTGAAAGATACCATGTCATGTGATTTCACCATCTGAACATTATTGTTTTCGTTGATCGTCTCCTGGATCAAGTGTGCCTAATCTAATGTCGTGTTTCGCTTGCTTCCTGAATTAGGACGATTGCGTAACCTCTTCCACGCTTCAAGCAAACATGTTTCCTCTTCGGCGCAGCGTTTACTTTCGTTTTCCTTTCTACAGACTGAAAACCGAAACATATGTCATGACGAGTCGGACAATGGCGCTTCTCTCCCGATGGTCCTCTCGTGTTTTCTCCGTGGAGGTGGACGGGGAGCCGGTTTATTTTAAAATCCACGACGATCAACATCGCGAAGAAGGAAAAGAAATGCAACGAATCTTTGGTAACGTTCAAAAGGATGCCAAGTGCTATTCTCTGCTGGTTTCCAGCGCGGACAAAATCCACACCGCAAGATTTCACTGGAAACTCAAAGAGAAACTGTTATCAACGCTTCCTCCGCAGTGCCGTCTGTCTCCGATGTGTTCGTTTCTGCCTAGCGTTAAAGATTCCCTCGTACGTGGTTATTTCTTACAAGTTGCTTCTCCTGAGAGCTCCGCTACGACAGAGCGACTTTTACGACAGTGGCTGCAGGTTGACGACCCTTTACTGGTGTGCTCATATTTGCACGGGAACGAGAAGACTCCACGGTGGATCCAGCAGCTGTGGAATCACGAACAAAATCATGGCATTGTATCGTCAGATGCGCCGCAGTACCACCCAGCAACCCTTAACCTGATCAACTCTGATGTTTTCTACAATTTTCAAGCAGCCCGTGATGTTTTTAAGCAGGTTAATAATGACGCTTACTTTATGCCTTACTCACCTGAGGCTTCATTAAAATTTCATGCAATTAATAACCAATAAGTAATTTAAGTAATAATCATATTAATTTGTATCACTTTTAAAAAAGATAATAAATATGATGTACATATTTATTTACACATCATTAGGGGCATAGGTGTACAAAATGAAGTGGTCTGTTGTTCTGTAATGCATGCAGATTTAAAATTATAACGCCCCCGTGTGGTGTCATGCGGTACATCAAATTAGGTCATGTATAACTCACTGGATGTTTAATTAATTACACATTCACTTAGTAACTAATAATGCGCAGTTTGAATAATGATCATAAGCATTCATTTTGTATCACGATTAAAAATAGTAAATATGATTTACATATTTACACATCATTCCGTGTGAAAGTGTACATAAAGAAGCGGCCTGTCTTAGAGTAATGCATGCTATATTGAAAATGTGGCGTCCTCGTGTGGTGTCCTGCGGTATATCAAATATAAACGTTTTCATGCTTTATTACCCCAGTATTAAGTTCGTTTGGAAAAAAAAAATCTACCATATTTACTCAGTTTGTGATACATAGCGTCTTACATTGGACGTTTAATATTCGATTTTAAATGATAAATTATGTTGGTTGTCTGAAGTCAAATGTACAGTAGATACTATCAGCTTTCATTTGGGATTCATTTAAATTGAAAAAAATGGCAGGTGCAATTTTTACCGAGTTAAAATGTGATCACTTGGAAAGCCGGCAGCACGGTACTAAAGTGATCTGTATCCCCTTGTCACAGTTCCTAAATTATGGTTTCAGATTTCAGCTCCGGTCATTATATGAGGAGTTTGAGTATTCTCCCCTTGCTCGTAAGATTTCCTCCAGGTGCTCTGTCTTCCTCCCACATTCCAAAACATGAATTTCCTTATGTGTGAATGATTGACTAGCAATATATGACCCCCGTTTGGCTGCCGACCTGAATCTACTTATCTAAAATGATATACAATTCATAGCAGAGCCAAATGTACATTGGCTACTATGTAGGTCTGCTCTTAACATGACTCCATTATATCTGTGCTTATCTTCAAAGGAGCAAAGTGACTGTGTGTGTCTTGCAGTGTGCTGACATCATTCCAGAGGCCACATCTGTGCTGGAGCTCCTGCCTTGTGACAGTGACGTGGAGGCCAGAAGCAAACCAGACTTCCCCGTTATTGTCTTGGAAGGCCTGGATGCCACAGGTTAATGCCATTAGGCTACAAATAAAGACATGGCCGCCATGATGTATGGATGTTATGTGAAAGCAATGGCCGCTCACTGTCTGCTGAAGCTATTATCCACCAGTGAGCTCAGGCCTAATGGAATATCGTGTATCATGACCTCAGAAGAGGAACGTCGCTGGGAGAATGGTTTATTGAATGACTCACTCATGCAATACTCTCTGGCAAGCCTCATGAAATTCTGTGATGCAGCTGAACTTTTTTTTTTAGGTCATCAACTTTTCAACAGCACTGTGATAAAATTTTAAGATTGAGTCTTTTTTCCTCATCGCAGGTAAAACGACATTGACTGAGTCTCTAAGGGATGTGCTTGGGGCCACTCTTCTGCGTTCCCCTCCACCGTGTCTCTCCCCGTGGAGGGCCCGTTTTGATCAGGAACCTCCCATCATCCGAAGGGCTTTTTACGCACTGGGCAATTACATCACGGCGCAACAGATTTACCGGCAAACCTCTAAGAGACCGATCATTATTGACAGGTAAAGAGTTTTTATCTGAGAAGTCAGGTGGCATTTTCCTCACTTTTTAAGCGAGCTCCATACACACATACTACTTTTAAGTAACTTACAAAATGGGAACGATCCCATTTGTTTTGTTTTTTTCCTGGGCTTTGCTAACTTTGATCGTAAGGAGAGAAAATGATCAATGTGCATACCTCACTATTTTCCTCAGGTTCTGGCACAGTACTGCTGCTTACGCCATCGCCACGGCCATAAGCGGACCAGTGTGTGCTCTTCCGTCGGAAGGCTCCGAGTTGTATCGCTGGCCCAGTGACCTTTTCCAACCCAGTCTTGTTGTCCTCCTTACGCTGGACCCTGAAGAAAGGAAGAAGAGGCTAAGGGACAGAGGTCAAGGGGAGACCAAAGAGGAGCATGAGCTGGATCACAACCAACGGTTTAGACTCAGGTAATTTCCCCAGATCCCGCATTCCAAAAACATGTTTTTTAAGTCAAGGCTCAGTGACATTTATGATTCACATTTGACTGTGTCCTACAGCGGACCAAAATGGAGCCACAAAAACATTTTGGCATCTAAATTGAGGATAACACTTCATAAAGCTCTTTTATTAATTAATTCACTGCCAGACCAGTTCAATTGAGTTTTGATTTGGATAGCTGCTACTGGCAGTAAAGGATTAACTTATTCTTTGCCACCCTGGTTAAAAACAAACAAACAAACACAAAAAAACATATATATAGTCGTCGATGGTATTGAATGAGAATGAAGTTAAAGCTGAATTTAAATTATCCACCAGCAGCTACCCAAAAATGCAAACTGAAAATGCCATCTATTATAAAAATATATTATAATTTACTGTATATCACTGACCACAGAGCTTAATTACATGTCATAGTTGGATGTCATATTTTTTCTTTGCTTATTTGTTGCCACACCTGGTTAAGTCATTTGTTATTATATAATAATAATACAAAAATACCAATTTGTGCTCTAATTATATGTATATTCTCGTTTTCCAAAAATATTTAAATATGACTTGAGCAATAACACTATATGGCCAATAATATATTAGCAAAATAATAGCCAATCAGTATCTTTACAATATTAGTCAAAAGTTTGGAAACATCTTCAGCAAGCTGTGACAATCTGCCCATAAGCAAAACTATCATCTGGGCAGAAATTTGCCTACTTTGGCTAATGTAGAATCTAAACCATATTTTGGTTCCGATAACATTTGATCTCCAGTAAACGATTTCTTCCAAGTTACCCCATAGTGTGTTTTGACTTCAGTACTAATAAGAAATGTAGGGGAAAAAAAGAAGCATTGAAGTTGACAGTGTTTTGACTGACCAACAGCCAGTGCAGAAGAATGACGGAGCAAGATGCGGCACAGAATTCAAATTGTCTCTAGTAACGAATGAACGAGTGGTTGTGTGCTCCCTGAGATTGGTTGGATATCAGTCCAAGGTGTTACCCCATTTCCCCCCCAAAGTCAGCTTGGATAGACTCCCTGATGGATGGATGTCTGCATTGAGTTATTTGATAACGCTTATACAAGAACAGATTTAGACCATTGAAAAAGATTTATCTGCAAAGCCAACACTCAAGCGGAATGTCTGAGCTTATCACACGCCAGCCATGATTTCCGTTCTCGACTTTGAGGTCAGATTGGGATGTTTCCAACTTTGCAGAAGTCTTAAGCACGGTATATTTCATCAAGAATTGATGTTAAGTGGTTCGCACTTTGTTATGAGCTGACCCGACAGTGTTGAGACAGAACAGTGTTAGGTTATCTCAAGTGTGCCTAAGATCCATCAAACACTTTATAATCAATTACTTTCTTGTGAGAGGTGAGGAGTGGGGAGAGGGTAGCTGATGAGGAAGCCCAGGTGATTAGTTGTTGAAGCATTGTACTCCATTAAAGCAAGTCAAAACTCAGCAGTCACGGTCAGGCCAGCAGGCGGCTGCGCAGACAGGTCGATGGCTACTGTCATTCATCTTTTCTCCTGACATAATGGCCTTTCCACATGGGACAGCCAGATGTTGGGCCAGCACAATTAGAAAACGGAGGAGAGATTGTGCAGACTTGGTCAATCACTATCACAAGGACTCATTTGTCTCTGGAAATGGCTCTGCTCGAGGCCATCTGTGGTGTTTCTTCTCTCATATATTTCAAGGATGTTGCCCCGTTCATCATTGTCTTCTCTGTTCACCATCACTGAGGGGCTCACTTAAGCGTTACCCCAACGTACACTATTGATGTAAAGTGCTCTTTACTTTGGATGCTTTCTTAATTTGTTGACAAATGCCATTGTGTGTATTTGCAGAGTGGAGGAGGCTTACAGGAGGATCAGCGGGCCAACTTGCATCAGCGTGGACGCCAGCTCCTCTGCAGAGCAAGTGCTCCAACAAGTGTTGCTTTTAATTAAGGCCAAATGCCACTTGTAAACAGCTCTCTTGTCTTTGGCGGCTGGGCATCAAGTGGATGCACTACCTCTTATGGCCGCTAGGTGCCAGAAAAGGGATGCAAATGGCAGAGTGGTCAAAATTGAGTGTAGCGAGACGCTTCAGACAAGAGGCCGGAAGAGTCACATTCACCCAATCAGAAATACATATTTATCCGGACGCACACATGCACACAAGGCCTATGGCAAAGAGTGCATTTAAACTGCTGCTGTGAGCTCGCAGAAATCACACCAAGTATCCTTCAGGCCTTGTGGAGAGCCACTTAACTCACAGCCACTTTAACTCATGACTGAATGTATGTAACAGGCACTTCAATTCAAACTGAAAGAGCAAGTGAAATTTAAAGCAAAAATTTAAAGCATAACTGCATTATAAATTCAAGCATTATACATTTACATTCACTCTCAGGTATAACTGTCACATGCATTATAGGATGAGAGCATATACAGCCACAATAAGTGTTGGGGAAAGCACTCTGAAAATGCAGTCAGCTATGCCACAAGTGGAAATACATTAAATGAAGTTTCACTACTGTAGCTACCCACCAGAGACATGTAGCAAGCTAACCTACATTGAAATGACAAGAGTTACTTAAGTACATCAAAGAATAATCTTCCCGAATGTGGATTACAGGAGCAAACACTCGGTAGAACACAGCAAAAACAGGAATGATGCAACCCCCCCCCCCTCCAAAAAAAAAAAAAAAAAAAAAGACAAACTCATAAATGCAAATGACCTCATTCACTGGCAACCCCGTTAAAATGGATTTTCTGCCTATGGGTGTCAGTAGCAGTGACTGATTTCACTTATTCACTGCCAGCTCAGTAAAACAGATCTTTGACATATTTTCTCATCAATGGCAATAAATGAGAATAAACAATATATATGAACATGTTCCTGAAAAAACTACAAGTAAAAAACAAAGTGCTTATCTCCTTAAGCATCTGATGTCTTGTTGAGGCTTTTCAAATCAAACATTTTTCATCAGGTAGATCAATCGATATGTAGTCTGCTCACCTTTATCAACTTTACTTGCTGCTTTAATCATGTTTAATTTAGCTAATGTAAATGAATGATCCCTCATTTGAATTTACTGCTTTACATTCCACTGACCCCCCCACCCCCACCCCCCAAACACAACACACGTTAGTTGTTATGAATCAATTTTATAAAACAGGCTCCTATAATGTTTAAGCGTGTTCAGTGAGAATGGGCCTGACCTGTACACTTAATGTAATTGAATCTAAAAGCAATAAAAACCTTCAGAAAGATGATAAGGTATCAGGTTGTTTACATAAAAATTGTGGTTGGAATTTGACATGTGTGATATGATTTGTTAGTTTTGAATATGATGGCCAATACAACTTTTTCACTTCTGATAACATTGCTGCCTAGATTACTGTCCGATAACAGAATTGATTTGATACGATATTAGCAGAAATGATACACGTTTTCAATTGTTTTTTGTTTAGTATGAAATGTTAGACTACTCTAGACTGGTTGCCAGCCAATCACAGAGTACACAGAGGCAAACACCCATTCACACTCACAATCACACCTAAGGGCATGGCAATGCCTGTTTTTGGGATGTGGGAGGAGACCAGATTGCCCGGGGAAGACCCATGCAAGCAAGGGGAAAACATGGCAACTCCACACAGGAAGGCCAATAAAATAAAGCACCATATACGTATATGAGTATTGCTCCCTCTTCTGTTTGTTATTTGTTATTGGCAAATTGTCATCATCTGGGTGAAATTTCAGCTCCCTGGTGTATTTTTCAGTTATTTCCCTTTGATGTAAAAATTCAAAGAGTGGACACATGCTGCACATGGGCTAATATTGAAAATTTCTCACTTTCTCTTTCTCTGTCAAGTTCCCAGAGTGGAGTGCTTCTCAATCATATTTTGCCAAGCCCCCCCAGGAGAGAGAAAGAAAACCTCCTCCCTCCGCTTACCCCCACGATTTGAGACGCACTGATCTAGTGCAATCTCAATATCACACACACTTGATCTATTTTTGTCATTTACTCAAAAACTAAACACTTTAGCCAGGCCAGGTCAAAAGCGGTATATCAGGATCAAATTACGGTAAAATGCATTTCATTTTGAACAAAGCGTTCAAAAAACACTCTTTGGTGATCGGCTTTTTTTTTTCAATATGTCATTGCAAGCCACGTTTCATTGCAATTGGTGGAGTCTAACAATAAAAAGTAGGAATTTCAGGTATTCCAAAGAAGCTTCTTTTCACATCCTTTTTGGACCTATTGCTGTAGCCATGAACCATGCATGTGTCTACCATTGTGAATCAGTAAAGTTTAATAAATGAATGAATAAAAGTAAAGTGATTAAACCACACCCACTCTTTATTATTTTTGCTCACTGGCCCAGAAGACTCAGAAAATGGCCACCGTTTCAGAACGTTTTTTTTTCTTGTAGTGTTAATACCTTTAAAAACACATTTTTCTATCAACTTAAAGTGACAGTTAAGATCAGGAAACAAGTAATCAGAACTCACCATTAGCAAGCTGACCAGCAAGAGTATAATATTTGTATTTGATGTTCTCAATGAGCGCAGGTGGTCACGCATGCACAACATGAATATACACCGACCGCACAAGCACGGCCATTTAGAGAGAGTGCAAACCGTAAGTCATTTCTACAAGGAGGAAGTGCATATTTGGCCTCTGTGATGGGAAGATTAATTGGGGGTTTTAGTAATTATGAGCTTGGCAAAGCCGGGGGCTCCAAAAGACAGAGTGACCCATCTCTTTCACTGTGATGCATCAGCAGCACGCCAACCACCACAGACCCTATTCATATGGCAATTAATGGCGCGCTGTATATCAATGTCATTCGCCTGCTCCCCCACATAAGCGCATGGATTACTCCTTCACCAATTACGCTGCTGTGGATGCAAAATGGAACCATCGCACGCAATCCTGTAAAGGAAAATAAGGTGTTTATTGAGTATGCATCCCTGCATGTGGTAAGTATCACGGTGGAGTTTATTGAATTCATTAGTCACCGACTGTCTGGCTTACACACTGGATGTGCTGCATGAGACAAAATGAATGCAGAGTTTTTGATCGCTGCTAACACAGAAGCTTCTTTCTCAAGAGAGGGGAAATTTATGAGGTAGGTGAGCAAAGCAATTAGGCTTTCAACTATACACCGGGCCTGAATGTATACCTGTGTGAGCATATGTGTGTGTGAGGGAACCATATTTCCATGTCAGATCCAGCTCTGTTTTGTTTGTCTTGGCAACAAAAAGTAAGCTGTGATATCACCTGATTGCTGTATCAACAATGGCTTTTACTTGAGTTTTATCATGATACGATAAATACATAGACATTTCATTCTTCCATATCATTATTATTAACATATATTTTTATTTCTCCTTTTTTTATCAACTGATTCAAACCATTACAGCAGGAACATGTTCAATCATGTGCACAGGCTCAACGTTCCCACAATCCTACATAGTCAATAAATACCATATTGTCACAATTTGCCCATTTTTCACCAATATCATTTTTCTTACTGTACCATTTTTCGACCCCCAACTGCTACATTGCTCAATTGAGTCTGAGTCTGACTGACTTACCAATTTAAACTCTTTCCAACATTTACATCCTCCTAAGACACTTTCAACATTCCACATCAAATTACTTTTACAAGATTGAACGCTTCAGCTTATCTACTGTATATCACATTTTCTTTAATTAATTTTACAAAAAGACAAAATACTTTTTCCTATCTTATCCAAATTTTTCAACCAATTCAAATCAGCCCAACTTTATTGTTCCACTTATACCCACAACTGCTTCCTCCAAATAATAAAAAAAAAGAATAAAATAAAAAATACCTTTTACTTTTAACTGTAATTCAAATATTTTTAATAGTAAGAAATGTCAAACATATCGACCGCGGTCTGGATCGGGCCCGCGAGGAGTTTTAATATTGCTCGCAAGATGATTTCATAAAGTTTTCAAAACATGTAGAGGACCAAACACGTTAGTCCGCTTCTACAATTTTTCATTCAGCTTTCAGCATTCAGATGCAATCTGCCCAGAAATTTCATCATCTAGTTATTCATACTTGTAGTGGGTTTTCTTTTTCTAAACTTTTTTTTTCATGACTCCAGAAATCAAGACCTTTGAACATTTAAGTAAAAAATGGCAAAATCTGTAAAAAGAGTTATGGTGTAAGCTTTTGCACTTCCACATCCACAACCTTGGAGACGTACGTGTACACACGCTCGCACACACACACACCTCACCCTGTGCAGGGCCACTTTGCACTACACTCCCCACCTTCAATATTTCATCTGCACAACAGAGCGGGCGTGGCAGCGAGGAGGAAAGCCCTCCATGAAATAATTAAAGATCCAGCAGGGATGTGGAAGCACAGCGGCCGCCGTCCCGTCCTAAGTAATAGATCAAATGAAAGCTGTCCCTCAGATCATTAATAATGAGCGAAGCATGGAGACTGACGGGGTGCAGGGGATTAACGAGGGTGGAGGCATGGGGGTCGGTATGGATCGGGCACAAGGTATTTTATATACAGTATGGTATGTGTGTGCATTTGGGTTTGAATATTGGTCAGGTTCCTTGGCAAAGAACCCGAGCAGGCCTCACTTGGCTGCCACATGAAGCGGCATGGCAAGAGGACTCATGCATATGATTTGGCACCAACAGCCTACCGCAGCCCTCAGCAATGTCTGTATACAGCGCGCCCTTGTCAAAAAGCATCGTCCTGCACAGTGCGCGATGAACACAACGCACGTCACAATCGTCGGGATGGATTGGAGCAACCCTCACCCCTCAAACTTAATCAAAGTTTTCAAAGGTATGATCAGGAGATCTCTCCGAGAGTCTACTGTGAGTGATATATGTTGTGTCGAGATGTTTCCCGGTCTTATTCTTTCTCCTCTGCTTGGAAAACAGTCGGGGCCTGTTCAATGATTTTACGAGAGCAAAGCCTCAAGGAATGTTAATCTATTAGGAAGTGACCTGAAGTTTATGCTGTTATAATACAAATACAGGACCAAATGGTTGTGTGCTGAAAAAGAGTTTGTGAAGGCATACCTTGAATCGGTTATGAGACCACACCTAGGCCTTACGATTGCCAAAAAAAAAAATGCTTGTCAGTTCCGCTGTCATTTGTATGATACAGCAAAAGTCTTCAGTGCTAACCACATGGTGCACGTGGTGCATTCAAACATAGTTGGATATTTCAAAGCTTCATTCTCTTGGGCTTAGCCATATGGTACATTTAAAGGTAACTAATTGCTGTCAATAATGTTATATTTCTATTGTTTCGTAAAATATGTTACTTCAGAGCCCTGCGATTAAGCTAAAAAAAAAGTGGCCCATTTCCACCTAAGATAATGTTTAAACTTGTTGTTTGGTTCTCAATGTTTCATGAACCAAATGCCCCCTGACCGATGCATTTTTGGATGATGGAAAAACAAAAAAAAGGAACAGAATGCTCTGCCACATATCTGATTTAATAAACACAGCAAATACATTTGTAGTGGGATCTCTAGGCCTATCTTATTCATCACCTCCAGGTGATACAAAGATTGTGTAATATCATGAGTTTTATTCCGGGCTTGTCAGTAATAATGAAAGTGCTCATCCATACAAAATTTCAAACAAAGACATACAATGTTTTGAAAAGGAGTCGCTGGAACTGTTGATGTTAATTTGAAAAGAAAAAACTTACTGTTCCTGTCACAACAATAATTAAACATTAAATTAGATCCATTGATAAATGCAAAAACCATGTCAAATTCTCATATACCCCCTTAAGTGCCTTCACATACCACCATTTGATTACCGCTGTCCTTAGTAACTGTGAAAATGTGTTTATAATCAGAAGATATGGTTAGTCTTGTTTTGTGCAGGTGACAGCAGCTGTCGTGTTAGTCACAGCATAATATATGTATACTGCCTGCCACACATCTGGTCTATTGAATTTGGGCCCTTTCATGCAAGAAATATATGCCGTTGTCTTCAAGTGTTCTGTGTATTACAGTAATAATGAAATAAGAATTGTGTATGTGTTGTTAGATGCCCCCTGACCTTTGCTGTTATTGTCGTCACTCATACATGTTCACTCATTCCAACAAAATGCTCAAGACAGATGGCCACACTCACTCATTTTGTTTTTTCTTAAAATAAAGTTCTTACAGCGCAGAGTAATTTGACGAGTGTAAACTTGTCTCAAGATTACTTGTGTTGCATAAAAAACAAACAAACAAATTGGAATTTAATTCAGATGGGATAGTGCAGAGGCGGAGTGAGGGTGTTAAAAAGGCGGGCAAGAGAGATGCTTCCCACGCTACAGTCTGTGGGTTTAACTTCCTCCGCATTCCTCCAGCTGGCAGACAACAAGCTCCCCAAAAACATCATCTGTAGCATTTCCCAAGATGCTACTCACTAGTCACTAAACGAATACAAACATTGAAGAATTGATTAATCACATAATTTGGAATAATTAAAAACAATGAAGGGCAATATAAACAGACAGCATGACCAATTAAGAAAAATAATTACTAAAATCGTACAAGCTTAAATGATCCAGTTAAGCACATGATCACGGATACATTCTCATTTATTGGTTATTCTGATTCCTACCACCACTGGTCTGTCGCTCATCCCTTTCCTCACTTCCTCCCTCCCGCAACGGTTGCACACATTTGTACGCTACAAGCATCCTCAAGCTACCACTTCTTCTCTGAACACAGCAGGGGAAGGCAGACACCCCACCGCCACTCCCTGTGAATGGCGGCTGCTGGCTGAGCTTCAACTAATCGGTGGGGAATTGTTTTTTTTTGTTTTTTTTTAAACAAAGTAAAACGAGGAATGAGGCAAGAGAGAGTCAAAGTTGTCAAATAAAACCCATATATAATACAAGTGGCGTCCCCTGTTATGAGGATTCACAACTTTCAGTGTGTCTGAAAGTGCAAGGGTCAAACTACAGCTATGCCAATAGGTGAGGAACCTCAAAACTTCTTGGATTTGTTCAGTTTGTCAGAGTAAAAAAAAAAGGAAATTCCCTTGTTACGTTTCACGAATCAGTATGGTGGCCTGCTGATTTGCATGTCTCTCTGAGAGTTCATATTTATTAAAGTGATTAGAGCTCATCAAAACAAACATCATTAAGCTACAAAACGGTGTTTATAGATTGCACTCAATGAGACATGTTCCTCGGATCAAATCACTCCCTGTGGGAATCCAGTATTCATAAAAACAATTCCACCCGAGGGTGACTGGCATTGAATGCTGGGCTGTGTATTAACAAACACACAATTTTGCCACTTTTCTACAGTAAAATGTTGTAACTGATAGATGAAATGTTTCTGTTTACTTGACTGACTCGGTGCAAAATGTCAGCAAAAGTTTAGCAAATATTTTATTCTTGCACGGGCGGTACAGGGGCTGTTTAAAGGAGGTATGAATTTCTTCTGTCATCATAAGCTTTTCTCATGTCATGTTTACCTGCAGTGACTCACTGATGCAGTGGTTTGCACATCTACTTCACAGTTCAGGGACCCGGTTCTAGGAAATGAATGGATGGATGTTTACTTACTCGGGTGGGGTGGGTGAAAGAGGACAGACTGAGCAAGGAAAATTATACTTTGGGGGTGTTTATTGAGAGAAATTAATATTATAGCACCATTAAAAACTCTTAAAGTTTGCCTTTTCACAAGACCAAAGACCGAAAATTTGCTGAGTCTGCGCAGAGATTTTACATGACAGTCTTTTCCGTCCAAATTTTTTCCAACCCCAAACGGCACCGCTTCCCTGCTGCTCGACTTTTGCCGCCCAACTTTGGGCATAATTCCTTGAATTACATATGCAGGATGTGCTTATTTTCTGATGTTTGCAGGCCCCTCACCAGTTCTGCCTGGCGGCTGTTAGGGAGGATTCACCAGGAACGGTTAAATATTTAAACACCGCTGCGAGATCTCATTAAAGACGGTGCATTGGCCCCCGTGAGGCCCGCACAGCACTGCCTCACAGACTCCCCCGAAACCTAGTTAGAACCCAGTCGAGTGTGACACTGAACAGTTATTGTCTATTTACTGCGTAGGACTTGCGATAAATCATCACATCCTGTCAAACAAAAGACAGCAGCTGGCAGTCGGCCTGACTGGGGTGCTAAGTCGACATATCTGGGAGGAAAAATGATTGAGATTCTGTTGTGTTTTGACAGCCGCAGACACACGGAAATGTGCCAGAAAGAAAATAACACGACAACAATACCAGGCTAATATTTCCATAACACACATATGGAAACAAGGCAGAGAACAAACTTTCTTTTCTCTGGAGTCATCTTGTCTTCTCTCAAAAATCCGGGCAATTATTCCAACATTCTTGTTGGGAGGGAAGGGGAGGCCTCTCTATTTTTATTCGGGCTGCCCTCTCAAATAAATTGACTTCCTGTGGTGAACTCGGATTGTTCCTTGTGTGCCATGTTTTCTTCCACGCACCCCCGGCTCAACCAAACACAATAATATCATCTTTCTTCCCCCAAGAGGAATAAATCAAAGGCAATGTTCCGCAAGCTGCTCAGCTTGTGCATCTCTTATCTCATACTTGAAAACGGTTTATTTTTGTTTCACGTCCATTAATGCTCCAGCGTGTTTCCTACCTCATCAGCTGAGGAGACACATGCAAACCGACGCCAACCTCTTTTTCTCCTTGGCCTTTGAATCCATTTTTCATCTTATCAGTTTTTATGGTCCAGAATACAGAAATAGGGACTGGGAGCAACACAGCAAGTGAGACAATATTTACATGTTCAGTGGAACTAACAACTTTTGAATTCAAATATTCATCATGCACGGTATCGCACAAAGGCTCGGTGTACGTCTCAGAAGTTATGGTCAACCAGCATCAGTAGGTGCTTTTTTTCTTCTTTGGCTTTATGTTTTTTTTATGTGTGTATGTATATGTGTGCATTAAGGAAGTGAGAAACTACAGAGGGAGTTGCGCAGTGTCACTTATTATGTTAACATTGTTTTACAGCAGCAGATCTCAACCTTATTTCAATGATGTACCCATTTTTTTTTCTGCCATGTATCCCCTAACCAGTGGAAATTTTTTTGGGGATGGGGGTAAGGGAACTTCAAACAGACTGCTGTGCCATCCCTTCCAGATTTAAACAACTTTATTGTGGTATCTCTTCTAGGCACATTTTATTGAGGTTTATATGCTGGAAAACAACATCACTTATAACAGTGCAAATCCACATAAAGATTTACAAAATAAAGGCATACAATGTTTTGCAAAGACGTCATTATAACATAATTTTGTAATAGGTTGCCTCAAGTTCCAATTATTTGCTTTTAATTTGAAAAGAAAAATGTGGTGATCCTTTCAAAGCATTAAAAAAAATTAAATTAGATTTATTGATGCCCATAGACAGTATATTCTCATTTGAGTAATGCTGTTTTACCATATTCCACCCGAACCTTCGAAAAAAAGAAAAAAAATGCTGATCATGCTCGTGTCACCAACTACCCGTCATTCAACATGTTGCTGTGTGACTTTGGCAGCTCAGTTGATAAAGCACCCAGTAAATGAAGGGTGTGTACAGTACAAAATAAAATGATCAGCCCAGCTAAACCCAAGCTTCAAACCACCCTGCTGGGTCAAAAAAACAAACAAAAAACCCCTCTTTTTAGGAAAAGTACAGCCTGCTCAACATCCACAGCAACACAGTATTTGGATTAAATTTTGATTAGAAAAAAAAAAACCTGCTAATTTTACGTTTTACTTTTGCAATAGCTAACATACACTTGTACTGTAAGCATGAACTACAAAAACGTTTGATGATGGCAACTGTGGAAGAAATTTTTTCCATTTATATGATTTGCTATGTTTTTCTTTTCCATTTAGGACCATGAGATCCACCCGTTTTCTGTTGCTCATTTGACCCCCACGGAAAAATACAGATGTGGATGTATTGTTTTGGAGACTTACTTGTAGCCAGGGAAGAATTAATAGCCTATAATAATTGTAGGATGAATTATTAAACTGGGTAAATGTTTGGTCATTTGATACAAGATACAATATGGTAAAATGTGCCACTTACTCTCAAATGCTAAAACTACAGAGGCCTTTTGATGCATCCACAGTAAGAATAAAAGGGTAAATAAAGCCTTCGGTATATGTAAATAGGAGCAACAGGAGAGTAAGAAGCACTAGCACATACACACGCAGCTTTAGATATCTTATCCTGACTAAGCTATTTTGATCCCACTATGCCCATTTAGCATGCTCGCTGGCTCTATGGCTCTCCTGTGCGAGAACGCAGAACACAGTCCTTCTCACTTTCACTCATGAAAAAATATCAAACCTTGCTCATCTCCATAATCAACACCATAAACAAATCTTCTCAAGAGTCCCTGGTGCCCACATGGACTGGAGTCCTGCAAAGTTTTTGGCTGTGTATGCAGGATACGGAAGACAATGATGGAAGTCTGACCTGACCTGATGGAAGTCACCTTGAATGCTGGATTGTTTAAATGCGCCTTTTTCTCTCTGACTTGTTCGCAAGTAATCTCGCGACAGAAAAACAAAATTCTGACTTTGTACTTAGTGGACATTGGGGATAAAAGCTCGATTCATATTGCAATCAAGAGTGAGTGTTTTCTTAATTGTATTTAAATGCACTTTTTACAGTACTTCTTTAATGTTTATTATCTACATATTATATTAGTTATCTTTTATATTAATTACCTTTTAAAGGAGATGAAACAAACATACAGGAATTTATCCTGGTGACAAAGTAAAACCTATTTTCCAAATTCCAATAGTACCATACCCTGCTATACCCTTGCTTTTTCTGTACAAGAAAAAACAGATTATCAGTGTAAGTACAATTTCTTAGAAAAAAAAAATATGTAGCCTTATACAAGCCAAGCCCGAGGACAGCTATAATCACATTTATTTTTACTTTTACAAATTAGAGACCAAAGTGCTGAAAATCTCTTACTAAATTTTACAACACAATGCAAATAATCTTGCCATTTTAATAAGCTGTATTTGGGAAGTTTCCACACTGTTTACATACCTCAGCGGGTACTGCTGTTTTAGTTAGCAACATAGTTCAAATTAGTTCAATAGTAAACTCTTTATCTGAAGAATCTATGGACCGTTTAGTGTTTCTGCTTTTTTGATCAGAAAAATGAGGAATATATTTTTTTCTTTAACCCATTAATGTCCACTATGAAAGTGATGGTTTTGAGTGTTAAGGTACACTTCCTAACGATGACAGACGGGGGTGCACGTACCGACCGGACAGTGAAGAATGTAAAATGGCCACTCCCACTATTAATGTATGTAATGTACAAGAACCTTCAAACTCACAAGTGTCTCAATCTTAGATTTTAGTTACACAGGTAAAACTGCTATGTGACGAATCAAATTAGAAAAAAATGATCTGCCCTCGCACCTCTCCAAGCAATGATGTAGCCACTCGGGGCGGTTATCCATCTTGCCCCGCACTGCCAGCTGTCAGAGCACATGGCAGTAGCTAGCCGCCAGTGGCAGGTGTAATCAATATGGACTCCACAGAGAGTTGTATTATACCAGAGGCCAGTCCAAACCATCTCTCCCTCTCTCTCTGAGAGTGAGGGACCAGGAAGGGTACGTTTGATATCTCTCCTGGGGCATTGCGGTGCAGCCCACTGTACAGCGTGGAGGATGATTAATCCTGTCTATTGGATGCAGCATCATGCTTTTGGTTATAGTGTTTTTTTTTTTCTTTTCATCGTAAGACGAGTGGTGTGATGCTGCAAACACTTGTGTCGTTAGAGGCACGGTATGGACCTGACAACTCTCCTTTATTGCCTACACAGACATAGTCAACATCTTATTGGAGTATTAGAACTATAAATCACTCCTCTCATCACTATCAAATGTAGTGTTTAGTGATAAACACAGGAAGCACAAAACTGTGCGTATCCAGCGACACACACACACACACGACTAAATAACTAGATAAAAATAAAATATTGACAAATAGACAACATAAGTGTGGCTAGCTAACCGCGGAGGTGGTTTTCAGCACAAATTACTATTAAATATAGAAACGCAAGGGCATAAATCTGTGAAACTTGTATAACACAAAATTTGAGTTGCCAATGAAAACATGGATATTTGCACTCAGTGCAATTCTGGGACATAATATGGCATAAACTTGCACACAAGGCAAGCAAAACTAGATTTTTGCAGGCACACGCAGCTGGGCGCATGGATGCATGGGAAGTAAACAACATGAGTTTTATGAATTTACAACATTTAAATGTTCTACAGTCATTTATAAAGGTCAATAGGTTTCATGTCGAAACAATTATTTTCCAAATATCTTAAACGGATGAATTAAGCCTCAAACGTCATAGTCCATTTATGCAATATTAATCAGAATATCCATTGTTAAAAAGACAATTTTTACTTGACTTCACCTTTAACTCATTCAATCTCAAAGACAGGTTTTTATGTTGTTGTTTTTTTCTCAGTCTACCATTCATTCTCCTCTCAACTTTTCAAATAATTTCTAAAGGAGGTTCATTTTATAACGTTTCAAGCAGTTTTATATTCTAGCTATAAAAAGTCATTAGTGCTCACATGTTAATATACTTTACTAACCTGACCAGGGTGGCAGCAATGGTATGCATTATTAAAATACTAACTATGCTGTCGACTGGCGTAGGAGTTTTGACTGATGCATCATTAACACACATTATCGAGGTCCCCCCCCGGCACACGCAAAGACACACACAAGCAGAGAGTGCACCCTGAGGGTATTCAAACCCTCAAAAACCCGCGGTCAAAGAATCAAAACCAGATCATATTTTCTTGTAGTAACTATTTCAATATTTTTATTTTTTCTATTATATTTTTAAAGGATCAGAAAACTTGAAAAAGTGTCATATTTTGCATGAAAACGTGTATAATTTTTAATCCTTCTATTTTTGCCCTCAAATATACTCATCGGACACTGCGCACACCTGAGTGACTTTGTTGGTATTATGGCGTGTGCCTCGACATCATTTTCACCCCAAAACTTGAATAAAATGACCCGGAATGGCAAAAAGAGCATGGGAATGTTGGAGGCACAAAAGCAGAGGAGTCATTATAGGCAAAACAGTTCAACTGGTGAACGTCTACATAAAAAAAAAAAAAAAATGACACCTGGCTTACCCCAAAGGAAGTCTACAGCAACAAAAGGCCAGTGATACTGTTACAAGTTCAAAAAGCAGCTCACAGATCCTCGCACCTCCAGCATTCCACCTGCATAGCCAGACACACCTACTAGCACATGAGCGGCCATTTGTAATGGGGGAGGAAGCGCCTCCTGACAAGCACCACAGCCAGAGAGAAAACTGACAAGAAAAACGGAAACAGTGAGAAATGAAAGATGATCTATGGATCGCCGTGCTTCTTTTATCATGGTCACGTAACTCAATGACTAAACAGAGGAACTAAATGAATATCAACGTGTGACAGTCTGACTTGAAGTAAATGGTTGACTGGATTTTTCAAGTGCTACACCATCATAGAAAAAAGATGATTCTCACTATCAAAAATGATATTTTTTATACATCATGGCAAATCAACATGAAAAACTGAAAAGTGTGGAGTGTGACTGTCCAGTACCAATAAAAAGTTACCCTAACCCTTCAAATTTTAATGTAAATTTTTTTTTCGACGCTGACCCCAAAATATTTAAAATACTAACATATTTGAGCAATCCAGCACATTACACATACTGCAGACTAGACAATGAATGTACTTGTGTACAAACATGTCAACAAATATGAAGATGCATATGATCAAATTGTGTAGTGGTGATCAACTTGTGTAGTGGTGCGGTCTGATGTAAAAATTTGCATAGTTGCATAGTAAATATGAAATAATTTTCATAGTTTCAGGATTCCTGAATTTAAATTTCATTTTTTGCATTCCTGTTTGGAGTTTGCGTGCTTAAAGGGATAGTCTGTAAGATTTAGGCCGTTTTTCATTACGGCCAGCAGGAGGTGCTGCAGGTGCTTTACCAGTGTCCATAGCCTATAACAAACATGGCCGCCCCCGGAGAAGTGCCACACCCCCATGTAATATAATTTCATGATGACGAGACCTATGAGTATTTTTAAAATATACTGCTGATTTTTAAGAACACATTCATTTGCAAGTTTTTAAAATTTACAATCATTTAATTTATTCCTTTTTAATGAAAATCTTACACACTGTCCCTTTAAATGTGTAATGCTTTACTTAATGCCCACAGTCATCTGGGATAGGCTCCAGATCACCTGACACCCTAATGACGAAGTGTTGCAAACAATAGATCGATGTATGGAACTTTGTTTCTGCGCATGCAAAGAAGAATCCCGTATGTTGTTTAAAATTCAGACAATATTTATAGGCCGATACTCACAAGCTGTTATTATACCGCTCAAAGAAAACCATCGTTTGGATGCACTTCAAGGAGAATATATTGTGGCAGCCTGTAGCGCAATCCTTTGCGTCATGTTACTTTTTTCTTCCAACACTTGTTTGAAAGCACAGAGTCAGAGATCACACCTGCTCACATGGCAAACAAAAGGCTTCCTGGAGGGCCTTTCCTCACTCTGCCATCTTCTGTCGTCCCTACAGGCCACAAAGAAAAACAGGATTATTTAATATCGACGTATACTGATGGCAGTGATGCAGTTCCAACTCGGCTTTATGAAGGAAAGCTGCGTTACGGCCACAAAGATTGAGAACGCATACGGTACAGACATTATTCACTGCTGTACACTAATGCCTTTCACTAGTTCCTTGTTGCGTTATGAGGTGCACAGAAGTCACGGCAACCTCCCTGGGTACATTAAATCTAAGCCTGTAGATAAATTGGTCAGAGCCTGGGCCGGAGATTGCTTTGATTTACGGCGTAATTACGCACTTTTTTTTTTTTTTTTTTTTCTGTGGCAGCATTGACTTGCCAGGATGTCTGGGCCTTGCTTCTCAAGCACGCTCCATAACAATGAAGCTGTCAAGTCTCAGAGGTAGGCAGACACAGGGCTGATGTTACCGCTGGCATGATGTGTGCGGGCGGCATATCTCATGTAGCAACCACAAGTCATATAGGCATGTTATATTACACTTCAGTCTCCGCCATGTCTGCGCATCCCGACTGAGAGAGTAATCAGATAAGATAATGTAGTCAGGAGAGGGAGAGCGATGACTGTCAGGATGCCTTTATATCTCCAAGGAGGATCAACACACCCCAAATATTTGCAATTAAGATCAAAAATTGAAATAAAGCTGGGTGCCGTATGGAGGGTGATGTTTTGCCAAGCAGATGAGTCTTGCATTGCAGCTTCAACCAGTCCCACATCAAATCTGCTTACATTGTGCTCATGCTCCAAGGAGGTGAAAACTCAGAATGGCCATTTTAAAAAATAAATCAATTAATTAATTGATTTTGTTTAATTGTGTTCATTTAGTGTTTGTGTAATGGCTACAGTATATTATATCATTATCTACCGTTTGACGCAAATATGGTCAAATGAAATACACTACTTGGCGGCAACCAGCAGAGAGGGCTGTTGATTCAACTTGTTTGGTAGCTAAAGTAGTTAAAAGTTTTGTTGCGACCAGCCACCACCAATCTTGTGCTATTCTGCTAATTTAGCTTGTACATTAAATAGAAAAAGTTTCTTCCCCTATTTAATATTGACTAAGCAAAATGATACGTCCCTGAAGTACTCACATTGGCTGCGCTCTTCTACCATGTTGCATTTTTCTTGCTTACACATAACATGTATTTTGTGTACATATTTATATTATTATATATTTATATTATTGGCAAAACAAATGTCTCATCATTCCTGTCAGTGTAAATATATTTTAAATTACTTTTGAGTTTTATTGGTATGCCTTTTTTTTTTTACATTATTTTACCTTTTTAGTATTTTCTTTTGTTATATTTTAACCCTGAATAGCTACAAAACAAAAAAAACGCTGAAAATAATTGCACAACTGCCAAAACTTTTATTTGTATTCCATCCTATTTATTCTTTTTTAGATATCATTTATTCTATTATACAGTATGTTAATATTATATTTATTTATTTTTACTGGTTACCAATCGGAGCAGCACTTTCAACTTCGTTGGACTATAACTATGTGGAATGACAAAACATATTCTATTATATTTCCTTGATTTTCAACTTACAATTTTGCATTTGTTTTTTTAAAAATTATTTTTAACTGATTGAAATACTATGTTAACCGTTGCCTTGCTATCGCCAATTTAATTTGATAAAATGCAAGATTATGTCTATTTTTTTAATTCTTTATACGTGAATGAGCAACTTAAACGATAACATCGGGACTGCCATAATTACTACAGGGTGACCCCAAAAAAAAAAACGGGCCCCAACTTTAATTAGGCCCCGTTTCTTAGTGTTTTGTCCGAATGAAATTAAACTTTGGTCATAACTAGTTTATTATATTCAAAACATCACATCAAAACACTAGGGTCTTTGGCCTTTTTTTCTCTGTTCTACAGCATATGTTCTAGATGTCCTCCATTTAGCTCCGTGCATTTCTTGAGGCGCAGCACGAAGTTGTCCAGGCCATCTACCCGTCATTCTACCTACTCATTCTAAGTGCAAAGAAGCTTAACTTAAAATGGACTGGCACTTTAGAACTTAGTGATTTTAAAACAACATGTTTCATTCACTCAAAATTCACTCAATTTACCATTATGCTCAAATTGGATTTTTTGATTTGTTTAATTACGACGCGTTTTTCGGCAATAGTCCTCGGATTCAAATGGATTCGGTGGTTACTCCACCAAAGCACCTAAACCACCAGATTTGAGACCTCATCAGCTACCCTTGGTAAGTGTTACAAAACCCCCATCAAATGAAAAAAAAAAAAAAAAACACCTCCTACACCCACTACAGCTCAAGTATTTTACTTCTTAGCATTCGTAGTCTTTTGAGAACTTCACTCAACTCGGGAGGGACTTTTCCTCTTAAAGTATATTTCCCATCCTTGTGCCCTATTCCCATTAGCTGGGTATTCCAAGTGGCCAACTCCGTCTGATCACCGGACTCAGCAATTCCCGCTGCGTGAGACTTGCGGGGCTCCACTGTGTGATTAAGCAAGCCGAGCTTCCACCAGAGGGCCACCAGAGCAGATGTTCTCATTAAAAATGCAGGCTCTGTGAGCGAAGGAGATTGCCTTGTTCCAGGCAGAACCTGGCCGGAGGTTTAAAGCGCTCATTCCTCCCACTTGTGGGGCCGGCCAAGTTTCGATGCCTATGCGCCCCTTCGAGCAATGTGGCAGCCCCAAAAAAATATTCTCCTTCATATGATGTCAAAAGTAGATAAATGTTCAATATCAGAATTAGAAATTCTATTTAAACTTTAGTTTTTCGTTGTTCAAGATTTATACTATCATGTCACGTCGTTGCTGAACACCCAATCTTGAAATGGGAAATAAATCAGTACAGCTTTGGATAAGGAGTGCTTCAACTCAAGCTGGCGTTGGCCCCCTGCGGTAGTTGGTCTTCTCCAGCTGGTGCCTACCTGGTTGACGGCACTGGTAACAGGAGGCTGCAAAGCAGTAAATAGTGGAGCGGCACTCAAGAGGGTACGACTGTGACTACACTGACTGGATACACTTGCCTTTGACAAGCACATTTGGAATATTTGTTCTGAGTTGAACAAAGGTAGTGGAGTTTCACCGCACACAGTTTTAGGCACATTTTCACATTACCATCCACCGCTATGAAGATCATTTGTTGAGATTATATTTTATTTAAACGCTGTCCCAAATAAATGTATGCAATAACTACACATATGTACCATGCATGCAAATATTCATGACACCGAAATGATGCTCTTGAATGATTTAGCAGGGCAATATAAAATGACATACTGTGTTGTTTTTTTTATATTTTTTTCTTACTTTGGATTTGAATTTGGTGCTCAAGCCACTGTAAGGATGATTGGGCAGTTTAATATGCTCAGCCTCAGCTCTCAGTGTCCGTCTGTGGCATGTGATTGTAATTGTACAAACATGCAGCAAGTCCATAAAACAAATGGTGGTTGTGTGGAACAGATTGTGTTGTTAAAGCTAACATTGTTCGCAACAATCGAAGGCAAGCAGAATTTCAACATAAAAAGAGCAATAACCTCTATGTTACCGAGATTTATGCATCCCTAGATGGTGTGCATCCTCCATACTGACGATTGCCAGGTAATAAATTAGAAAATGCCTTTTGGCAAAGGCTGTATCATGTGCACATAGACAGACACACGCATGCACACACACACGCCTATACACACACAGAAACACACCCACACACACACGCAGACTGGATTTTAAGCATTCTACTGTCCTATAGACAAACATGAGAGGCAGTAACTCCAATATTAAAATGTACAGTAAGCCTTACAGTACCCTGTAAAGTGACATCATACAAAGTGTTAAACCATTTTCCATCAGTTAAACTGTCTTTTAAAACTGTGTAAGAAATGCACAATAATTTCATAAAATATTGTTGGTTTTGCTCGGCCTGATGTTTGTGCAAGTTTAAATACTCAGTTGTAGTGACGTTTTCTTGGCAACCACCATGTTACCATGGCAATAGTATTTTACAAAAAAAAAAAAATCCCAAACTTTGTGTTTTGACATTATTAAGGCTTAACCTTCTTTCTGAGTAAATGTAAGGTAGATCTGGTTAACCCACTTTGAGGAAAAAAAAAACATCAAAGAAAAAAACATATTTCCTTAAGGCAGTTGCTGGCGCTACAATTCAAGCATTAATTTATGTCGTGGCTGAAATTGGGGCGGCATCGTGGCTGACTGGTTTGCAAGTCCGTGGTGTGGTTCTGGTTTGGGTTTGATACCGGCTCAGACCTTCCTGTGAGGACTTTGGATGTATTCCTGTGACTGAGTGTTTTTTTTTTTTTTTTCATTTTATTTTCAGGGAGGGTTTTCCGAATCCTCCCACATTCCCCAAAACATGAAGGATAGGTATATTGGAGACTTTAAATTGCCATTAGGTGTGTTCGCAAGTGTGTGTTGTTCATCTATGTGTGCCCTGCGATTGGCTGGCAACCAGGTAAGGGTGACTCAAACTACTGCCCGAAGACAGCTGGGATTGGCTCCAGAACACCCACGACCCTCCCTGAGGACAAGAAAAAAAACACGGACAAAACGGAGGGATAGGTGGAAATGAGGGGCCTTTTTGCAACATGTAAAAACTTAAGTGCCTTTCTTTCCAAGGTTTTGACTGGTACTCCATACTGTGTGTTGTTAGAATGTGGAAATAACATACCAGGAAAACACCCCTCAAAGTCCAAGTCGGGATCTAAAACAAGTACTTTTTAACTATGAAATATGCAAGCCCCCCACATGCACAATTGTACTGGCCGTAGCTAACTTTATAACTACAAAAATCGTCAAACATGTTTCTTTTATAAAGCATTCATGCAAACACACCCTCCTTTGTACAAACACGCTGATCTGGTGGTGAATATCTCAGCACAATAAATGTCACCGTCATGCTTGTCATGGAGGATGTCTACGGTGGTTATGGGGTTGAGGTTGAGGTTAGGGTAACAGGTCTCCAATGGCCCACTGTCATACAGACTCACATTTATGTTAGACAAGGAACAGGGCAGCAAAATTTGGGCTATTTGCCAAGAAATGAGAGAACTGTGGGGACCTTGCAATCTTGTCATGCCAGTTTATGCAACTTACTCGAGTGGAAACTCAAAGAAGGGAGTTGAAAAACAAGCAAACTGTGGATCTTTTCAGTGCAATGTCATCATTTCCACCGTAGCTGGCAAATTTGTGTTTATTTATTCAAGAATGTTATATCCTGTTCCTGGCTTAAAGCATTTTGAAGTGGCCCTAATTACAAGCTACTTTTGGAAAACCTCAGGTTATTTTTCTCCTTATGCTGTTTACCGGTTAGCCTTGTGTGCACATTTGCATCATCCACCACTCCGCCGCCCCATCTCCCCCAACAGCCCCACCATCCTTAACATTACGCACTCGTGCATCATTAAAACACACATGCGAGTGTGGCGTTACAACTTGCTCCCGCTCATTCTCACTCAGACCTACATATGGTAAACTGTGAGAAGGCGATTTGGGCAGCTGCTTGGTATTAAATTGGATCCCTGGATTCCCCGCTGCTCAATGAGACTTAAAGCCATATTAAAGGCATCTCCTGCAGTCGGCTACCAGTGGGAGAGCATGGGCATTGGCCAAAGAAAGCAGCCTGGTGCCAGCCTCACCCCTGGAGGACTGCATCTGCTCTCACTCTCCACTGCGGCCCCCTTTATGTTCAGCTCCACACATCCTCCCATGCAGCCAAATGTCAGCGCCACTGCACAACATGCGTTTTGACACGCGACCATGGTGCTTCACATGGGGAATATATATATATATATATATATATATATATATATATATATATATATATATATATATATATATATATGTGTATTAGTGCTGTCAAGCTAATTTTTTTTTACATTTTTTTTAACGTCAAATGAAAACTACAATTTAATTTCAAAGACTGTTGCAAAACTTTGCTTTGATAATTTAATCAAATTCTTTTTATCGAAATGACTTAAGTAACTTGCGTGGGGTGTTTGGCTTTGAGATGGTACAGAAAAATGTACTAACTAAAATTGGGTTGCAAAGTGCATACTTTTTAATTATTTTTCCACTGAGACATTAAGGAACTATTTATTTTTATTGTATAACAATATTTTATTTTGATAAAAAAATAACATGAAGCTAACAATAAAGTATGACGATGGCAGTGTAATGGAATGGGGCTGCTTTGCTTTCACAGGACTTGGACAACTTGGAATTTTCCATTTTTAATGGAAACATTTAATTTGCTGTTAACCAGAAGATCCTGAAGGAAAACATCTGGCCATCACTTTGTGCCCTAAAACTCCATTGCTCTTAGTTCATGCAGTCTACAAAGATCCAAAACACACCCGCAATCCCACCTCAGCATGGCTCAAAAGACCAAAATAAAGGTTCTGGAGTGGCCAAGTCAAAGCCAAGATTTAAATCCAATGGAGATGCTGTGGTGTGATCAAATGGGGAGTTTGTGCTAGAAAACTCTCCTGTATCATTGAAACAATTCCGCAAAGAAGATTGGTGCAAAATTCCTCTACAGCAGTAAAAAAAAAAACTCATAACCAATTTTTAAAACATTCGACAGTTACTGCTGTCAAGGGTGGCACAACTTGTTTTTAGGTCCAAGGGGCAATTCGATTTTCACATAGGACCAGATAGTTTTTTTTTCTTCATTCATAAATAGAACTGCATTTTTTATACGCTCTGGTTATCTCAGTGAGATATTAGAATTGGTTTGAAATGAAAACTTCCGAGGCAGCAAATATTTAATAAACAGAATTCATGAAAGGAGCGAATATGTTTTTTACCGAACAGCCTCACCTCCATTCTTTGGCAATTGATGTCTAGCCTTGTTTATCTACGTGAGCGCTAGTAGGAGTCGCCACATGAGAGTGGCCGCTCGCAGGGGTGCATATTGCGTGGGCAGATGCTGCTTTATGCACTAAGCTCATTTTTCGCCAATGTGTAGCATACACTGGCGACATAAAGCTAGTGATGCGGTCATGCCTGAAGGAGGTGAGAAGCGATTGTGGTATCATTTTCACTTTGTCCCATTAATGGACTCATTTCCAGCCAAAACAACTGGCAGCTGGTTAAAATCACGTGGCATGTGCAAGAAGATCTGATCAAGGGTGCATTTTTTTGGTTTTAGTAGATTATCAATATCTAATGAAAATTTTGTAGGTCTACACAGGTTTTACTTTTTACATTTTACATCCTCCAAGTTTGAAACTGTATGTTTATTCATCCCATTGTTAATAATTACAGTTACGCAATAGCTATACAATTTTCAATGTAACGATAGTTTAAAAATGTGTGAAACGTGTAATTTCCCACCTCAGAATTTTAAATGGTACATTAGCATCTTACTGTATGTTTTCATGTATGTATCACAAGCTCGGTTTTGGGTAATTTTCAGTAGTTTTGGGTGTGAGTGGTGGTGGTGGGGGGTAATTGGGTCTTCACAGCAATTAAACTTTTATTTTACAGCATACTGCAGGATTAGAGTTAGGGTTGGTTAAAATGTTATTTTTTTAACTTTGGTGAAGGCCTGGAGTATTTCTTAACCTTGTAGCCATATTTTGAACAAAGTAAGAGTAAATGCACCTAATCGTTATTTTTTAGGTTTGGTTTTGTTCATAAACTGCAGACAAGCTTGAATTATGATAGTTAATCATTATTAGATCAACAGCCTGAATTTAATTGGAAAATAAACAAAACATGTCAAATTACATTGATTTATATGTCTGACATTAGATTTGTCTTTCTAAACTCTATGACAGATCATTTCAACTCCTATATGCTGCACTTTTAAAAGGGGGTGGAGACGTTTGTAAATAAATAAATAAAGTTTCTACTGAGTAGCAATTTCTTTAGTCCTGCAGAAGAATTATCATGCAAAGAGCGTTAATGTGGAATTGCGGAAGACAAAAAGCCGTCTCTCAACCTGCCACTTTGGCGGTGGCCTTCGGAGGATAGGAAGGATAATGGAAGTAGTCTAATAAGTTTGTTTAGCTTGTTAGTCTGATTGTTTTCTCGCAAAGCTAATTAACTGTCTCGACCTCGGGGACCCTCCCATCTTATATCCTGCCATGGCTGCCCACCCCCGCGCACACACCCACGCACAAATATACCCATTCATCTCCCCATCCCCACCTTACGCACCCCTCAAGCCTCCCCCTCTCTCACCTTTACCGGGAGCAGATCTCTGTCTTTGCTTCCTGTCATGTGTAAATTGATGAAGGGTCTCGTGATTGTCTGGATTGTCCCAAGGTGCCTTTCCTCACTACACAGGCATCCTCCGGATTCTGCTCCACACTTGATTACGATAAATCAATCTGTGGGGTCAAACTCTTGGACTGGGGCACTGTCATCCCCAGTGGCTGAGGAGGTACGCGGGTTCAGGATAAGAGGGCGTTTCCTGAAACCTTGATGACCCCCCCGAACACTCTCGTTTCCTCGGTGACACCTTTATTAAGGGGACAAATCTGTTTCTGGAGTTTAAAGAAAAAAAAAAAAAAAAAACAGCCAGAGGAGTCAAGGATGGGACTGGGGGCTACCTTCTGGGTTTTTCATCACATCTCTACCTCTGGTGGCCTTATTTCTCAGTCTACCGGACGAGGCAGAAAAGAGACACGTAACAGCCAAGCAGTGCAATAAAGTCACCCCCCTGGCCTGTACAGCAAATAATGCCAGAGATTTAATCAATGGCTGAGAGGAAAAAGCAGGGGCAAATCAATAGAAAGCTGGCTGTTTGCGCCTCTGCTTTTGAAGGTGAAACCAGAGCTCGCCGCAAAAACCGGACTAATTGAAGAGCACAGCGGGAAGCAAACATTCCATAAAGCATGTCTGTCTCAGCATGATGCCTATGTGAGCAATTTATAAAACCTCTGAAAAGAAAAAGGTAACTATAATATGATAGGAAATGCACCGGCACACATTGCATTCATAAGACTGTCTTGTACAAATTCATAAAATGCTTGTTCCAAGATGATTATTTCGAGCCCTGAAAGGAATTGAAATCAATTCTGTAACATCTTTGGATAACTGTACATGCTAAGCTATGAATACACGTGTCAAAACAATTTTATTTTCCTATCATTAAATACAAAGATATTCAACACAAGGTAAAACACAGTAAATTTCACCTTCAAAATAACCAAAATATATGTAAATAAATTTAAAACTATAATATTGCATGTATATTTTTAACCAAAATGTTTAGATTTTTTTAATAACTGTTTGATTTTTTTTTTTATTAAATTCAAAAATGTAAAATCGTTTGAAATATCTGGGAATTTTATTGTATCCTCAAAAGTTGCACTTGGTTGCTGAGAATGAAACTCAGGCAAGTTAACTAGTGACTATGAATACATATTTTATTCCAAATCCATGTAAACTCAATACTGTTATCATAATTTTAATAACTACGGTAATGTATAAAAAACACATAACACACACACACACACGCACACACACGCACACACACACACACACACATATATATATATATATATATATATATATATATATATATATATATATATATATATATATATATATATATATATATATGTGTGTGTGTGTGTGTGTGTGTGTACACACACACACATATATATATATATATATATATATATATATATATATATATATATATATGTGTGTGTGTGTGTGTGTGTGTGTACATAAATACAATTTTAAATATTATTTTAAACATTCTTCATTTCATATTTCATACTAATATATATTTGACCTTTGAAGATAGTCCACCTCACCATAAGTGAGGGTAAGTCCCAACAAAAGGTTAGAAGTATGTATGTTATTTAATTATTGTAAAATAATGATGAAAAAAAACTTGTGTTATTTCTATGTCCTCACCATGAAGCTTGAGATATTTTTTATAAAGTATACTTATTGTCCTTAATTAACATTGCTTGTAAAATGTCTTACATTATTTATTAGGTTCCTATAAGTAAATGCATTTTTTTTAATTCATACATTAACTTTTCATGATGCCATCAAATATAAAAAATAAATCAATTACTATTTTTATTGTCCGGTAAGTATTTTTATAGCCCAATACATCACACATCATTTTCATTTCACATCTGTCAGAGTACGGTTGGTGATCTCTCTGCTCGGGCTGTACAGTGCGAGCGTTTAGTCTGCGCTGAGGACATAAATCCAGTAGAAGGGATTCATCTCATCAGCAGAGACAGCAGATTAAAAACAGCCACCCATGAGACACTGTTAAATAAATTGGCCTTATTTTCAGGGGAAAATGGAGCATTCTGTACCTAAAAGCAATCAATCAAGTAAATGACCCTGCAATTCACACAAATCTGCCACTGTGGAACCATGTCGAATTACCCAACGGACCTATTGGTTCGTCCGGCGCGTGAGACCTCATTTCATCTTCGGTGTCTCATGAGAGTGAGAGGTTTTGAGGTCTTAGTCCGCTACCTGGTCTTAATTGATAAGTTGGGTTGTAAAGGCCAAACAACCCAAAGTGTTAACCCTGTTTGAGGAGTGGCCTCTAAAAGGGGAAGAGAGGCGGGAGGTATTAAAAGATCTCTGCTATGGATTGGCTCACAATGCACCGGGAAAGAGATTTGAGTCCAAATGAAATGATTGTATCTGATAGAAATCGATAACAATCCATGCCTTCCTTAATCCTGCACTCGCTCCCGGATCACTTGGCGGCGCAGGCAATCTCTCAGCCATCACTACGACACGTAAATCGATAGTCGGCAGCGAGCGTTCGCTTAACTTTCTGGCTACACTGCAAAACAGCGAGAGAGTGGCTTTGGGTGTCTGATACGACACAGCAACACTTTTGGTAGAGGTCATTAACGAGACAGGGAAACCAGTAATCCGCCCTGTCAAAATTGAAAACTTCAACCCTGCAAAGTTGTTAAGTAACAAATATATAGGTATTACAGAAAGATCGATTATTCTTCTTTCCTCCCGCAGCTGCAAAGCTGATTATTAAAAGTCAAGGATGCTTAGAACTGATTTTTAGACCCAATATTCATTTTCATTAAAATGGAAAAAACACCCTTTTCAAAACTGCAAATTCCAACTCCTAATGCTGTTGATATGTCTTAAAGGGACAGTGTGTAAGATTTTGACCGTATTTCATTCAAAAGGAATACATTAAATGATTGTAAATTTCAAAAGCTTGCAAATGAGTGTCTTCTTAATGACTACCAGTATGTTTCAAATATAACCATAGGTCTAGTTATCATTAAATTATATTACATGGGGAAGCAGCCATGTTTGTTATAGCTATGGACAATAGTAAACGCAGCACCTGCAGCAAAACTACCTAAATCTTACACACAAGGCACTAAGGCATTATTAAGCAACTTTTCAAATTCACAAAATCAAGGGATGGATAGCACACGTCCGGTAGTGTGCACTCGTTACATTATAAACTTTGAGATATTGTCACCATCTGGGTGGAATTTCGGCTCTCTAGTGTCTTATTTTGATGCTTCAATGCTGATCAAAACACTACAGTACACAAGGGTTGAACTAGATGCATCTATCTTTTAAAATTTTAATTCAATATTCGGTGCACTCCAATTCATCGTTTTGTCTTAAAGGGAAAGTCAACCACAACAATTTTTCAATAATAGTGTGTTTTATGCAGCTCCTCTATTCTCATTGATGATGTGTTTGTGGAAAATGAACTGAGCAGCAAAATGCACTAACTCATACA
Source organism: Hippichthys cyanospilos (assembly GCF_059441005.1). Taxonomy (NCBI): domain Eukaryota; kingdom Metazoa; phylum Chordata; class Actinopteri; order Syngnathiformes; family Syngnathidae; genus Hippichthys; species Hippichthys cyanospilos. The sequence continues at coordinate 9,020,664 of NC_142382.1, forward strand.
GAGTTGCTCATCATCCATCTGGTCCATTGTAGACTAGCTCAAACATAGGGTTCTCTTGAGTTTCGTTTGGCAAAGAGCTTTGCTATGCTTCACTCTATTAGCATCTATTATAGTTAACGGTGGCTGCAGTCACAGCTGGGTGCTTTGCATTTATACGTTAGGCTGAACTCGACCTGCTTCTTTGGTAAGCACACAACTTTTAACAAAGAATCACTCGAACTGACATACAAAATTTATTTCACCATTCATCAGACGGACTACTCTCAGAATCCTCCCCCCTGGCCCCCCTGCCCCCACCCACAACACGGGCCTATCAGGTTATGACAAACAATGACAGCCAATCGGTGTGTGGTTGACCTTTGCCTTCCAAACCCAAACAAACCACACACACGACGCATGAGGATGCATATAAATTGATCAAATCAGCATTCAGAAAGCATAAAGTTGGAGATTAAAAACTAGATGAACACAACAACAACAAAAAACACTTTTCCCAGAGAACCATGCATTAAATTTCATGTAAGAGGATGAAAAACAATTTCACAGTGTGACTACAATAGAGATGAAAGGGCTTTGTGCACAAACTCCAGCGTTTTGTACAAGGAAAATTAATTGGTGTATTTATCATTAACTATGGTGGCCTAAACGGCGGGAAATACATCATTAACACCAGTGGCCTAAGAAGCTGCACTCCCAGAGAAAAATATGTCTGCCTTTGGCTTCTTCCTCTTAAGTGTTTTGCAGTCAAGTCACAGAGTATGTTTGAAACCCCTCAATTAAAAAGCGCAAGTTGGGCGCTGCTTTAATGATAGTTGTGATTTTAATCAGGCGCGTCGTATTCCTTGTAGGTCCTAAAGGTCTGGAGGCCTCAGCGCACACATCGACTTATCTCTTTCCTAAAGCTCCAGTTTTAATTTCCCACCGCCGTTGAAGCCTCCTCGCCTCGCCCAGGTTTCCCACATCCCCTCCCTACTCTTATCCCTCCCAGTAGACATATTTGGAAAAAAACACAACAGGAGTCATTAATTCCATTAGCATCAGCTCATCAGCAACAAACAGGCAGCGAGAGTCGACGTAGATGATCTCAGACATATAAACAGAGAGATTGGAATTCAGGAGACTTTTTAACGCTTGTCCTCTGGCTCCTATTTCCCAAAGACGCCTGCTGGCACCAAGGAACTCTGGCAGCAATTAAGAAGGGACGCAGACACATGGCGTAATTACCGCCACACGTTGCCGCTGTCACCGAACTCAGCTTGCCCTCCGGTAATAAAAAAAAAAAAAAAAAAAAACCACACTGAAGAATATTTAGAAATGAATTATTCAGAGTGATTGTTCATACTCAATTATTTATGGAGTCCCAGCGAAGGCAGATTTGCATCTGAACACTATAAAAATTATTAAGCCTGCCAATTACAAAAATCTCTGCCGTCCACATGCAAATGATGCATGCAACGTGTACAGCGTTGTTCATGTTTAAAGCAGTGTCTCCAAAGGAATGTGTGGCTACATTGTCTCTATCTATCTATCTATCTATCTATCTATCTATCTATCTATCTATCTATCTATCTATCTATCTATCTATCTATCTATCTATCTATCTATCTATCTATCTATCTATCTATCTATCTATCTATCTATCTATCTATCTATCAATCATCCATCCATCCATCCATCTGTTCATCCATCCATCCATCCATCCATCTGCAGACAAATTTTACTTGCTCAAAAATGATTTCATAGTAAGAATATTTATTCATATTGTTATGCCAGTACGTATATTGTCAGAGCATTTACATGTTCTTACCCCAGACAGCCGAAGGTACACTTAACCCCTTTACAAGGAAGTAAAGACCCATCCAAAAGTATTGGAACGGCTAGGCCAATTCCTTGGGTGTCATATTTGGGTTGGGGTCCATTGTTTTATCTTTTTTTATTGGGTTAGGTTCACATTTTAGGCATGTTCCTGTTCCCCTTGTGTTTGCCTATTTTTGTCTGTGTCTCGTTAGAATGATCCCGTTCACCTGTCTGGTTACCCGGCCCCGTGTGTCAACCAATCAGCTTGAAACCATTTTGCTTGGCTTTTTTTGTTGCAGTGACACAGAATAAAACAATTCACTTCTTTAGCTCCAAACCCAGTATAACTGCACTGGTTTGAATGTAAATTTTACTTCATGTTTATGCGCAGTTATTCCTTACTTCAAACTCAAGTCTCATAACTGCTCATGCCTATTTAGTAACCCATGCGCAACCCAAAATAAAATTCCTTCTCATTAGTATTGCAGTCGGTGGAATCTCCCTTGCAAGTGTAGTCACAACAGGAACGAGCCATCTGCGTTCTTCATTTGTATTATTTAAGCGCGGCGATCAATAAATTACACGCAATCCACATTTCATCAATGATTTACTCCTTATCTGTAGTTAATGGCAGTCGAGCCACGGCCTTGGAGGAGCACTACTGTCAAGCTTAAGGGAAGTTCTTTCCCGTTGATGAGTCAGAAAGTTAAAAATCAAGCCAAGTGCATGTATTGATTCATAAACACATCCATCCTGTGAGGACATCAGCAGTCTGGATCTTAATGGCAGCACGCTATCTGGATTGCCGACGGCTTTTCCCAGGTCCCAGGATGAATGGGAGAGTGACACCTCCTAATGCTGCGGGGCTGAGGCACGCACTCTAATAGGCCCAGACTTAATTAGTATGGGACTTCCCCGGCAAGGAAAGATAAATCCTAACCCCCTCCCGTGGAGGAAAAGCTGCTGACACACATGCAAACACTATTATACAAACACAGGTGGAGAAAGAAACACACAGATTAGATTCGGTACATATTTATGCATAGAAGAGAGAATCAATGTGCTTTAAGCAGAGATGCTTAAAACGATGAAGATTAAAAAGAGTTCTCACGTTTTTTCTATATGTTGCTCTCATTGCTTTCAAGGCTGTTGGGGTGATGTGTCATTTTATAATCACGCGCGGGCTAAATTACGTTAGGAATGTCCTCTCATTAATTTGTCTTGCTATTGGCAGCACTCGAGATGAAACAGATACCAGGGAGCGGAGAGCTGAGACACAGGGGCGAGAAACTGCAAGTGTCAGCATTTAGCTGGTGTGTGCGCTGAATGGCGCATGTGTGAGTAAATGGGGGGGTAGAGAAAAAGTGCGGGCGAGGCGACAGGATGAAATGGCACAGTTAGAATGTTTGAGTTTTTTTTTTTTGTACAGATACTGCTGCTGTGGTGAAAGTGTCATCCTCAATAAGGCGTTTCAAAGATGCTTTATCCATAGTGGGATTTGGTTTCATGCTTTATGGATGCTATCCGTGTCATTTTCTGCCCCATCTCAAGTAAGCAGGATACATATGTGCATAGAGTGTAAAACACTTCCATCGATCTATTATTTGAATGCAGCAGATGAAATTAAATGTTAACTTGTGACTTGTGACTGGATGTTCCACAAAAGGCACATAGTATCAAGTGTCCGCATTGAATGTCTGCAGCCTTTTGTTGTGACTTTTGTAAAAGAAGATACTGCTTGAATTCCGCCTGCAAACATGTATTCACATTGTATCTGGGAAAGGAACACAACAACTTTGTGTTTTTGAAGTTCCAGGACAGGTGGCACAAAATATATATCAAAATCCTGAATTAAAAATTACATGGAAAAAAAAAAGACTTTGAACCTTGTTGTTTGTTTGGGTAAGTCTATGCATATTTTATTTGATCATTTTGGATGTAGTCATGTAATATAGTGTTTGTTCAATGAGGTACCTCCTGTGGCTTTTTTTTCAGGCAAGTACTTTAGTAATACCTTTATAGTAGAGTGGCATTAATGCATTAATTTGAGGGGTACAAGTGACTGGAAAAAAATAAAAAATAAGAACATAAAGCATATGTGTTCTGTTAAAAGCATATGTGTTCTGTTAAAAGCGGGAGTTTATGGTACAACTATGAAATAGAAGTGAAAAAAAAGAATCAATAGCTGTCTATATACTGTATTATATATATATATATATATATATATATATATATATATATATATATATATATATATATATATATATAATAACTTCTCTATATATTATGATATATAGTTTGATTCTTACAACAAGACGACTGTGTTGTTTTGGTTTTGTCTTGATATAAATGACCAACAACTGTAATGTTGTGCAGTGTGAGCAAGTGGCTCTGGAAAATGGATGGATGGATGAGTCAAATATAGAAAAAAAGGGTTACATTTTGTATTTCCTCCTTTTCCCTTTGAACATGTAAACCGCACTGAACTATAACCTCTTAATCATTTATTTGGTCAATTTCTTTCTTTTTCCTCTATTTTTTCGCAGTGTGTTTGTGTTCAATAAAATCAATTAATTTCTTAGTGTACTTTACTCAGCAACACCAAAACATTGATCATGTAACAACATGCATTTTATTTCTGGCTCATTTGTCAGACAATTGTGTTACTATTTACAGTGGCCAACCATATAAAACAAAGGCATGCAACACTACAGTAGACATAAATGAATAGGCTGTGTCTCAGGAGGATGTTCTCGTCATATGTAAATAGCTATTATATAACCTCATTATGTGCATTAACGACCCTGGCTAAAACTGGCTCATGCCCAACTTGCAAAGATTTTTCAGCCAAAATGCAGCATTCAACATTTCTTGAAATCAATTACTGCTTTCCTTTTAGCTGAAATTTTGACACCATCTGGTGGTACCTTCGGCATGAAAACAAAAATAAAGTTAGTAATGAAATTTTAAAATGTCCTTGCTATTTTGTTCAGGGTCGCGAACGAGCTAGAGGCAATCCCGGCTGGGCGGGATGAGTGGAACATCCTTGACACAGGGCATAAATAGACAACCATTCACACTCAGATGCCCATACTGTATATTGAATTCTGAATCTGCAATTAACCAAACACATTATTAAGGACTTTTGTTATTACAAATTAATCAAAATACACCATAAGAATGTATCATCAATACAGCTTCAATAAAAATGATCTTGCTAAAAGTTTATATTAAATATCCCCCCGTCACATCTGATTAATGCAGCTATGAAGAGGGAAGGGAAAAGAACTTCTAATATATATCAAGTGAGCCCAAGTGGGACTGCATGTTACCTTTGTATGCACACCGTGTAAAGTCATTCTGGGGTTCACATAGGTGACTTGCAAACCAATAAATCACCGCTGGACAAATTAATCAGAGTGGCCAGCTGTTGCTGTTCATAGCAAAGTGGCGACAGCCCCGCTAGAGGCCGAGACGTTTTCTCCGGGTGTATTGTCTGCCCTCCCTTCTCCTCAAGTGCTATATTGGGTTTGTCTCTCACTGAGTGATGTAGTGCCACTTCCAGTCTGATACTTTATCACCAGGTCAGATGTTTATTACAGTGATACGCTTCTCCACTTTCGCCCCAAAACAATTCAGAGAATGGAATTTGTCGTCTGTGACCGCTCGTTGTTTTGAGGGAAGCCAAAACACACAGAGTATCAGAGCGTTTTATTGTCGCTGCAAATGCAAAATGCTGTTGGGACAAAATTTCTACTATAGTTCAGAAATAATAGTAGTTACTCGAAAAGAACATGATACAAAGTTAAAGTTGTTGGGCGCACTTGAGTGCAATGTTCATTGCCCAAATGTCTCTGCTAACATTCAGACCAGAAAAGAGAAAAAAATAAGATGATTTCGGCCAACATTTGCTTTTCAAATCCCCCTTGTGTTTTCAGTGACCAAATCTTGAACAATTTGCACATAAACAGCACGCATTATCGCAGACATAATGCTCTACAGTCCTATTTTTAAATGTACACAAACAGAACAAATGCCAATCGTCACCAGCTTGTTTGAAGAGTATATTTCTATTCAAATAAGAGCAAATTAAATGGAACAAGAAGCGACATCTTGCTTTGAAGCATAATTGTGACTCCTTTGCAAAATGCTCTACGCTTTTATTCTGTTTAGTTTTCTAGCAGACGAACCGGAAACAAAACAGATGTTACGATTCTATACCCAGATTATAGAATTATATATTAAGGTCAGCTGAAAAAAAAAAAAATGTGGCAAACCACTGTTGTGAATTAACCCCGGTGATGGAGACTCTTTCCTCCCATCAACAGTACTTTCCATTCGAAATAAGTTTTGCTATTGAAAAATGACATTTTCTCAGATAAAACAGGAACTCTCACTCAAACAATTTTCTCCCTTATAGAATGTAAGATAGACCTGTTTACAACCCCAACCATACCTCTAAAGCTGAGTAGAATAGGAGCATCAATCCCTACACCAAAAGAAACATCCATCCATGTTCGGGACCATTTGTCTTCAATGGGGTTACAACAGGACCCTATACAAGCTGACAAAGGGTAAGAGGTAGCGCACTTTCTGGACTGATCACAGGTCAGACACGGGGCATTTCTCCTATAATTCACAGGAATGGTCAGACAGACTGGCTATGCACTCGCCACATTTTGCAGGCTTGACCTCAACCGGTTCTGCTTCACTGCTGCTAGTGACAGGCCTCTTGTAAATCAGGATTTTGTTTCACACATAAGCTGTCTAAATCACTGGACAAACTTGAGCTATGAACCACGGGTTTATGATGAAAAACTGCCAAAGTATAAAATGAAAGGTATATATGCTTTAAGTTGGTTTGGCATATTTATAGGCATGCTTTGATGTCATCCGGAAGAGTCAGGACGTTGCTGGTTCCCCCTATGCCTGAAAGAAAATAAAGTATAGTGGTTTCACTTCTTTAGCTTAACACAGATCACAAATTGGAGAAAAAGAGAATTGGGGTGTTTGAATAAATGACCCGAATTTACAATCAATTGATTGTGGGTTTTTTTTTTTAACTTCGAGAACCTTTATCTGAAAAATCTGAACTCCTGTCTGGTTAACTTTGTGCTGTAGTATTAAGTAGGTGAGTGCATTCCAGAGGATTTGTGTCATAGCAATGGTAGACACAGCTGTAACTCAAGTTCCCATAGTTGACATTGTGACTTAGTCAACAGGGCCTCCACAGGAAAGTCCACTCCAGTTTGCGTCAATAAAATATTACTCAAACACACAGAGCTTGTACTATGCCCATTCTAAATAGGCCAGTGGTTTTCACTCATTTTCAATTATGTACCTCTTGTGAACTATTACTTTAAACCAAACACCCCCTAAAAAGCAGTGCGATGAAAGGAGAAAAAAAAAGACTTAAATCAGAATGCTGTCCCATATGTGTCTGATTTATTAAACTTTGGAACTACATTTGCAATGGTATCTCCAGGCGTATGTTATTCAGCAACTTAAGAAGACTGATTGGGCTGCTAAAAAAAAAAGGTTGCATTTTAATTAGATTTTTTTGATTGCAGAACTCTGCAGAAGTCTGTTGGAGAGATTGGTCATTTAAAAAAAAAGCCTCAAATACAAAAAATCTTTCCTCCTACCATCTCTGCTGATATTTCTATTTGAAAGGTAATAAATAAATAAAATAAAACCAAAAATGCTAATAAAATGATCATGAATAGATATCACAGGATATCAAGTAGTAAAAAGTAGTGGAAAAATACACAACTACGACTACTACTACTAATAAAAATAATATTAGCTGTGGTGTTGATCGTGATGTGCTCAAAATGTTTGAAGTACTTGACCTTGTGTGCTGGTGCACTCAACAAAAATAGTTGCTTACACTAGTGCAACCCCTGCAAAACTTTAGTCTATAGCCCTGACTAACGACAATGTTGATTCGTACTATAAAAGTTAACAAAACACATTAGACATTTATCAAAAAAAACACTACACAAAATATAAAAAGAAGTTGCTTCATGTCTGTTAATTTGTTCTTGATTTGAAAAGAAAATAAATGCTGTTAATGTCACATCATTATAATGCATTGAATTACCGGTAGATTCAATGATACCACCAGAAACCCTGTTAAAATCTCCCATACCCCTGAAATATCCTCACGTACCCCCAGGGGTACTTGTTTCTTCCATTTGAGAACCACCGCTATAGGCGTTTGCTTTGCACGCTTTTAAATTGCTTCCTCCATGACATTTGTTGTGTCATTCTGTCCTTGTGATCGGTCACTCATGAACTTTACACGTGAAGAAAATGTAAACCCCGCAAAGACCCAAACTGAATCTGAATCCTTGTTGTAAGAGTAACAAATCAACAATACAACCAGTAATTGACATTCCATTGGCGATTCTGTACAAAACAAACTAATGTGATCGACATTAGCGGCATTGTCCTTGAAAATCCCTGTTAGTGTAACCACACACTTGTCCTCCAAGACATTGAGAAAGTGCAAACAACATGGATAAACTGTCATACATGTGACAACCTCTGTCACCTGCAATGCCTCAGACGTCGTCATGCACTTAAGGTAATGGAGATATTTTGTCTCTGGCTTGCTTTATTTTCCCTGAAAACATGTCATACCTCCAACGCTATATTCCTGCACCGTGCTGTGAACTATATCTGAACTGATGGTGAACCCGACACCCTCCGCCTCGCCGACTGATGATGTCCTCTGTAGGGGAAATAGCTGGAAGAAGTTTACTTTGTGCTAATCTCATAAATGCCTTCCACCTCCCCTGTCTCCCCATCATGCAGGCACACAATAAACCACTTACATAAACCTCTCCTTTGAGACAGCCAGGAAAAAAATAAAATAAAAAACAGCTGACATGTTCAAAGATTCTATCTGCCTCATGCTCTCGATACCTGTGATTTCCACCAGGAACGCTTTATTTGGATGTTTTATTACATGTGCTGTCCCAAAAAACGTGAAGGGCAGTTTTAATACGTATTGTCTACAGCCTTGTAACATGTGAAACAAGTAGACGGACTGGAAAAACATTAATGAGCCGGAATGCTTTTAAATGGGCTTCTTTATTATACGATCAATATGAGATGGCATCAGACTCCATGAGGTGAGTCGGAGTGACAATTACGATTCTGCTTTTGCAAACTTTATGATGGGATTTTAATCTCGCCTACCTGGTGAATGGCATTAGTAGCAAAGGAAGATTACCGGTAGTCTTTCAATCATTAATTTTCATTCGTTATGCTATTTTTCTGCTATTTTGTATAGGGGTGTCAAATTAACAGGGAAATTGCAATCAATTAATTATTTTTTAATCACATTATTCGATTTCTAATCTTAATTTTATGCTTTCTGATTGCTGATTAGACCTGTTTTTATGCATCGGGTTTCTTGTGCTTCAGTTGGGTTGGAAAGTTCATGAAAGGGACCGGGATTGGCTGTCATTGTGTTTAGCACAAGCTGATAGGGTCCTCTTGTGGGTGGGGGGGACAAGTTTAGGGACAGAAGGAAGATGTCAAAATGGAAGAGCGTATGAGAGTTGTGGATAAAATGAAGTGTAAGTTTAACTTTAAAACTGCCCCGATGGCATGTGCGATAAAATGATATGCGTTGTTTGTAAGAAGGTGATTGCTTACCACAGAAACAGCTCAAGTTTAGTCTACCACATAAATGCAAAGCACCCAGGTGTGACTGCAGCCACATCTAATAAAAGCAACAAAAATCCTTATGTAGTGAGTCATAATTACGATTTCTGCAAAACTAAACTCGAGAGCTCCCCGCATCTGATCAAATCTGCGAAGGACAGGATGAAAAGTTTGATGTTATGGTTATTTTCTAATCATTTGGTGACTGACAAAAACATCACCATGCCTTCTGATGGTTCAAACTAAAGGTTGCAACCATCACTTGGGACTATTCTCAGATACAGCAGAAAGTCAATGGTTACAACTACATATGTTAAAGGTGACACATTAATACAATATAATAATAATTAAAATAATTCTCTGAGAACCGAGCAGCGATAAGATAGTTACATGAAAGGGATGATGAAGGAAAAAAAAAATAGTCTCCTGTCATGCCCCCAAAAAGAGGGTGTGGCTCAAGTATGGAGAAAAAAATCGTGTACATGCGTCAACAAAAAGACATTACAACATATCATGCACAACATGTAGACGACTGGGGAGGGGCAGTGGTGGAAATGAGGCCGCCAGAAACAGCCAAGTGCGCAGCTTCCACAAGTGGCAGTCACGTCACGCCTTTGAATTTAGGAACAACAGAAGCGTCCACAGTTCTGTCCACTTTCTCTGGATAAGCCAGCAAAGACAATTGCTCTCTATCTCAACATATGAGATGTCATTGGAAAAATCAGGACATCCTCTTCTGAGGACACTAGCACTTAGTAGGGTAGCTTACATGATGCAAAATATATAGTCCAAAATTAAATATTCACTACAGTGGACACAAATAATTTTTTTAATTTGCTTTTGACTTGTTTTTTTAAAAATTGTTTTATTTAAGGAGTATTTTTTAAAGAAAGTGTTTTTTTTTAATACATTGTTTTAATTTAGTTATAAATAGTATGAGTATAATTATATTAATAATATGGATATTAAGAGTATATCATTTACTCCTTTCAAGTAAACTAAACGTCTCAAAAACCAGCCTTGACAAGCACCTGCTTCTGTTGCTTCAAATGTATAGTACAGCACTATGACAAATACATTAAAAAATATCTGGTAATTGACAATAAAATATAAATTTTTCTATAATGTTAATTTCAGTTTATAAGCATAGGTTTTGATTTTTTAAAACGATATTTATACATATTTTTTTCTGTTTTAGTTATGTCAGTTTTCATGAATTATAATAAACTTGACTATTACACGGACAGTGTAGTGTGCTCATACGTTTCAAATGATGCACTCGTCATTGTTTTATTGAGAGCTAACTGTGATTCATTCAAGCTGCTGCAACAGCATCATAATGTTCAAACATGAATTGGTGCGAAGTGAATACTGACAAACGGTTAGGAAAATGGATGGATGAATATTGAATGGAGAACATCTGCTGCGGTCATAATTCATTGTGCCACTAGAGGGCATCTGACACACTATCAAATCCAGGCCTCAAATCATGTTTAAGAATGGCCACATAAAGCTTTGATAGCATAGGCACCATCTGTCCACATGGATAAGAAGTAGTGGCCTTCTAATGATGTTTTCTCAATGCTCAATAGAGGGCGGCTACTGGCACAGTGGGAGATAGAGCAGTGTCCAAAAGGACCAGCTGAGACAAGCCTACCAACCGTGACAGCTGAAGCTGCTGAGGTGCAAATGGACCAATTGAAGTGGATCAACCCTCGGGCTCGGGCTCTGAGACAGCCACAAAATCTGGACTCAACGACAAAGAGTCCTCCATAGAACCACGATGAGATGTTCTAGGGCCAAGGTGTTGACAACATAGTCCATTTGAAAGTGTGTTGTACAAACGGAAGGTCAGACGCTATGTGTAGTACACAGATACTGTACTTTTTTCACACCTAACCTTTTTGCACACTTATGTTTGTGCGCAGAACATTGTCAACATTAATTCTTGAGAAGACATTGAGGCCACTGCAAAGGTCTATGTGAGCAATCACAAACAGTTCATATTCCATAAATGGAAGGATGGGCATATGATTTTTTTTTTTCAACATAACGCAAATGATTAATGCAGTAATATCAGCCCCAGCTGTCCCTTGGCCCTGAACGGAAACAGCGGCATGAAAACGTCTATGAACCTTTTGGGATTCTTCACATTTCTGCAAAAATCCAACGTTAAATGTGATCTAATTTTTTCAGTCACACAGATGAAAAAAACAGTCTAGTTTATCTAAATTCCACACAGACATTAAAAGATTTTACTAAATTTAATAATAACAATGCAAACAATGAAAAAGGGGGAGTAAAAAGTTTTGCGCGAGAGAGGTTTTGAGAAATTTGACATGAATTGGAAACTGCAAATGGACTGATCTGCTTGGGTCAATATGACATAACTTTGGGTTGCTTTGGCTCAAGACAAACACTTTTTCTGAGGTTTATATTTTGTGCAAAACAACCCAGACAAGATGGGTCAAGTAACAAATCCATCCAAAATTTGACCTAAGTTAGGTTACTTTTAACCTAGCATTTTTAAGAGTGCATTATGCTTGAAAAACATTGAGATGCCTCATACATATTCTTCTAAATCAATGCGGAATCTACCATTTTGACTTCAAATGTCTCAGCCGTTTTAAATTCACAACAGGTTGGTTAATTTGCATAGCTTACATGTGAGCTACAAAATAGGAGATACATACAAAAGATGTTTCTTTCGTTTTTTTTTATGCAAATTTCTAGCCTCCAGGAATTACTTTCCCAATTTCCAGACGATGCTTTAAACCTTTACCTGAGCTCTACTTGTCTTCTCAAGCAAAGACTATGTAGCTTTTTTATTCTCTCACCAGTTTTCACATTATGTTGTCATCACTTTTTTTTTTTTTTTTCTCCCTTCACTGCCTCTCTGCAGGCACTATATGATAGGCCATCATACACCTCAGGAGAGCCATTCTCTCTCCGAATTGCATCATAATTGTCCCCTACTTTGCTTTTAATCACCAATGTGACAACACGCTGCATATGGGTTGTGCTGCGTGCTTGCATCTGTGTATGTGTGTGTGTGTGTGTGTGTTGCTGAGCTGATGGCCTTGTGGCAGCAAAGAGGTGCCAGGGCAGATGTGTTCATTGGAGCAGAACTGCTTAAGCGTGCCTAGACTTTTACATTAATATGAAGGCGACAAAACTCACACTGTCTGATTAGCAAAATAAGACCATATTTAAAAAGAAAAAACTGATCTGGAAACATGTTAAAATTTTTTGTGTAAATGGTACTCTCTTAGCCATAAAGAGTGTGCCAAGCGCTACAATATGCAAGTGGAGTACATGATGGTACAACAGAAGCAGAACTCAAAAGGTGTATCAAGCCTATTTTTCATCAGGAATCAGCAACATTATGAATAAGGAATTATGAGCATCAACATGTATGCTTTATGTTGAATAAATGGATTTCATTATGTGGAAATAATTGAATGAGGACTCAACTATTTAGAGAAAGATTATCCTAGGCCAGTGGTTCAACTTTTCAATTATGAACACCCTGTGAACTACTTTTGCAACCAAGTAGCACCTAAGTAGGCCAGCAAAGCATTTTTTAAAGAAAAAAAAAAAAGAGAATTTTGAGTAATCAGTGCCTGACCTATTAAACTTTGGAACTACATCTCTAGCAGTCTTTCGGGGTGTGTTTTATTCAGCAACTCCAGAAGATAGGCCTGGCAACATTATGTTCAATTTCTGGCATATCTACCAAAAAATTACATCACTAAACAGTATGTGCATCCAATTAAAACTTGACAAAATAAGAACATAAAAGATACAATTCCAACACACTTTCGCAATAAGTGTCCCTGTATTCCAATTAATTTGCTCTTAATTGCAAAAAAATGTAATTCTCATGTTATAGCATTAAATACAATTTTCTGATCCCGCAGACACCCTAATAACCAAGAACAGTTAAGGTGGAGATATGACACATGCAACCCAAGCCCATTATATATATATATATATATATATATATATATATATATATATATATATATATATATATATACACACACACACACACACAAAGAGAGAGAAAGGTTTATTTTACTCATTGTAAGTTACAAACATACACACACTTGAAGGTGTTGTGGAAGATCTTTGTTCGATCAGGGGAATCACCAAAATCATCCAATCTTGTTAAACCAAGTGAAAACGTTAAACACCCATACCTAACTTTGTGCCATTATCAGGTCACCCGCAAACATTTTTACACTATGGTTGAAGGTCAAAGGGTCACTATAGTGGGGGGGCAGAGTCGCCAGGGGAGTGAGAATGTGTTTGTAAAATTGCATCAATCAAATAGTGTTTTTTCAGGATGAGCCAAAACCCTGAACTGATCGACTCACAAAAAAAAAAAAAAAAAAAAAAGATGTGGACTTTGTTGAACTCCTTGACTTTAACTTACTTGATTACACCATTATCGACCATGCTGCAGTCCCACTTGACACTGTTGGCTGGCGCACACTTGGCACGCTCATCTTGCCAAGAGAATTTGGCTCAAAGCAAAACCACTGTTACATTGAGAAACTAAAGTGGGGGTTCATCTTAAAAAGTATGGGCAGGTCATAGCTATCAGCGGTGTGCAAAACTTATTACTTATATGCATACAATTTTTTTTTTTTCCTCAGGTTGTGGTCCTATCTGCACAGTACAGGGCTTGTTAGACAACAAGTGGCCCAACTTGGGTGGGAGGTCCCGTTTTAACAGCGCTATAGTGTGAGGGTCCAGTATGTCAGACCCCCGTGCAGCCTACATTGATCGACCTCATTCCCCGGACATTCAATGCAGCATGACCTCTTCTGCAAGAAGCCGGTAATTGATCCTAGTTGGACCATTGTGGATCCCCCACGGCACATCCACTCTTCACTTACAGTATGTGTGTGTCTCTTCTTCCACTGTGCTATTTAATGACCACTCAATTGGATTTTAAGTGTAACCAATGGCCAAAGTCCACACCTGTACTGACTACACTACATCTATTTTATTACAGCCGCCATGAAGAGGTTTTAGTCAGTCGAGTTTTCTCCTGTGTGTGCACTTTTCCGTATTTATTTTCTGTTAGAGGAGACTGGATTTTTCTAATCATTACGCTGTAAATTCTGTAGAGTACGTTTTACTCGAGACTATTTTAGACCGGATTTGAATCGAATCTGAATATTTTACTTTCTTCTACTCTCTCTTTAGAATGGGACCAAATATGGAGAATTTTTTTTTCTTTTAGTTTTTTTTAAGAATGAAATGCAGTCTGAAAATTATACTATGGCAAATGTTCACCTTACATTTCGGTAAGAATCCACACATTGATTATCAAGATTTCCCACAGAATCAATACACTACTATATCATAAAAACCTCTGACCCATTCTTTTACTCAATAACATTAGCTGGGTATGGAATGTATAATGTTGTTTAATACATATTTAAAGAGGAGCCAATCGAGATTAGGCATTAGGAAAATATGAACAGTTCAAGTGGGCAAGCTAACATTCGTGTACTGTATATTATTATTATTATTATTATTATTATTATTATTATTATTATTATTGTCATTGTCGTTGTTGTTGTATGTACAGAGTAATATTATTTACCATAATGGTACATCCTGATAACCTTACTTTCCAAAAAGCTGATCAAATTTTTGCTACGCGTACCCGTGGTTTCTTAAACGGGGGCACCTGATGGCACTTTAGGGTGTAAGTGTGATTTTATCTGGGATTCTGCAGCTAACAGTAAATCTAATTTTATGCTGTGACAGAAAGAGAATTTTTTTTATTTTCAAATGAAGAGCAAAATAAGTGGAATATGAAGCAACATATTGCTAAATTGTGTTATAGTGACTATTTTGCAAATACCATATGCCTTTTTTTTGTTATGGGTGCACAGGGCTTAGTTTTCTGACAGAGGAGCCGGAAATGAAATAGATGATGTTAAACGTTTTATTTAAAAAAAATAGGACATGCATGACCACTATAAATGCAATTGCAACATTTATTCACTCCGACATGCAGCACTACACTATGTTTAAAGTCTTTGGGTTTTCCTCATTAAGAAATGCTTTGCACTGGTTTGCACTTGGCTGAAAAAAATATTACACCAGGATACATCATTGAACATGGTTGAAAATCACTGATGTCGACAAATTAAGCCATTCCAAGTTGTGTCACACACTTCATACATTTTCAAATCACTTTCATCCAGTGTTAGTCTGACACAGAAAAAAATGAGGAGTTAAGTAAAAACCTTAGCAGCTGCCAGGAAGATTTGATACTCCCAAAACTCAAGCCTTCATACATTGCTTACTTATCATTATGCAAAACTAGACCGGCACACACAAACAAACACATCGACAAAATAATCTAGTCCCTGATGCACACACCGACTTCAGTTAGGGCAGTTGCGGTTCTTTTCAGCCTCAGTGGCGGCGTGTATCTGCAATTCAAAGAGCTGTTGGTTTTGCCGCTGCCAAATTACAAGCTCCATTTGCCAGCCTAATTAATGGCTCATTGCATTCGGTGAAGTTTATTGCTGCAGCCCATACGCACGCCAAACCAAACAGGATAGACCTCACAGATAACCGGAAACTTGGCCGGTGGAAGCTGACACCTTGAAAAAACAAACTTGTTTCAGGGAGTCTGTTTATATAAAAGCGCACCCCATCCACTGAAAAGCCCTCGCAACTCCCCCGGCCCTTGCGTGTCTCTCCTCGCTCCACTGTCTCGTCTGACAGTTACTTGACTGTTTCACTCCATAGCCTCTATGGTGATGGTTGTTAGAGAGGTAAACGCAGACTCACAACCTATTCCTCTTTACCGCGATTCATGGTGTGTTTGTCGGCAGGTGTCCGTGGGGTCAATACTGTTTGGAAATACTGGTTGAAATAGAAAATGGAAGGGGACACACTGGTTTGGAGAAAGACATGAGTAGGGAACCTCATTACAATAATGTCTTTCCGGCAAAGTTAAAAATTACACGTTGGAGTTTCCTCCCACGCAGCATGCCCCGATGCTTTTGTTGCGTATGACAGAGGTGTCAAAAGGTGTCCATAGAAAACTTCTGTCAGGCATTAACGGCCTTGCACAGTCTTGCATCACACCAGTCAGCTTATTGTCTCATCCGTGGTTTCAGAGTGCAGAGGACACAATGAAAAGGAAAGTCATTGAGACGGAGGATGACAACATAGGTGGCCTTTAACAAGACAATAACACCAAAGCAACAAATTACTCGTGATAATAATATTCATCCATCATCAACTTGCCCCCAATGAAATAAATGAAATAAAAATCACATATGAACTGGATGAGACCTATAGGTTTGATGTTTGGAGACACTTCTGCATTTAATCAGAGGTGGGTAGTAACATGCCACTATTACTTTTTTGCACCTACTTGGGAAAAAATTACTAGTCTAGGCAACTGTTCTTTGTTTTGTTTTGTTTTGTTAGGCATTTTTTTGGAATGATTAACCGATAGTATGAACTAATAAATCATATTTGAAAACTGAGTAACCATTTAAAAATATAAAAATGTCCAAATCCTCCAAAATTTAGCCGCTCAACAATAAATGTTCTCTGATGTATCTAGTCCTGTATAAGAGCAGACTCACTGTACATGTATCACATCAAAATATTACAAAAATGTTATATATAATATAAACTATATTTACACACAAGGTTTTTACTTTGGTTCATAAATTTCACCTGTCAGTATTAGCTAAGAAGTAGCTAAGAATCTTAGATGAGAAAAGAAAAACATGAGGGATAGGAGAGGAAGAAAAACAAAACTTGGGCCATGTCCCAAAATAGGGGCCTGGAATAAGCCTAGAAAAACTCTTGCACATGCCACATACGTAGACGTCACCACAAATCCCAAGATATACAGTACACAATGTAGACTGGGAGGGAGGCGGGTGGGTAGAGGGGCCATTATGCAACCAGGCTGACTGGCAACCATTCCAGCCACCCAGTCAAGTCAAACGGGCAGAACGTGGAGACCGACGGGTGTTAAAACAAAGGTTGTGTTTTTTTTGTGTGATAAACTACATCATTCTAAGTCCCGCCAGGTTGATCAGTATGCCGAAACCCATCGTTTCCCAGTGTAGCAAGTTCCGCAAGCCTAGATGAGAACTACAACAAAGGCATATATTAAAACCGTGAGTGTTCAAAATAAGAAGGAATGGTTGCAGACTACCCTTTTCCCCACATCCCTTGAGAAGGTTGTTTTGTTGTAGGTAGAATCAGTATATCAATCAAGCCAAGTCTAAATGAGACACAGAGGGATGCATACATAGCAGTGTTGCTAATTGATCGATGGCTCGCATGAGGAATTGAAAATAAGATGTTTGCTTCATTAACACAAAGCTCCGGAACTTTAACCCCGAGTGCCACTCAGACCGAAGAGAGACAGCAACATTTTAAATGAAATGAAAAATTAAATCCCGTTTAATGGCATCTGACCAGATGGCGATATTCTTTCTCCACCAAAGTGAAGCCCATAATACCTTCTATATCCTAGAAGTGGGCCACGTAGAACGAAAACTTTACAAAAGCACATGTCATATTGTCCTCAGGGGGGTGGCCATTAGTAGAAAAGAAACTGGACTGGGTTTAACTTGTCAGGCAGCTTCAAAGAAGACTGTGTGGGCCTCTCGGAAGCCTCGCTGGCTGATGGAGAATTATCGATTGTGTGTTCAGATATCTTGAGGCGCTGGTGTATAACACTGGGGCTTAAATTCAGCCCTGATGCACAGCCCATGCATAATTTATGGGGTTCCCATCAAAAGGTAGAAGCAATGCAAACTAAAGAGGTCTCAAGAAGCTCTTTTTTTGGTTGTTGTTGGTGAATGTTTTCACACATCAACAAGCTCGAAGCCCGGTATGATTTTACACCAGCAGGCCAGAATGTGAGCGAGAGGGAGAAATTTGACAGAGTGGGTGAAGCAGAACTGGCTGCTGGCATTGGCTTTTGAAACAATTAAAGATACAGAAAACAAACAAAAAAACAGACATCAATTTTAATTGATTTACAATGAAACGCCACACCTGCCTCTTGCCATTTTATTCATCGGATATTTTCAACTGCTTGTTGCTCTTACCACTTTTTTCCCTCACTATTTCCTAAACATGTACAAGAATAATGACATTATAGCTTTACTTTGTTCCTTTGTATTCACATCTTGCATGTAAATGCAACCTGCATTAGGTGACTAATGACAGCACCGTTCACATATTGATCTGTCTGTTTCTATTGACCAGTGCTGCTCGGGGCTATGCTTTTGCACATGCTAAACACATTTATTCCAACAGAGTGACATTTGCTTCTAAGTGCAAAACACATATATAATGTCATGTGAATATCAGAACACTGAACCACAAAAATGCATTAGTTGTAAAGTAAACAACTGGAAACTACAAAATAAATAAATGAGTCTTTCTGAATTTGCTGGATTTCTGAATAATTTGGTTTCACAATATGATGTGTTCAGAATATAAATGGTCATAAAATATAATCTAACCTTCATCTGAGTGCCACAGCAATAGACTACCAGGTGGTGACGTTTTGAAACCGCAGTTTTTTGAAGGACTGCACAAGTGAGGCAATGTTAGTTTCGCTAAAAGTACGACTTTTAGTCTGTTCATTATGGAAAGCAGACTAATAGGTTGGGCCTTATTCCATTTTTTAATTCAAATTAAACCTCTTTGCGGGCCAAATCCGGCCCGCGGGACGTAGATTTGGCACATGATTTACATCGTGCTAATTTATTTTCCATCCATTTTCTAGAGCTGCTTATCCTCACGAGGGTCGCAGGTTTGCTGGTGCCTATCCCAGCTGGCTTCGAGCAGCCAATGGCAGAGCACAAACCATTCACGCATCTAATCACACCTAAGGACAATTTAGTATGTCCAATCCACCTGTCATGCATGTTTTTGGAGTGTGGGAGGAAGCCGGAGTGCCCGGAGAGAACCCACGCGGGCTCGGGGAGAACATGCAAACTCCGGAGCCAGGTGGATTTGAACTCGGGTCTGATTTATTGTCATGTTTAAAATAAACAAAAATAAACAAAACTCTCAGCGTAACCTATAATGTGCATTTCAGAAATTAATATTTAAAATCAGTACGCTCTCAGCTATATCACACACGCTACAATCCACCATTCTGCTCTTTGTCAATCACCTCTGCTTCCAAGTTAAATCATAACAAATTCCATAAGCGACGCTATACTTCCCGAGTACAACGCCTGGCAGAATTGACCCCACTGTTTTTGCATAATATTGCGTGGACGGGTGAAAACAATTATATATGTATGTATGTATTTGCATTTTTTTTCTGCATCAGTGCACAAGTATTTGCATTTTCCCGAGTTCAAACTTGCAGCAGCGTCTGACAGCTTTCAGAAGCCTTGTTCTACACAGTCCTTAATTTCTGAATAAGGGCCTGCAGCTTTTGGACCGCACGTTGGCAATCAAAATTTGAAAGACGTCCCAGACGGGAAAAGGAAATCTCGCTTCTTACAATAACATATGCCAGGAGTTGAGATTATATTTTTCATTTTTATTCACTTCTTTTGTACGCACTGCTTGTTATGCCCTCCTATGCGTCTGGCACAGCGGGACGCTGTTTCGACAGTGCCCGTCCTCATTACTGGCAGGCGAGCACCTGAGAGATGAGCTGCATCCTGACACCCGGAGCTGGTTCTCACCTCCATTAACACCAGCAGGGGGTCGCCATGATTTGATTACAGGAGGGCATGAAGAAAGAGCGGAAGGAAATGTCAGGAAACAAGCGGGGAAGGGCGGAAAATGAGAATGAGGGTGGTAAGAGAAGTGATGGGAAGGGATGAAGTATTAGCAAAAAGTGTGTAGGGGTGGGGGGTTGGGGGGGGGGTGATGACAGCAACACGTGTGATGTGCATAAGCTGGCGGCCGTGGTGTCTAATAACGGAGGTCATAAGCACGTCGCTCAGTCAGGGCGCCTGACTTTGATCAATACCACCTGATGAGGTGTCTGTAATTGTATCTCTGTGATGTGCATCAAAATGGAATATGTTTTTCCGCCCGATTCAATCGATGATACAAGTGTGAAACTAATTGGGCAAAATTGCCGGGGCACTTATTGATTAATCATGCAGAAAAACGAGGTGAACGTATCAGAAGCCCGAGCCTCGGCGCGTGCGGGCGGCGACGCGGTCTATTTTTATTGGGAAAATTAATCGATATTCAGGCCCGGGAAAAGTTGAAAGGTGCGTCAAATATTTAATGGTGCAGCAGATATACAGAAAGTGGAATAAAATCAGACCTGTATCAATTTTGAATGCCGGTTTGAGCTGCTGTGGATGATACGGAATGTTACCTTCCCCTTCCCACTCAGGCTTTCAAAAACTAGTCAGGCAGCATGCCTTATGGATTTCCTGCGTCTCTTTTTTTCAAGTTTCTGAAACGATTTGCACTTGTAGGATGTCACAGCGTGGTCCCCTGAGAGACAGGAATGTCTTGGCAATAATCTCTCCTCAGTACTGTGCTACCCCTGGGAAGAATTGAATCAGGCCACTTGATTCAGACTTTTAGTTCCACCATTCCCCATATCCAGACACAAAAGCGATTCCCCGATGTCGATATAAATGGAAATTAGCACAAGAGACAGCGCTCCGCATATATAAGTATTATTTCTTTGACCTTTGAATATATGTACATAATGTTATGATATCAACTGCTATGCGATTGCTGTTGTCATGTATTTGTAATTGTCACCTCTTTGTTATTTTTATCTATTTATTACCCGTGCCATGTAGGTTCCTGGATTTACAATTATGACTAGTTTGTTCCTTGCGATATCAGTTGCCATGTAGTTTTTTCAATTTTATTTTTTTTATGTCATATAGGATTGATGTATGACAATATTTAAGACCCATGTTCTCTTGTGCCTTAACAGCCTGTCAAGCTGTCTTTCTAGTTTCTTTGGGAGTCTAGTTTCCAAGTGTAGTTTTTAATTTACCCATGCTAAAGGTGGGCAAACATGATGGTAAATATCACATTTTCTGTGTTCTGACCAATATTGCTTAAAAAAAATACCTTTCCGAGCACAATAATCCTAAAATTAACAAAAGCTAGAGTCAATATGAACCAGGAATTAATCTCAATAGGCAACGCTAAATTTATTATGGAGGTTTTTTCTGTTTGTTTGAATGTTTATACACCATATTTTCCCTCTTTACAATAGAATGATTCCAAATTCTCCAGATTAAAAAATGCTAGGGTCTTATTGTCCTTTTCACCAACATCCTACAATAACAAGAAAGCTGCCTGTTGATGAGTAAACATCTATCCATCCATTTTCTGTAATCGCTTATCCTCACTAGGGTTGCCAGCTAGCTGGTGCCTATCCCAGCAATCTACAGGCAGTGGGCACCCAGGGCCGAAAACCATTCACGTGCCCAATCACACCTTGAATGTCCAATACAGATAGAGATGAAAGACAGGAGAGAAAAAAAAAAAACACTCACAGAGATTGCACCTTGTAATCTGATGGGCCTAATATTTGGAAAAAAATACGGAATTTCTCCTGCTCTCTTCTTGTGCTAGACTAGTCCTCAATTGAACAGCAGTTTTCCAGAGCCACCAATTTATAATACAACACAACTTGAAGTTGCAATGCATTCAGACCAATGAACAAGCAGGGGGTAGACAGAGGCTACACCAGAGCTGAATTCCGCTCTTGTTTTTCCTTCCCAAATACGGAGATGGAACAATTTCCATATATAAAGCATGATGAAATAAGCTGCAAGCAGCCAGTGCGCGCTGGCCGAGGAAGAGGAGGAAGACAAGGCAAGATGATTTAGAAAAAGAGAGGAGAAATTGGCATCCATGCCTCCAGAGGTCACGGCGGTGTCAGGATGGAAGAACACTTAGTGACTCGCGCACACACAATTTACTTAAGGAGATGTGAACACTCTGGTGGCTACTGGGAAGCAGTTTGATAAGCGCCCCAGATCATGTGTTGACCTCTGGGCGGCATGGCGATGTTGCTGATTGCCGGATGGAGTCAGCGGGGAGGCTGGCGGTCTGGCTCGCACAGCTCCTGGGCTCGCGGTGTCTGTCAGTGCAGAGTTTCAAGGCCGCGTTATTCTGAGTAGGAGTCCACCGGGTCTCGTTGTTTTGACCCGCCGTAGTCCTGTTTACATACTAATGAGAGGTTTGGTCTTCACACGGCACAAGAGGCATGCGCCACGTACGCTTCCTCTCACTTGCCTGAGAGTCGGATTGCGTCCAGTAATCCATAAAAACACGTGGGATTTATATCTTGAATCCAAAATGGTCAACTCAAAAATTGCTTATGGAAATAAAAGGCTAAAGTTGATTCAAATCAATCGACTTTAGCTGCTTGTTAGGAGTTTAGCTGCTGAGCCAAAGGGAACTGTCATAAATTACTCATGTCTAAAAATCAATGGCCCCTGCTTGTTTTGACTCAACTTTTTGAATGCATATGTAGAAACTTTACAAAACTTCAAGTTGTTTGTGCATCCTAATACAACTAATGACATAATTTGTACTCCGTGCCAGCATATGGGAAAGAAGTGGCTCAGTGTGTCGCAGGACAGGAAGTAGGGCGTGTGATTTAATAAACACAACAAATTTACCCATGTAGTCTCACATAAATGAAGTAACTTTGCGGATGATTATAAACAACTGTTTTGTATTCCATGCCCCTTATGTGCCAATATTTTGGGTGACGATAGGAAGGAGTGCTCTGACACATACATCACCTTCATTATGCTGAAGCGACTCAAACTAAAAACAAACCAATCACCCTTGGGTCATACCTTAAAGAGGAAGTAATTAAAAAACAAAAACTGCATAAAGTCTCCTACTGTTCTCTCATTAACCTAATTTTGAATAAAAATTTCAAGCGGATGCCAAGTGGTGCTAGGTGGCATGTGACAGTTTGGGTCGAACCAAATTCAATCTTCTTGTGAACTTACAGCGGAGATAGCGACTTGTGACTCGAACTTGTAAAAGACCTAAGTTGCAATTTGTTTAAACTTGCAATGACAGACTCGTCCAATAAACACATAAAACTACTTTTGCTTTGAATGAAAAACTACTTGAATACTGTCAATAACAAACCTAGAAGCATTGGTCTGGTTTGAGTTTCAGTTGTGACATTGGAAACCAAATAATACATGACTGTAAAAATCATTTTAAAGGGACAAAGTGTAAGACTATTTTTCATTAGGAACAGCAGGAGGTCACGCATTTAAAATTGTCCGTAACTATAACCGACATAGCAGCCTCCAGAGGAGTGTCACGCCCCATGTAATATAATTCAATGGTAAATAAACCAACAATTATATTTTAAACATACCGGTCAGTAAGAAGTTTTTGAAATGTATAATCATTTAACCTATTCCTTGTTAATGAAAAATGGTCTAAATCTTTCACATTGTCCTTTTAAGGAAAATCAAAAAAGTAATTGAAAAAAGACTAACATTTGAGGTATAAATTATGGTTGTGGATGGCTGTTTGTCCATTTAGGTCCAAGAGTCGACTTGTGACCGATCCAAGGTGTGCTTCACCTCTTGCCCAAAACCAGATGCATTGGCTCCAGCTCACACATTAACCCTAATAAGAACAAATATTTTGCAGATGGTCATGCTGTCGAGCCTGGCCAACCTATATCACAATTCAAGCTCCAAAGCACGACACTTTGCGTCAAACACTTTTATTCCATACATTGCTCTAAGGTTGGCTGAAATCAGGCAATGGGGAGCTTAAACCCAACTGGTGTGCACCATTGTTGGAGAATTAGGGCAATCCTCAAGTCACAGTGAGTGACTGTGCCTCATGTTTGGCAGGTAAGCAGCCCCCTAAGAAGGCTCCAGCAAATCTCTGAACACTGGCAACTCAAGTTTGCAAAGGGCAAGAGGGATGTAGATGGAGGGGGAAGAAAGGCGGACCCCATTTACAACCTGTTTGGGATTTGGCTATCGCACCGTGACTAACACCCCTGCTGCAGCGCAGATGCCACTGAATTTTAAGTCTGGCGTACTGCAGGAGGTACCCGCTTAGTAAGAGCACAGAACAAATGCCATCTGTTATATAAACAAAACATATTCAACCACCATTCCCCCCCCCCACGCAGGAGAAACTTCCCTATGCATTAAATGAATGCAAGCCTTTCCACCTCGACAGCAGACGGCCAATTATGTTTTATTTTGGCACTAAAAGTTTGAGAAGGTGTGCAGGATATGGCCCATAATGTATACACACGAGTGGGCTGCCGCCACAGGACCTCGATTTAAAACGGGCCTCTCGGGGCCCCGATGTGGGGAGGGCAAGGTAGCGCAGAAGCTGAGGCAGCCACCTGCATGTGTCTGCTCATATTGCATGTGTGCCAATTACTCCGTGACAGACAGGCGGAGGATGCTGACAGGCCATTGCTGTTTGGCACATGTCACGCACAAATGCTTCGCGTCGGGCTAAGATGAAGGTTCAGCCTGACAGCTCGAATGGAGCGGGGCCAAGGAGGAAAAACACAGGAGTCATGGTAGTGGTGAAAAAGCGGGTGGGTATTAATATTACATTCTTGTGTCTAAAGAGTGTGACAGGAGCATGACAAGAAGCATGTGAAAATTGCTCCAAAGTTTGCAGGAAGTGTTTGACTGTTAACTATTTATGTGGCAGACAGTACGAGGTGGGGATTTAAGTGTGCTCGCCTGAGGCGCCGTTGTATGGCTCTCTGTATGAAATTCTGATTTCATGTAAATGCAGAAGTTGTCAAACAAGGAGAGAGGTGTAAAATAATGGATACACACACCCTCACAATTTCCCAACTCGATAATCTCTACTCAGGGCCAAGACTTGTGGCGCTCTGGAGATGTGTTTGTTTCTTTGTGGGTATAATTGTAAATAATCATTTGGAGGTATTAAAAGTAAAAGATTAAAACACAATTTTAGGGTCATTTTGATCATTATGAAGGGTCTTTTAGAGGGAAACGGCACAGAAATGTTGTTCAATTTTTACCAAATTTGAACCTCACCCTATAAGACACAAATGGAAAATTGTGAAATTTTTCAGTTTAAAGACTCGCGTTAAAACAGAAGTCAACCAAACGTCTTTGTTGTGTGATGGAAGTTGTAACCTGAAAACAAAAATGTTTGGAACACCTTATTCGGGTGCCAACCTCATTGATAAAGCACAAAATTCCACTAACTATCCCTGATAAGGCACACTGGTGAAGTAAACACGATTTCAAGTGACTACCTCTTGAGAGAGTGTGAAATGCAGTAGTCAGAGCAAAGGATGGCTATTTTGAAGAAATTAGAATAAAAAATATGCTTTCAGTTATTTTACCTATTTTAAGTAAACACCTTCACATTTGTTCATTCACGGTTTTAATGCTTTTAATGAGAGAGTAAATTGCGAATAGTCATGGAAAATAAAGAAAACTCATCGCATGAGATGAGAAGGTGTCTCCAAACTTCTCCTGGACATTAACTTGATTTTCTTCCTTCCAATTTAATTCAAGCAGTGCCTCCCGAATTTCATGCTCCACTGACAGGAAGTAAGCTATGAAGGCCCATTCATAGCTTTTTTTTTTTTTTTTTTTTTTGAGGGGGGGGGGGTGTTTTCATTTTGGTTTTGAGTCCCTCTCTTGTGTAATATTGAATTCACAGCAGAAAACTGTCAGACATGTCCTAGAATGCATTCATGTAACTATACTATTCATATGGAGATGAGCAAGAATTTAAAATTCAAGCTATCACTTTTCTGTTACCGAATTAGGGACACTCACAAACTGTGATCTGGCTGTAAATGACAACAACCTACAAAATAAATCACTGAGTACTACAGAAAAATCGTGAGTCTTCAGTTGAAAATGAATGAAAAGGAAACATGGAAGTGTATGTCTTTTGTAAAACACATGGAGGCTGTATATGGTCTGATAAAAACATAACTCCTCTACCCCATACATTTATTTGGGTCACGTAAGGAATACGTTTAAGACAGGGAAGCAGACAAAACATGGAAGTGGAAAAGCGGAAATTCTTTATCCACAAGCAATCAAATCTAACCATAACCCGAAAAGCTGGGCTTGGTAACTAGACCGAGAACCTGGAAAACTGAATTCGGAAACTGGACCACAACAGTAAATACAGGACTCTATATGACAAGGGGTGATTCATAAAAACAAAAAACATTAACAAATACATGAATATTATGACAAAAGTGGCAAAAATATATGACCATAGCAACTGTATAGCAACTGTTCTTGCAGCAGTGTACATGACAAATACTTTTGGAGCGTGAGAAGCCATTTGCTAAAACATTAGAATTGTTTCCATTTATACTGTACTTTATATAAAAAGTGTGCCTATTTAATTAAGTTCACTATACATACAGTGCAGTTACATTAAGGTCGAGCGTGTGTGTACAAATAAAACGTCTTCTTGTCAAATAATAAACGCGCACGCATAATAATCTAAAACAGGTATTCAGATTTTGACAAGCTATGGGAGGACAAGCAGTTGGTGTTTCTTTACAAAGTGACCTTGTCAACTCCTGGTCTTGCACGCATGTTTCACGGCTGTAAGGCTTGTATGTGAATCTTTTTAAAAACGCAAAGACAAAAACCTAGCAGCTTTTACCAGGTCATTGTCATGTAAATGATTCCTTGGATAGACGGAACATTAGAGTGTTTGCGAATTGCCGGACAGGTCCCTAGATCCAAAACACACAAACTGTGTCCTGAATGCAACGGAGTTCCCCAGTGACTCAAAACAGAGATTGGATGGAATAGAGTGGACTGAATGGATAAGTGTTCATCTCCTTGAGGAGCTTCAATGTTCCAGGGCGTGTGTATGTGTGCATGAGTGATGGACGTCCGTGGATGAATTCAAAGGAAGCGGTAGAAGAATGAACGTCCCCCTCCCCGGTGACACCGACCACCTCTGTCATAGATTTTTGCTATACGACATGATTACCAAACACACAGACGGGGCCCACCACCGCACGGGCGCACACCCCAATGTGACAAAAGAGCCGGGCTACTTGCTTTGTCTGCGTGTCAAGGATTCTCCCAGAAGCCTAGACGGGTTGCGTGACACCGTCACACTATCCATGGATCCCCGCAGGCAGCCTTGGGACAAGAAACTCATCATCGGGCCTCCCTATTTCTTGCAGGTGAACAACAGGGAGCAGGAGGATGGGGGTTTATGCGGCGATGATGAGGAGGAGAAGGTGGCAGAGTGGCAATAGACCTCAGGCCTGTTGCGGAGATTGAGAAATATCTACATCTGCCACAGCGGCCACTCAGACAGGCAGCACGGAGAGCTACTCAGACGGACAGCTCTGTCAGCGGTGATTACCCCGCTGCCATTCTGACATGGGGAGATTGGGGCCATATGAACGCCTCGGTAGCCCTAAGCGGCGTTTCGGGGCAAGGGGTTGGCGAGACGCGCCAGCCGCTGCTTATGAGAGGTCATAATCAGATGTGAAAGCTGTCTTGTACGCTTACAGGCAGCATTGTGGCCCAAAGTGCCGCTTGCTGTAATATTGATGCCGTCTTTCGCCGAGGTTGCATTAAGGGGAAGGGGGGAGGAAATTGGAAACGCATTAGCACACCTGATAGCTCTGGATTTCAGGTTCAAGGATTCTGAACTCATTCCACTCGTGTCGAGGGATTCGGAATGTTAAACATGCGGGAGGATTATAGTCCCGGGAGGGGGTGGATGTGAGAAAGGAAGAATTGAAAGAATTGTCACTGTTAAGCACATAAAGGGATAGTTGAAGCTTTGGCAAACGTGTACTGCTGTATGAAAAAATAGTCTGTCTCCAAAATAAAATGAATGTCTCGCAAATCAGTTGGAAATATCCTGTTTTAAGTAGGACTGAAGGAATGGTTTAGCATTTTTTGTGACACATTATGAGAATGATCCCCCTCCATCAAGCTTCACTGCATTATTCGCAATGTACAGTAGCCTTCATAAAGTACTACATCATACAAAAGTACATGATACCATAAAAACATTGTAAAATATGCTATCATGGAATTGGAGGATATTTTACATCCCACCAGTGCTCTCGTTTGCCTGCCTCACTATGTCTTAGATGAATAATTTGTGACAAGGACGCATACTTTCAAATCAAATTGCGTCCATCGGAAACATCATATATTTTTTTTCATGAAAATATTAATCATCGTCTTTTATTTAGCAAAGCTTGACCACTTATGAACATTTTTGACAACTTCTTCTGCCATGTTTGTTTTGATCTTGCCAATAAAAAGACCATCAATGGAGAAAAAAAGAAGACATTGTTTTCAACTTCAAATTCTGCTCACACTGGAAGGCAAAGATGATCGATTGTTCACAACCCTGCTTTCGTGAGGAATTTAAAAATAATAGAAATCCAAGATCATTCATTTCAAACATTACTTGATATCCCGCATTTTATTTTGAAGCATTTCTGTCTTCCTCAGAACATTTGGACTCTTGACAAAATTACAGTGGCTTAACAGGCAGCAGATTCTCCGTAGGTCTCATTTAAATTCTGGGACAAAAAGCTAAACAAAACAGATATCGCCCCGTAGTTACTGCCCAGTGAATGTGTCTATCCTTCCCTGCCTGAAAAGAGAAGCCATGTGTGCTGAAAGCCTAAGTTAGGCTGAGCGAGTCAGTATCTGTTGCTCTCTAACTGCAGTTGGACAAATCTACACTTGAGTGTAGATTTGTGTATTTTCATTTGTATGGTGTTTATTAAACTGTGATATCATGTCCGCCTCTCAGTTAAGCGAACTGAACTCGAGTCAGCCTTCCTGTATGGAGCTTGCATGTTCTCCCCGAGCCCATGTGGGTCTGCTCCCACACTCCAAAAGCATGCATGGCGAATCATCACACGCAAAATTGTCCTTAGGTGTGATTTTATGAGTGATTGTTTTTTTTTTCTCTCTATGTGCCCGGCAATTGGCTGGCAACTAGTTTGTGGTGTCCACTACACAAAGTCAGCTGGTTCTACCCTAGCATGCTAAAAAACTCCTTGCTGGCTTTTGGTGAAAGCATTGGTCGATAGTAAGGTCGGACTTAACTTAGCACATAGCATTGCAGCCGCGAAAAAAAAAAAGACTTATGTGCAACAATGCTAATCACAATTGCTAACCTGTTAAAAGCTAGTAAAACATGAGTAGCTATTTCAACTATCTATGACAAATAATAATAATACTTATATTCACTAGCTTTAACTTTTTTTCAACCCAGACTACTGTAAAAAAACATAAAATAATATTTTGGAGAGAGGGGGTGGTGGTCAATAGAATAATCAATTTAAAAAAAAAAAACTGATGGTGACAGCCATCCTTGCAAACCACAGATTGGTAAATTTATGGGGCATAAGCCCTCTAAAAAAAGACCAAAAAACATCTATGCCAAATTGTGCCATCTCAAAATCATTTGCTTCAATATAATTAACTGCCTGAGATTATGATTTCAGAGCCAAAACAATGAATCACTGAGGATTAGTTTTCAAGCAAAATTCCAATGAAGGGACTGTGTTTGTTTTTCCTTGTGTGTATCTAAGGAGTTATTGCAGTGGAAACCATCCATTAACTTGATGCTGCGCTGGCTGGTCAGTCAGAGTACTGTAATAGGTGTGAGGAAAAGCTTGTGGAACCGCCGATTTATTTCATGCCACTCTCACTTCCTCCAATCTAGTGCTTCTTGATGGTTGCAGCACTCACTTATAAAAAAAAAAAAAAAAATAGGCTGAAAATAGCAGATAGCACATCTCTGGATGAAAGGTGCCTCAAGGGTGGCTATCAGGACGGAGGCGCACAAAGTATGCACCTCGCTCACATGCACATGCCAGCCCTCGGGGTCTCTGGGAGTGATGAGAGCTGACAGTGGTTTGTGTGCGATGACTACTTGTGTTTGTGATCCGCAGCCACTCAGCCGCCTCCTTCACAAATCTCCGGCGCTCCAAATAAGTGCCAAAAGATAGCCCCGAATCGCAAAGCCAGTGCTCTTTTTCTAAATCAACACACATGGGACAACTCTGGAGAAACACACGTTTTCCTAAATGAGGTGGATTGTCAGCGGTCCAACTCATGGACATCCTTAACAATAGATGGTTACAAATATGTATAGAAAATGTAAAGCTCTATATCGGGCTACATCTTTATCATGCATAATTAATGCGTACATTAGGCACTAAACAACGGTAATGATTTCAAAGTGCTGACCAGTAAAATTGCACTTGCACTGAGTGTCAACTCAAGGTCCTGGCAATGTAATTTGGAATGGTTACACTCGTGCACCTTTGCCCATCCTGCGTGCGAGATGCCACAGTAATGGGCCACCATATGCATAAATCATGAGCCGGCTTTCCCCTTTTTATCGTGACATGCAAACCACAGCAAAGAGTTCATATTTGGAATTATTGCATGGATGTCAACGCGCACTTTTATGTCTCATTAATGCCGCCTCGAGAATGTGTTTTACACAGGAACCAATGCGACGAAAAATATCATATCAATTAATGACACATCGCAATTTAATTCCTAGAAGCAAATTCCTTACGTACAATACAATTCATTTCACATTGCTGGAAATGATAAATTCATCCCTATAATTATGCTTATGATTCACGTCAATGAGCAAACAAATTTCATTAATGGATTAAAAGCCAAAAATAGGCTGTTATACAGCTTTGAGCGGCAAAGAGGATTAGCCAGCAGGCACATTAGATTTATCATCGTACGTTAATGAGAATGATTAGTAATCAGTGACTCCCCTAAAAGCAGCAATTGGAAGTTAAAAAAAAAGAAATAAAATGATATGAGTTACTTTTGAACAATTCAAAACACAATAAAGCCCACTAGCTTAAGGATAGAACACATCTCAACCAAATGAATAAAAAATACATGTTGCTGAAGAAAGAAAGTAAGCATCATAGTATGGATTAAATTGAGTAATTAAAAAAAAGACAGACAACTCAGCACTAAATGACAACACTTTTGTTCCATTGACATGCTCCCAGCTTTTGAAGAAGTCAGTATATACTGTGATCCATACTGCCTATTTGATATAGGCCATAGATTACAAATACATACTTAGTACGTGGAATAGGAAAAATGTGATAGCAGACTGTTTACAAATACATACTTAGTACGTGGAATAGG
Source organism: Hippichthys cyanospilos (assembly GCF_059441005.1). Classification (NCBI taxonomy): domain Eukaryota; kingdom Metazoa; phylum Chordata; class Actinopteri; order Syngnathiformes; family Syngnathidae; genus Hippichthys; species Hippichthys cyanospilos. The sequence goes on from NC_142382.1 coordinate 9,052,334, forward strand.
AAAAATGTGATAGCACACTGTTTGATTGTTTTCCCCTCCGAAGCAAAACAACACACATGAAAACATGACGACAATTTGAGGGTGATTCATATAATGTGTTTTTGTACATAGAGCAGGTTATCGGCCTTTAAGTCAATGGTATAAACAACACAAAACACTGAAATGACTGCATGGCAAGCAACCAATAAATACATGACTGAAGCATCCACATATGCATGACCATTTTTCCATATTAATGCCATCTCTTATAGCGCACTCCAATGCAGTGTTCATTTTGCAAGACATAGGTAGAAACTCATTAAAGCCCCGATGACTGATGAAAATAATATAAAACTGCACATAATGCATATTATTGTAATGTGTTATAAGTGTATAATTCTTGAGTTCTTACAACACCTGTTTAAAAGGGACTCATTTACAAGCACTCTTTTTGTGGTAAATGTTAATAAAAATTATACCATACAATACTACAAAAGGCAGGTTTATTCTTTGGTTTTATTCTTTGACATACCGAACAATAGAATGAAGGGGAGAAGCCTAATTAATTGATTAGGTATTGTAAACGTACTTCAACAAAGTATAATACATTAATCCCCATTGTTCTTCTTGATACAGTTCAAGTTGATAGAAAGCCCACATTCTTAATATATTGTTAACATAATCAAACAATGACAGCATAATTGATAAGCTGTTTTTAAGTGTCTTTGCTCTTTGTTCAAAAACGATGTGTTGATCTTGGTATCTCTGTGATGTAGTGGAAATAAAAATAGCGTTACAAAAATTCAAGCTAGCTACTCTGTAAACATGTGTGCAGTACAAAAGGCAAACTTCAAAATAAAAGTATAATATGGCATCGCGTTATACACCAGTGGTGTGTTTATTTTGAAATTGGCCTTGGCAACTTGCCGTTGTCATGTGATGTGATGTTGTATCTCCTTTAAAGTCTTTTTTCGTAACATAATAAAACCTATGAATGTTGAATCCATGCAGATACGAATCAAAACATGTACTTGCGCCGTGTGATCTGATTACATTTTCCCCAGCACACACTTTAAAGTTAAGGCATAATTGAGGGTTAATCAGTTGCAGTGTCGAGGTGTGCTTTGACGGTTACAGATGTCAGCATTCCATTTTAGTGGTCTGACCGTGCCATTGACAGTTGTTATAGAAGTCAAAAATCCATTTTCACTGGCTAGCTATGAATGAGTTAAGTTTTTACACCATAAATAGAATGTTATCTCTTATATGTATGCATGTACATTAGGATCTTTACATTTCTAGAGCAATTTTATTGGCATTTCAGTATGGATATGGATGATTGAGCACATATTTCTAATTCTCTACATATTGGCGAATCTTCTCATCTTTCGCTCATAGTAGCTTAAGGCTCCATACAGCCTCTTCCTGGTCCCTGCAGCTACCCGAGCAAGGTTTTTGTTTCTCTGGGCGAGTGGTCTCTGAGGGCTTCATTTAGACTGGCTCGTCACCCCTGCCTGAGATTCATGTAGGAGCAGTGGGCCAATTCGCAGGGATTTGCTCTGGCATGTTCACTAGGCTGTGTTAAAGGTCTCCGAGAAACACAATGTGACACGCATGTTAAGGCAATACATGCGGATTCACAACCGTGTGGTCACTTGCTTCACTGGTGCTTTCGCCCTTCTGGCCTTTGTCCATCCCGCAACAGGTACTGTGTCATAAATAAATCTGGCGGATCATCTAATTCAAATGGTTTGTGGAGGCTGTTATTAAAACTGATCCCATAGAGAAGCCTAAATCTAATCCCAAGCCTCCATATGAAATCAGCATGCCACAAATTAGCCACAGTGTTGGAGCAGACTCTCCCCCCGTTCAACTCCAGGGACTCAGGGCATGGATACACCAAACAACATTGGAAGTCAGTAAGAGTCCAGGCGCTTGTATGTGGCGTCTGATTGGTAAAAAAATAAATTAATTAAAACAAAACAACAACAAAAAAATTGAAAAGAACTGTTGGCTGAGCATTGGCCGTTTTCAACGGATTCAACATGTTGAATTGGCGTCGGACCATCGTAACATTTGAGCATTCTTTTTAGCTGCTAGCTAGCGAATGAGCACACAGGGCAAAAACAATTAAGCGAAATAAGTGTAGACAGTTTCTCTCCGTTCACACATCATCACCTTTCACATTTTGATGTACAATGCCTGTCGGGAGAGACGACCAAGAAGATGATTTTGTCACTATGGCGCAAGAAAGCTAGGAATTATATGATATTACTTTAAGGCTATGTTGACAAAGTGAAGAAAGTTACACTGTAGGAAGGGATGCAATTGGATATATCAGGTAGGATTTGTCAGCATTCTACAATTGTATCAAGTGCTTGAGAGTTTGCTTCGCGTGAGATTTCATGAGAAACAAGATTGTGGTACAGTATGTATTGTTTACGTTTACATCCATGCCTCAGTACAGAGTTTTTCAGTTGGCTTTTTCCTAACTGAGAAATACTGAATACTGCCACAGTTGAATGGAGGGGTAGTACTTCTAAGTTCTCACGCATCCGCAGAAAAAAAAAAAAAAAAGTCAGAAAGACATGAGTGAGAATCATAGGATTTCCAACATTTTTGCAGCTCTCCACGCCGACGTTCGGGCCAATGCCACTGGAAGGTAGGTGTCGGTCACATTTTACTCATGTATTTAGGTCATGAAAAGCAACTTCAAGAAGTTTTAGCTTGATGAGCCCACGCTGCCGCAATGCAAGTACCTTCATCAACCACCTCACCCCGTTTAATGAAAGCCTGCAGCTGATGACTTCAGAGATTTAAGTGGAATGGAATGAGCCATGGTACAAATATCATAGTGTACACTGATTAATGGATGCTCCTTAAATTGGCAGAATATGTTATCATCACGATTTCCACATGCTGAATCAATTTATCGTCTGAGGGGGGACTTTTCGGTCGTCTTCCATAAATAAGGCACATTAGGCTTCAGCGAATTCACATACAGAGAGATAATGAGTCATTTAATGAAATGTAAGGAATGGGTCATTGTGGATGAACCCCATTGACTCTGCTTATATGAAACACAGCACATACTTTCATGTCCAATCAAAGCTCCGAGGAGGCAGAGAGATGAGCTAATCCAAACATGGCGGTTCTATGAGACGGACTTTTGTAGTGTTGAAAGAGAGACCCATCATGAAACATCATCAAAATTTTCTCTTTCCATGTCCAACAGCCACCAAAGCATTTGTTTGACACAGAGGAAACTAAAGTGACTGATGTTCTTGCATTTCGATATCTCATTACTATGAAAGCCCCTCATATAATTGAGTTAGGCATTTCACAGTCTATCACTAATCATGCACAAAAACATTTTAAAAGTCGGCGTCCGTGTCCGACTCCGTCTAATCCCTCTTTTTAATGTACCAGAGCCAAACAGTTCCCTTTACATAGTTATCCGAGGCCGATAGGTTCCTCAATCTCTCTTAGTTGTTCTTATTCCGCTATAATGAAAGCAGGGTATATGAAACATGCGAGGAAGAAGTGTTTTACTCAAGAGAAAAGTTTTCCTGGCTATACACCATGTCCTTGTTAGGGGTTTTGCTTTCTAAAGCAAGGTCAGAGCATCCAGCAACTTTTAGCTTTATTAGCCGAGGGCTTGTCCTGAGGCGTTAAGTGGCTCTCACACAACAGCATAGATTGCAACCTCTGATTGTGCCGTATGTCTGGCCTCGCTTACTTTTTCATGTTGCGCCTTCTCTTTTCTCTGTATTGAAGTTTTCCCGCAGCTCAGCCTCAGCAGCATGGCTCCTCTTCTCCTCCAATCCTCCTCATTAGATTCTCCTCGGATAACCTGAGAAGAAGCCCCCCCCCCCCCCACCTTCTCTCCATCCCCTTTTCCAACCCCGACCACAGGATTCATCAGCTGGCGACGAACGACCTTTGACACCGGCGCCTCGCAGGCAGGATTACCATTGAGTCCGGCTCATGCTTTGTTCCTCGCAGCCGAGGGAGCAGAAAGACTCTTTAATGAAATTCAAACTTTGGGCGTGTGGAGAGCTAGACATCTGAAGATCTTCTTGGCAATGTGTGGAGATCAAAACACCTTGAGCCAAGCCGAGAAGCAGAGAAGTGTGTAGCTTTGCTCTATGGATGTACAGTGTTAATGAGAAACGTGGGTTGCCCGCCTTGGACCAGAGCCAAGGACTCAAACAAGTGCTTTCAATTACTTTTCATTTATTACTACGAAAAGCCAGAAAGTTTAAATCAAGCAGGAAACGAGGGTGCTAAAATAAGTTCTTGCGCACTTGAAAGATAAGCATCAGTTTCAAAAAGTGTATCCTCACAAAGGCCAGTCAAAGGGGTTGATAGATCTTTGAGGCCACCCTTAAGAACAGGACATGTCATGTTTCCCTGCCTTTTACGGTTGTGCCTTCTCATTTGAACCCTTATGTAGTATTTTGCAGCATTTTCAAAAAAACCATGTGATTCTCACAATATTTTATACAAGTGATGGCACACTCCTGGTAGTGTGATAACTAAGTGGTCACGCCACGATAAAATTTGACATGTTGTCACCATCTTGGTGAAATTTCAGCTCCCTAGTGCCTTCTTTCAATGCTTTTCCTTTGATGTGAAATATCTATGACATAAGGATCAAAGGATGAGAAAAAATAATGTACAAGGATTGCTTTTGAGATTTCCAGTGTTTCAAGCAGTAGTGGTGGACAACCAAATATCAATATTATGGATACCCAGTCAGTATTAAATGAGAACTCATTAGTTTTATCTCAGCACTGAGCAGGCACACTTACTTCCCACCCTCGTCAAGGGTTTTGAAGTTTCACTTTAATCTGAGTTTAGGGTTTCAATGCACGGTATTAAACTTAGAAATTAGGTTTTGAAAGTCATTTTTGAGACCAGGGTTAGGGTTTCAAAAAGGGTTGTAAACTTAGGTTAGGGATTTAAAGTAGGTTTTTAAATGGTACTAGAATCAGGTTTCAAACTAAGGTTAGATTTTCAAAGTAAGGTTTTAAAGTAGATTTAGTTTTAAAGGTAGGATTTGAATGTAAGGTAAGCGTTTGAAAGAAATGGGATAAGGGTTTCAAGGGAAGTTTCCAATGGAGGGTCAGAGTCTCACAGGCGTGTTTGGCTTTTAACGTGACGATGTATGACATCTCATATCTCAACTGTCCGAATTTTGAGCACAGGTTTCAAAATCATGTTTGAGGGGTAAGGATTGGGGTTTAAAAGTCGTGCAAATTTCCAAGGTGGGTTATCCTTTCAAAGATTGGGTTTAAATGGAGGGTTAATGACAATAAGGTGATGACACACGGAGGGGTCATTCATTCAATAGCATTCAACATGCTCTAAATTTTGTACATCGAGCATTTCAGCATTAACACGAAAAAAAAGGAAAATGTGATTTAATTGTATCAATAATAAACAGAAGTATGTCTTTTCTAGATTAGTGCAGCCCTATGTCCCATTCTTGACAGATAAAGATAGAGTAAATCAGTCTATTTTCCAATTGTCCAAATTTGAAGAAGCAGTTTATTGAGAAGAGAGAGAAAAAGAATCTAAACCCAGATAAGCTCTTCCATATGGTACATTGAGATGAGACTCCAAAATCCCTAAAAAAAAAAAAAAAAAAAAGAAAGGAAAGGAAGGAAAAAGAATAGCAAATCCTGAAGGCCTCATCAATCACCAGGGAGCAGGCTCCATCGCTGGAAGCCCCGCTCTGCTTTTGTCATTGACAAAAAATGGCTTTCCATAGAAAAATGAGGGAGATCACACAGCCCGGTCCTGTATTGATTTTTATGGCGGATGATGGGGATGCTGGGTAGTGAAGGCAATGCTCTCCGAGCAGATGTCTAATGGTGTTTGGAGACTCTCTACTTTATCAAGCCAGGCCAGCACTGACAGTTAGATGCTGGAGGGCAATTAAAATTAAAGCCAGGCTGATTAGAATATCATATTCATCTGGATGGTAATTACTATGTCTGGCTCCGTATAAATAATTAATTATGCAAAACCCATGCAGCTGCCACTGGCTAGAGTTAACTGACTTTCTGTCAACGTCTCACAGTTCGAGAAAGGATAAAGAGATTTGGGAAATAAGCTCTTTAGTCGCTATCTGGGAGCCCGCTGGGGTGTGCGCGCCATGCCCGTTGATACAGTGGCGGTGTGCCCTCTGTATGTGCAGGTGGCTTTAACGACACATGGCGGGATTTCTGGTTGCTCGTGCAGTCGCGTTGGAACGAAAGAAAAGCACTCTCCTTGCACATTCTGACTCCTCCAATGACACGCTGGTCTCACTTTGTGACAATGCATCTTGGCATCATTGACCCAAAATACTTCGAAATCAGCTGTGTCCCAACTATGGCCTTGTGGGCCATTTGTTGCCCACCATATAGTTTCAAACAGCTTGCAGCATTGACTCGAAATGACAATTAATATAAATAAATTGATTTCATGGACTGTAGAGCTTTCTAAAGTTGTAACATTTCTTGTCATAACACTGTGGTGAATCAGGATTTTGATTTCAAGCAAAAATGCTTTCCTTCACTTTTTCTGCTGTGTCAAGGTCAAAACTGTAAACATATCACATGGATGATTCCCAAGTAACCGCTTAAAATATGGCAATCCTAAAACAGATTGCTGCTGTATTTGATACAGAGAAGGGATACAGTTGAAGACAAAGCTCTGTTCTGATGGATAATCGGGGTCTCTGAACACCCCAAACTCTTGTAAAATCCTCGCGTTTGCTTTAAGACAAAAAAAAATCCATAAAAACAAACAATTTTGAATTACTGGATTGACTGATTTTGGATTGCTGATAAACTGAAGTTAATTCTTAACTCCTACTGTAAATAATTGTAGAAATTAATTCATTGAATAAATTATAATTATTACCATCTTGAAAATGTTTCAAGAGCAGCCACATCAATATGGGGGGGGGGGGGCTTAGACGCATGCATATGGGTGCAAGGGAATATTAACCCTTGTATTTTTTTGTATTTTTTGTATTTTTGGCCAATTCGTTGAAGACACTAGGGAGCTGAAATTTCACACAGATGGGGGTCATAATTTTAAAGTTTGAAATGGCACTATCATGTTAGTTATCACACTTCCAGGAAAGTGCCATCCCTTGGCTAAAATATCACAATTACAATGTGGAAGCATTTTACCGCAAACGTGAAAACAAGCAATGTCCACAAAATGGACAAAATACTTCACAATTATACATTGTGTCAGAGGAAAGAATGTCATTTCTGTGTAAGAAAGACAGTTATAGTGGTACCAATAATTTGTTTTGTCATAACATCCATAAATACTTTTTGAGAATCCAGTACCCGCTCCTTGTCTCTATTTCTTCCTCTATTTTTGTCACCACAAAATAACTCACTCTTGGCTGTGTTTTTATATCTTACAGTAGTACTCCTTCATTAAACCTGATTTATTTATTTAATTATTTATTTTATATTTGATAATGTTTTGAAACAATACAATGCCATTCACCCTGGAATGATGATAGCCAAATGTAGGCAGGAAAGGATGAATGGAATTTAAATTATTTCAATGTTGATCCGAAATAAAAGTAAACTTTAAGTTCCATATCAAACTGACCTCACAAAAAAGTTCCACTGTAGCGATGGCGGTGATGTGGAGAACGGCTGTGGGGGAAGTGGTGGGGCGGGGTCATTACAAAGAAAATAGTCACAAGTCTGAGCATTCTGCTCTTAATATTTCCAATCACGCAAATATAAACAATTACTGAATGTTTAATAAGTGACAGTGAAATCACGTTTGTGGTCGACGCTTCATTACTGTGACCTTCTCCCAAAGACACTCGTGGCACCACAAATTAGCTTCACGCTGTTAAGGACGTTAATATGGTAATCAAATTCAGAAGGTTATATAAGCACGGAAGGTTATTCTGTTTCGTGTGGGTGAAGGAGGAAAAAGGAAATTGAAAACAGCTAAAAGACCCCATGATCACTCGGTGTGTTGATCAGCCTCGTCCACTTGGACCTGTCCACTCAGTCACGCCTTCACGGTCCTTCACACACAGTAATTAACAAAAGCTATTGAGAATAGTATGCAAAAAGGAGTCATGCTGGAAAACTGGAATATGTTTTCCAGGATAACATGCACCCCTACTCCCCTCCAAAAAAGCTCCCAAAAAATCAGCAAGTTCCATTATTGCGACCCAATTCTTCCCACTCTGCGTGCTCATTGTAGTTTTGCAATGTTCCTATTGATTTTTTGGTTCCACTGACCACTGGGATGAGGTAGCTAATTGTGTTCAACAACGTTTAACTCGATGTATGCATGTTTTCCCTGTTAGCCTCGAGGAGCGCTTCATGCGTTCTTTGATAATCTCTACACAGAGGGAGGTTTGGTGATTACGGGAATTTCAAGGCTGAAGTTAAGCTATGTGACCGCCAAATGAGCGTCGTTTTACCACAGTGAAATTGTCTTTCTGTCAATGGCTGGTTGATTTACAGAAAAGTTTGGATGAAGTGTCCATAATCAGGCAATTTTATTGATTTATTTATTTTGAGTGGATGCCGTCTTTCAGAAAATGATCAATAACAAACCACAATGCAGATTAGGTGAGGGTAATTCAATTGATTCATCATCGATAAGCAGAATTTTAGAAAATATATTGAATTATATGGAAATAAAAGGGAACATGGGGTTTGAACAGCAGTAGATATATAAAGAAATTATATCATAAATCCTTAAAAATCCATAGGGTTAGTGTTTTGATTTGTCACTGTGATCCGAACTTCTTAGAAATGTCCTTGACTAGTACAGATTTAGCTTTCCCACAGCTACTGTAGATTAAAATATAGGACAGGACATAACAAAAAAATAAATAAACACATGTGTGTTTTGCTAACTCTATATGGGAGGTTTATATTGTGTTTTATTTGACTGTTTTGGTGTCAATCTCACGAGGGGTGTACCACTGTTTGCATGACAACTAAAAAAATGTCAATGCGATTTATGAAACCTTAGATGAATTGCAGTGACTAGTGTATGTTCCTTAAAATCACCAATATATTTGAAACCCAAAAACAACCACAAAAAAACAATTCATCATGAAACATCGTCTACACAGCAATACAATTTTGGAGCTTCTGAATGATCAAAGGGCTCGCTTGCAGTCAACTAAAGAGAAGTCAAGCCATATCATTCAGGACCAAGCTTCTTTCAACTGAGCATTTGTGTGCAACTGGGTCATTTTAACGCATATTGACAATTGGGGCTTGCTTCAGCCAGAGCACTTTTCTAGGTTTGCTGTCCCAAGTTTTAAACGCAGTAATTGTTAGCACAATGCACCAATTGTCAGGTACTCAGGGTGACAAAAAAAAATAAAAATAAATCACTTTTATGGGGATAATGGCTTGCTTAAATGTATTGGACTAATCAATTAAGATTCTGTAACTCAGTATTGTTTGGCTCATCCACACAATTTTCAATTTAATCTCTTTTAACTTCATTTCGCCCTTTGTGTTGCTCTCACAATTGCTCCACTGTGAAAACAATCAAAGCTACAGGCACTAAACCATCTTTTAACCGATTCACACGTTAATTTTGACCAACTTTTTGGGCTAAACGAATGACAAATAAGTTGTGGCAGTCTGCTGTTCACTCAATTTGGGTTATTGTTGAGCCAACAGTTTTTTTTTAGTGTTGGAACAAAGAACTAATAGCCCCTGAGAAAACCCCAAATTGTGTTTCTCTGTAAGTTTTTCCTTTTGATGCAACAGAAATAAGTGACTTAGAAAACAACCAAATGTTGTTTTTTTTACACAAGTTTTTGGGTAACACCAATAAAACAGCAACAGCAAATGTGAAGTGTCAGGTTGTTTTTTTTTCAATAAACAACCCAATATGTTTTTTTGTACAAAAAGGTGTTTGGCCTAATTCCTCATTTCAGCCAATAAACTGGATAAAAATGAAGAATCTCTAAGAAAATCCAAATCAGGTTTTTGTTGGTCATACATTTTGACTCCACTTTTTGGGATCATTGAATAATCCCTTAAATTGCATCAGTCTGTTTTTGACTCAATTTCAGTTATTTTTGACCTACAGCTTTTTAGAGTTTGTTGCATAGATTTAACGAATAACACACACGAAAAAAACAAAATCAAAAATATGGTCCGTTTGTCAGCTCTTCCTTTTCACTCAGCAGAAATAAGTGACCCACAAAACAACCCATTTTTTGGGTTGTCTTGTGGGTTATGAATTCAAGCTAAATTTTTGGGTCAGTTTTGTCATTTTGACCAAATTGTCTCTTGAGTGAGTGCTGACAAATTCTATTCTCCTTTTATTTAGCAACAGTCACCACGGTACATTTTTTCAACTTTGAGCCAGAAATGTCGCTGTTTCAGGGCTATTGTTCAATCAAAAGACGTCTACAGTAAATCTGCTAATCTTTGAAGAACAGACTAAGCCAATCAGTCAAAACCATCTATCGCGCGCAATCTTTTCTAATGTAAATCAGACCCCGAATGACAGCCCGTGGTTCCACTTGTGTGAAGGCACCTGCTGCTGCTGGCACACGGGACCTCAAAGGGAACTGTAGCATGAGGATTTGGCATCAGCTCAACGCTTCTGTTTGCAAGGTCGCACCGGTATCGTATAAGCACCTCAGAGCCTCACTGCTGCAGTGCTTACCACCTCCTTGTGAGGGCAGACTGCGGGTTGTCATCACATTCATACCAAGGAAGGGAAAGCTCTTTCGCCCCAGAAGGGAAAGAGGAATAACAAGTAAGGTGAACAACCGGCCTGGTTTTATTGAGATACAACTGACACGTCGGCATCATTCACCCACACAGGCTACCAATAAGCCATTCAAAGAAAGCCTTTATTTATTTGCAGCCTACAGATTTGGGGATGACAACATGAGCTTAGATCTGCTCGACAGAAAAGAGGAATGCGCACCCACAAACACAGACGGAGCGGCGGCTGATAATGAAATGTGTCATCCGGCTTTGCCCGGAATAAGATGAATAACGGCTATGTGAGCAGAGTGTAAATAAAGTTCCCACTACTTTTGCCTCTTTTTTTAATATCACAGCTATCTTTGGGCTTGACTTGACACCTGCTGTGGACCGATATGGACTGGAGGCAAAAGGAAAAAGCTGGATGGAAGAGAGTTGCCGCAGGACCATGGCAACCGTCCACAGTACATTTCCCCGTTGCTTTGACTGCCTGTTGAAAGGCCTGATTCCAGACTGGGGGGTGCTGTTTGAAGATTTAGGAAGAAAAGCGGAGGGAAAATAAATCAAGACTGTTTCATGTAAGATATGAGTTTTGCATTGAACCCTTTCAAATGAGCTCCTTTATGTTGGAACATGACTGACAGTCATAATAGCCCCGGCAAGTCAAAGAAAGAGGAGAATGGGTACGGGCAGGCAGCCAGGTCTTCTTTTTTTATTGGCAAAAATGACGCTCCAAAATAAAACAACCAGTTAATCTCATAAAAAAAAAAAAAAAAAAAAAAAAGATGAGACAAAGTGACTACTGTGTATTGAAAGTGAAAATATATTGCTTTGGTAACACTAATAAAACAGGGGAGACATACTCACAGTAACAAGACTGCAAATTGGCCACAACATATACAAAGATAAGCAGCGAGGGTGCAAACAGGAAGAATATAGTGGAAAAACAATGGAGGAATGCACAATAAAAAACAAAACAAAAATTTTTTGGACTGATTGAATTAATGAATCACTGATAAATATATTAATTAGTCGCAAAGTTAATCACTTGACAACACTAAAACATACATACAGAGGTGGGCACTTCGTCAGCACTGACAAACTGTCCGTCATCGATGGACGCCCATTTTGCAGACGGACCAACGAATGACGGGAATCTCTCCCCAAAAAAAAGGGAAAAAAAAAAAAGAAAATGACAAATTAAAAATCTCGGAAGTGCAATTTTCATTCATTGTGGTACTCGTCAGGATAGATTGGACTTCATGTGTCCATCAGACATCCGTCAGTCTTTTTGCTTAGTTGTAATTCAACTGCAGGCGCGCACTCTTTCAAGCAACCAATGGCCTGCACCCAATTTTTGATTGTCTCTTGGCCAGAAAATGCGAAATCCATATTTTTTTAAATTCCCTAATTAAAGGTGTTTTTATTTTTATTTTTTTCTGTAAATTCAACCTCAGCATTACTTTGTTTCACTTGTAGTGTATGTGACAGCTAAAATTTAGACAATTGTTAATGAAACCATCCTCTATAGTTGTAGGCCAGGTAGTCATATAACTGCAGTCTCTTCCTCTCCATTCCCTCAGATGTGGGATGATATAAACATGGCTTTGCTTTTCACGTTAAAGGTTATCCATTGTGTTTCAATTGCTTTGAAACTGTATAACCACAGACATGGTGTTAATTTTAAGTGTAAGTACAAAAAGAGAAAAAAGAAATAGTATGAGCGCAGACAAAACTAGACCAGCTCCGACCAAACAACGTACTGGAAAATTAAGAAAAAAATAAAAATTCACCCTCTAGTTAAGGTGGAAGGGAGGGCAAAATACACTGATGGGCCGACAATTACAATGAGGAACTAAAACAATAAAAGTCAAATTTCTCTCTCTAGTGATGCCAGACGGATGAGCAAAAATACACTGACGGACTGACGGACAGCCTGTTTTGAAAAAAATGAACCGACGATGACGGAAAGGGGCGGGGCGAATGTCAGACCGGCAAAAAAATGTAAGTTGCCCAACATACATACATACAGTGTATATTTTTAACTCCTTACTGGCATATTTATTATTAAAACAATCATATGAGAAGCATTTTAAAATTTGAAGAAACTACAGGTCAGACAATTGCTTCAAAATAACGATAGTTTCCACAATATTTTTGTTGTCCAATTATGAGCTCACTGAACAAAGTGGTCCGTGCTCTGGACACTCACATATTGAGTCACTCGACTGTGACCACTCTGACAGAGGATGCACTTTTACTGGAGAGTATATTTTATATGGCGCAGTGTCCAATTAAGCCCATGTTTATCATGTTTATCAAGCGCACCACATGAATTTCAATACTATGCGCTGTAATTTGATACTTCTGTATCGAGTGGGCTGCTGGCATAACTGACCATCGTTGTGTCACCTAGATGCAAAAGAAAGCCGATTTTCAGCTTGTGCTTTGAAAAATTTGCGATGCATTTTTACAAAATCAGACATGTCTCAAAATTGAGATACTGTTATATTCTAACTACGATTAATTCATTGTAGAATTATATATAATATGTTGCAGTAGCTGAAAAATGGAATGTTGCCATGTTGAAATCCCTTGTTCAAAGTTTTGACACATTTTTCACTGATGTGGATCGTCTACTAAACCCTTATTTTCATACACTTGGATTACAATTTGTGTCTTTTGGCTACTGGGAAATGAAAGTTACAACCTTAGGGAGGTTTATGTAGCAAGACAGACATCTCCGTCGAAAATGTGTATTCCTCAAAACTAATCTTTGCAACATAAGCCCACTTTTGTGGAAACGCATCACATATAAACACTATTGTATTTCATCACCAAACTCTATGAGGTGTTGCAGAAAAACGGAACAGGGAAAGGTCTGATAATTGAAGCGGTCACACTTCCTGCTTCCCATTAGTGTAATTGGCATATCTATTTAGGATGCACATATTTTGCGAGGATGTGCAACTGAGCCATACAAGACATATGAATGCAATAGTAAACATTAAACAGCTAGTAAGACAGCGGTCCGAATCTCTTAGATCATGCCAGTGAACAAATGATTAAAGAACCTGTATCATGGAATTATCAACTTTCCACACCTATATATATATGTTTGCATAGAAATAATCAAATGTTACTTTTAGAACATCGGCAAGGGTCTTATTTCTTGTCTAGTTGCCACTCCCCCTTCATGTCATTATTCCAAAGCCGTCAGGCTATGAAACAATAACAAAGAAAAAAGCTGACATCTCCTTGGGGTATATAATCTTCTGAGCGCAACTGCTTTTACAACATCAAGAAACTCAAACTTAGGTGCAAACAGTACTTCACATCATGAAACATCCCATCAAAGCAGTCTTTATATGTATAATTTCATCCAATGCGCATAATTGATTTCTATACATTGAGGTTCTTTGCAAAATCTTTTCTCTCCAACTTCGGTGTAGAACCGGAAGTAAAAATAGGCACGGCTGCTCGACAGGGTGGTGCAGGTCCACCTCACAGTATAAAGTCTCAAGTTCAAATCCAGCTGGCTTCGTCCTTCCTGTGTATAGTGTGCATGTTTTTCCCTAGCCTGCATGGGTTCTCTCTGGGTACTCCGGCTTCCTCCCACTCTCCAAAAACATGCATGGCAGGTGTATTGGACAATCTAAATTTTCCTTAGGTGTGACTGGGTAAATTGTTCTTCCCTGTGTGCCCTGCTATTGGCTGGCATCTAGTTCTGGGTGTCCCCTGCTTACTGCCCATAGACTGAAACCTTAATGAGGACAACAAGAAGCAAAAAAAAAACAAACAAAAAAAACCACACTTTATGAGTGTTTAGGCTGAGAAATGAACATGTTAACCTTGTAGTATGGTTAAATTCTCCAATTAGAATTAGAGAATTAGAAAATTACAAATATTTATCTGTCCATCTTTACTGTACATTACAAGAGTCCGTTCCAGCTTAATGCGGGTCAGAGGAACACTCACGACCGGTTGCCAGGCATCCATTCATTCCAACAATTTTCTTTACAGGACCGCTGGTCCTCATCATCAGAGTGAGCTGGAGCCTATCCCTGCTGACTTTGAGCAAAAGCTGGCACACCTTCAGCCATTCACCCTCATCTTCACATCTATGAACCGTTTAAAACAGAGTCCAAACTGCGGGCCGGTGACCCGCCATCCGCATTTTAGCGGCCCTTCCGCATAAGCGGGTACTAAAATTACATTTTGAAATGCTTTCAATACAAAGGTTTGATGAAAAAAAGCATAAGAAGTTAAAAAAAGAAAAACACCTTATTTGCCTCATCACCGTGAACAAAATGCCTTGAGGTCACTTTTTTTAAATAACTCTTTTACAGACATTGTGTAAATGAATAATTGATTAATTTCTGCTCTGTTTAATTAGTCAAAGTAAAATTACATAAATAAATTATATTTTTCTGTAAGCGGCCCTCAGGGGGAAAAAAGGTTTGACACCCGAGTAGAGTCTTAATCAGCCAAAAATATAAGTACACAGGGAAACACTTCCAAACCCAGAGCCTCCTAACTGTGAGGTGGACATACTAATAAAACAATAATACTGTGTCAATCACTCAATCATTGTTTATAGGCAAACTCCATGTACTCTAAAATAATTGGAAACACTATAACATTATAATGATATAATTCTGCTTTAACGCAAAAGTTACACTACTTGTTCGTCCTTACAATTTCTCAGTTGGTTCCTTCGCCATTTTTTGGCACACGCTGTCGTGTCTTGGCTCCTTCCTGCATTCCTTAAGCAATTGCTGGAGCGCTCCCATCAGTCGCCACCTGATGTTGGTGGTCTAATGGTGGAGATGACCCTGTGGAAACGGGCGTAGTGCCACCCTGGATCTTTCCCATCTGCCGCAAACAGGGTGTTGGGCATTATCTGGTGGTGTCCTTGAACAGAAATGGCATCAAACTAACTCTGTGACCAGGAAAGGGGGATAAACAAAAAGATTAAAAACCAATGAGCCAGGGACAACACATTGGAATGAGCACTTTTAAATGCATGTTTGTTATTGCCAATTTTTGTTCTTTGGTCACACAGCTCTCCTATACGTGCCGTTGTATGCGTATTGAGTTCTTGCTGGTTTCAGCAGTACTATGGAGTGTGGCCCCACCACAAGAAAAAAACAAAATTGTAGAATTGTGTGAGAAATGTTCCATGATGAGTAAAGTATGTCAGAATTTTGACACCTATTCAGTGAAATTGTAAATGCTTTTCCTTAATATTCCAATTATTGTTCTTCCGTCACAAAGTTCGATTTTTTGTCTTGCAAAATTATCAGTTGCATTTCATATGTCTCAGTTGTGATTTTCTAAAGATATCATCCACTGAATGATGCTAACTAAAACTTTTTCTTTTACTATTTGGATGTTACATGGCCTTTACTATTTACATTTTCAGAGGAGTCATTTCATATATATTTGTATAATTTATGAATTGCATTTATATGTACGATCAAAGGTACCTGCAAATGTGTTCAAACATACTTGGCTGTGAATATTTTTTACTTGGATTACGGAGACTTTGGCTTGTAAAATCACAAAATTGGGATCATTTTCCATTGAAAAATGAGACACAAACTGAAGTAACATTCAATTAATGCATAGTAGACCTAGAGTACCAATAGCAGTACTTTGACTGCTGCTACACTTAAACCAGTTCATCCTTTTGAAACTGCCTGAGTTTCAAGCAGAAGTGGTGGACATATCAAACCAAATCAATCTTATCAATACCCAGAAAAAAAACAAAGAGAACTCACTGGTTCTGTCTGAGTGCTGAGCACACACGCTGACTTCCCCCCTCATCAAGGCTTTTGAAGTTAGTTGATTGTTTGGTTTAGAGTTTGTTTTTGCTTTTTGTTTTGCACATGTCTCCTCATGTTTTCACAATATTAAAGCTTTAAAATCTAACTTTAGTATTAGCATATTATTCTCTCCTGTATATTATTCTCTCCTGTATATATGCTGCCCTAATCCTCCATCGAAAAAGCAGTCCATTTAAAACAAATATCTATGAGCAAAACGTTATCAATGCTAATTTTGATGGTGACAGAAAGATAATCAGTTTTTAAATAACAAATCGGTTGCAATGGATAGGGTGTACATAAATAAACATGCGGAGGTCTTTGTGCAAATAGAATGACAGTTTAATGTGATATGCATATGTAACCATGTGGTAGAATACTAGTCAATCAAAAATAACATCACCCACACACAAAACATTCCAAACAAGACCATGTGCTCCATTTGTTTACATAATTTGGCAGTGTTCAGCACCATCGCCGCTTAAGACTCCCATTGTGTTGGTACTATTCTTTCCTCTTCCTTCCACACATGTGGAGGCAGCTATCTGAAGCGTCCACGCCGCTGGATTATCCCGCTAACCACCAATCCTTTTGCAACAGTTGAGAGGATGAGAGCGCCTGTTGGACCACCTCCAGGGTCTGCTGCCGCCGCCGCCGCCGCTTCTTTTTCTCCCCTTTCCCGAGGCGGCGGGCGCCGCGATCCCACATCTCATCATCCGCTCTTCCATTCCTCGGCCCGGGCCGCGTCCCAGCAGCGACTGGCACAGACAACGCTCTGAAGGGGAGCAAAGGGTCCAGATGGTTTTGCTTTATGATGGTCTGTTTTCACTCGCACCTGTCAGCAACACACAGGTGGGTGCTTTTACAGACGGAGGGAGGAGACCTGCCATGTTTACATACCATGGACCTGTAGTACCACTGTTAGAAAATACACATGGGTCATAGTGGAAGGTTAGTGTAGTATCGGCTGATTCTTAAATGATGGTACAAGTCCCCTGAGGACACGGGAGGGCAATGCGAGAATTTAACTGGGTTTTTTGTAACAGGTATGAGCAAATCCATTGTTATTCCTGATAGGAATAATGTTGTTTTCTTTTCAAATTAAGAGCAAATTAATTGGAAGATCAAACAACTCACTGCAAAATTATATTATAGACACTCATTTGCAAAGTGTTTTATGCCTTTATTTTGTATGGATGTGTATTGCCATTAATGGTGTTAGGAGTAATGCATTTCAAAAGTAATGTAATTACTGCAATACATGACTTTTTTTCTGAAGCAATCACAACAAATGCAGTCGCAAAAAAATTAATCAGGCAGCGACGGCACAGCACTCTGTTTTGTCTTTTTTTCCCCCATCAAAAAATGGTTTTGGTGAAAAGTTGAAAAACACTGGGCTAGAAAATGATTCAAACTCATCGAGTAAGAAATGAATCCATGCCGCCCCAATTCTAAAATACTACTATACCATCAGCGACTTTGTACATACTCAAGACACACTTGTGTTCTGTGAAGCACCGCCTCCATTCACCTCATTAGACATGGGCCTCACAATGTTTCGCAGACATGCAAATGCCTTAAGACAATAAAGCGGGCGATGAGGAGACGCTGTTGTGCATGTACAATCAGCCCTGGAGGCTTTAGTTTAAACAACGTGTAATCAGACAAAATAACTGCAAAGGACACGGTAAGAGAAATGGATGAATAGTTCAATGGGGAGAGAATGGTTGCATGTAAGTCACATGCAGAGCCCAGAGGGTGAATATTTTATTTCACCGATGCAGTGAACAAACACAAACATGTTTCACTAGTAGTTTATAAAGAGGACCTCAAAGCAAGCAGAGGTTGAAACCATTACAAAAAAATACCCGATACTGTTTTTGTCAAGTTTGGACTCAATGCATAATTGCATTTTGGGGGGTTTAGGTTAGGTTAATGTTAGGTTTTGTCTGAGCCATACCCGATAGAATTTTTTTTTTTAACACTAGGATTTGGGGTTCCAGTATAGGATATGATTCTTCAATAAGCCCCATCTCAAAAAAATGTCCCACATGCTCAAGTACAGGATTTTGGTTTGGATTTGTCAATTTGTTGCTTGAAACAAATCACAAGATTTTCCATTAGGGTTTGGGGGTTTTCTGCTCTGGACAATACTGCATGAACCAAAATTCCAGGGTGATAAAGATGAGAGTTTTCCCAATAATGACTATAGTTTGAAGAACCGACAAACTCTATTTATATTATTTACATGTAACAGCATTATTACTACATTGATTATGATCTCACTCAAAAAATCATCCACAATTCTTAAAGCATTTAAGCTGTTAGTTAAGAAATGAATTCTGCTGGGTATCATTGCAACCTACCAAGTGCCCCCAGGGATCACTAAAGTATTAGGATTGAAGAAATTCCACATAGGAAGCTTGCATTAGGAAGCAGAAAAAAGTGGAACGAAATGTCAGTTGGAAAAGTTTACAGAATATTCCTAGTGCATGTTTTGTTTATTAAACAAACTCATTTGATGGTGATTTGTATGCAGCTTTTTTTTTTCACTGAGACCTTAATGCCTCATTCAGTCGCACAGGCAATAGACAGATTGGCTACTAATGGTAATCCAATACTATGCAGCTGTGTACCTATGTGTTGTTTAATAAGGTGAACTGACCTTTCATCATGGTTATAAATCAATGTCGTCACACTTTATAGCACTGCTAGAAATGCATATTATTATCTTCCTACCACCTCCCTTGAAAATAACGTCACAAGTGTACGGCAGTTATTTCTAGGCTTCTCTACAGTCCACGTGCAACTTGTCTTTCTTATTCACACAAAGTGCCTTAAATCACATAGTCAGTAATGGCATGATTGTGAAAAAAAAAAAAAAAAAGAAAAAAAAAAAAGCCACAGTTCATCTCCTGGAGCAACGGTGCAGTTTTTGGATCAAAGGAGCTGTGAAATTACCTTGACAAGTGGAACAAGGTAAAAGAACTAGATGATTGCATTTGATTGCAAGTAAATGCCCTATGTTTTTGTTAAAGGTCTACGCTCCTATCGAAAAGGAAGTGCCGGCTTTTATTTCGGGTGTTATTATCCCTCAGCGGAGGCGTAATGGCCGAGGTACACACTTCTGCAATAATGGCATTACAAGAAAGCCAAATGGAGCAACCGACATGTCCAGAATCCATCCATTTAGCCTCCCAAATAACACTTCACTCTCATTCAAAGCTGGCAAAATCACATCTAATGCCTTCTGTTCAAGCAAAAAACAAAACAAAACAATGTTACAATGTTACCCTCATTACAATAGCCTGAGCACCAAAAGTGCAAAAGCTGCTGACTTGAGTTTTTTTTTTTTTTTTAATCATTAACACACATGCAGTACAACAAAACAAGATCGTTCTGTGTGTGCATATTCTCCTCTAGGGCCTTGCCACAATGTGTGAGGTGGGTTGGGAGAAGGGATGTGTATTGAATTTGGGATACATTCCCTTCTTTCCTAATAAGCCACCGGCATGATGCCACTCTCCTGCGCGGGATGAGATAAGAACTGGCAGAGCACCGGCGTGGACTCCCGTTGAAAACCAGTGTGCTGCTAAATCCCTCCACACCCTATAGGGCAGCGCACACACCTGAACACACACTTCACAGAGGCAGTCGGCCAATGAGGTAATGTTGTGATTACAGATGCAAGAGCAGACACAGCGTGCTGGGAATTTGAGAAGAAAAAGAGTAAATAAGAAATATTAAGCCCACTGAGACAGCATTAAAAAGCATGTCGTTGTGAAAAAGCAAGATCTACTTTTTAAAGTCATGCAGCCTTTAAAGAAATTACCACACAAGCAATATTTCTTTTTTATGTTTCCACAACAATCCCTATTTGTGTGGGATTTCATTTGTATATCAAACCACATAAAATATTCCTGCCCACAGGGGAGTTAAGCCTGGTTAAGATTAACCCCATGCAAATAAAGCAGATTGGCCATTCCTCCAATAAGTTAGTGCTAAAAAAAAAGAAAAGAAAAAAAAGCCTGCATCTGTGGAATACATTGTTATGTAGAACGAGTGGCATTTTCCACACAAGGGAAGTAATTGCCAAACTGTTGCTTATCCATCTGTGGAGTGTTTTGTCACGGAAAAGAGACGAGAGGCAGCTATTGTGGTGAAGAAATGTTAAAGAGCAATTTTGCCTTTGTGGGGACCCGTTAACACATTTAGCGGCCGGTGACCGTCAGATGCTCGAGGGAGATGCTTTCAACTCAGAGGTTGCATTGATTTGCAAATATTTAAGGAAATGACAATTGTGCCTGTTGCTTGTCGGGCATTGTTACATCGCATGTCGATGACCGTGGTTACAGTATTCGCTGATTTGAGAGCAACAAACAACCATTTTGTAGGTTTTCACAAGAGTTGGGAGAGTGTAAATTGTTAAATATTAGCAATGCGGGGAAAAAAGTTAAATATTAGCAACTAATGCAATTGTTACAGCGATTTCTCTTGTCGCAGTATTCGATTGAAATGCTGTTGGAACTCAGTGACCGTCATGAATTAATGAACTCATTAAAAAAAACAAAAACAAAAAAAAAACACTAACCACTGTAGTTTGAAATACATTTACCATTTTTTGGTAAGCATCTTGTTTTTGCAGTTATCACAACAAGTTGTTCATTTAGCCAACACAGCTGGTTTGAATCCCTCATTCATATGCAAGTACACTTGATCAATTTTAGTGAATCACCAATTTTTTTTTTTTTTATACTATTTGAATGCAGTCAAGAGTATAAAATTTGGATATGATCAGTACAGTAGATTCATTTTCTTTGCAATGGACTGCAAATGCATTTTTATGAAAGCCCATTCCAGCGGCTTGGTGGAGAGTGGCTAGCACGTCCGCCTCACAGTTCAGAGTCCCGAGTTCAATTCCAGCTCACTCCAGCCTTTCTTTCTGGAGTTTGCATGTTCTCCCCTAGCCTGCTGGGGTTCTCTCCGGGCATTCCGGCTTCCTCCCACAGTCCAAAAACACGCATGGCAAGTGTGTTGGACACTCTAAATTATTCTTAGGTGTTTCAAACGCTGCTTGTCTGCTAGTGGGCTTTGATATATTTTGAACTCGTAAAGCAAAAGGGAGAGACTGAATAAAAAAAAATAAAAAATAACTTACACAGAATGAAGTCAGACAGGGAGAAATAAACTACTTTTGAATCAATTTGTTGCCTGAAACATGCTTTTTTTTCTGCAGCAATATTGTGGCTGGTGGACATTTTTAGGGGACACACTGAGAAGCTTGATTAACCATTGCAGGGATTCCCCTCATTCCAAAAATCTGAAGGTGGCCGGAAGAACCTGTGGACAACTGATATTTAGAGGCTTGAGAAATAGAGAGCACTAACTAAAGAAAGTGTGTATGAGCAGGAAGATATGAACATATTTGGAGGGATTTAGTAAGTCATTCTTACTGACAATATAATGAGCTCCTAAAACCAACCAGGGCATGCGTTTGAGGACACAGCTGGCTGTCAGCTGCACGCTGAGGCCTGATACAAGTCATGTAGAAAGGAAATCTGGATTAACTATTACTTTAGATGCAGCTATAATGTTCCGTGCTAGACATTCAGTTTTACTACACCATTACTTTGATCTCAAGAAATAGTTAAATTAGGAAGCAAGGTGGGATGTTATGATGAGGAAAGAAAGAGATGGACACCCTTAAAAATGTCCCTGTATTACTTTTTAATAGTATAACATTACATGCAGACACCACATTGCCAGCGTGCAAGCATATGGGGACCATCAACTTAAGTATATGACTTATGTCTTTGGAATGATTCAACGGATTTAAAAGGCTTTTTCCAGCCTCCATTATCATTGAGACTGTATATTTTAATAACACGCAATGTTAGCAGTGATACTTTTGGAACGTCTTTCGACAAGGTCAACATGTAATGTCTGTCTCTTAAGCATGTGCTTTGTCTCAGGGCCAAACAGCTTCTGTGACCCGCCGATGCTGAACATCTGTCTCTTTATGCAAATAACAATATTGTTTGACAACTTACGTTGTCTTTTGTATGCCTTTTATGCCCTTCACTGGGAGTTCCCCAAGGCTGTGCCCTCTCTGTTTGTGTGTGGCACAGCTCAGCTTGGAGCCAGCCTCTATCTTGGCACAGGTCACGGGCCACGGCCAGGGTGAAAAGCGGGAATGGAACAGATCCCTATGCAGCTGTCAGGATCTCTGTAAAAGAATCCCAAGAAACCTTCACAGGGGATCTTGAAGGACTTGTGGGATGTGTTGTGGTAAGCCTGAGTCAATCAGCACGGCACGCATAAATATGGACGCATCATTTTCAAGTTGTAAAACTAACAAAGTCAAACAAAGGCGTTTTCACAGTAAAAAATCTACAACTTAGTTGTCTTTTCGCTTAACTAACTTCATCAAATACTTAACATGCCAAGTATACAATCAAAATAAATGCTGGAGCCATTGATAGCAAAATTATTATTAATTGGGCCTGTGGAAAAATAACTGGTAACATGAAATATAAAATGCTGTATCAGTAAACGAAGAAAGAAGAAAGCAATAGGATAAATAATGTGCATTAAAAATCAGGGTAGCGCTTTGTCGCCAAACAGCACACACTAGATATCAAAGTGGGCACTTTGATGGACGCCCGTTTTGCAATGATGGGAATGCTAAAAAACTGGCAAATTTAAAATGTCTGAATTGCTTTTTTCATCCATCGTTGTAATCGTTGGGATGGACATTAGGTCAGATGTTCGTCATATGTCCGTCAGCCTGCCACGCCCTTTTAGTTCATTTAAATATAATTCAACAGACTTGAATGTTTATCCGCTGTATTGCTGCATCTTTGTAGATCAAACTGCAAAGCCTGCTGTCAATGTGACAACAGTCACTTTACAGTCCCACAAAAAAGCAGAGAAACATGTTCACTTAAGTGAATTATCATTAGACTTTTGTTGTGTTGGTTCAATTCACTACTTGTCTTTCACAGCTATAACACGACTGACTTTACCAGAGATTTAATTGTAGTTGCTCCCTGTCTTGGTCCCAGTTTCAGGTTTCTTGTTGATAAGAGCATTCTGGGATGCAGTAATCAATGAATGCAAACCAAATTTGCATCTTTTCGCATCCTGGCATCGTCTCGCGCACCGCCCCACTATTTGAGATGGAGTGGCTTAACGGAATGCTCTAAATTGTCCCTAGTTGTAAAAATGAGTGTGACTGGTTGTATGTATATAGCAGTGGTTCTCAAATGGAGGTACCATGAAAAGACTTTAGGGGGTATGTGGGATATGTGACATTTTAAAAGGGTATCCACAAGTAAAAGAACGCATTCTACATGAATTTGGGCTCAAGGTAAAGGGTTGATCAAATAGCAAATGGAAGAGTCACTCAGCTAAGTGCCCAATCTTCTGTCAAGACACCCGTCACCTTACCTGCTACTTCCTGTTACAGTGTACACAAATTTAACACCCCCACTGATCCGATACTCCCTGTACCCCTCCTTTATGGGGCCTCGTTGCCGTCATGCATATCAACACTTTATGAGCAGTGGAAAGGAGGGAATGAGGGATTGGGACGCGAGCAGAGGAGGAGGGGCCATCCGGGGAGGATTGGGCAGTGCAGTGAGGCCTAAACACAAGTCGGAATCAATCTAGTCTGTGGGATTACTGCTCCACTGAGTTGTGATCAATTGATCCGGCACACTATCCCCCTGCTAGGAGGCCTGACAAGCTAAATGAGGGTCCAAAAGGCGCACCCCAAACATTTCCCTTATCCCTCATCTCTCCCTGCTCACAGTCACCTCCCTTGCTGATGGTGGTCTCAAATGAGGTGATGCAAAGATGTTGTTTTGTTAGTGTTCAAGAGGGCAAAGGCTCGTTATTGCTCCGGTGAATTTGAACAATAGCATTTGTGCTGTTGCATATTCAGCTGAGAGGAAACTGAGCCTCTGCGCCCAAGGGCTTTTATTAGAAGAATGTGGACTGCGACAGAAGGGCTTCGGTTTCAATTCCAATAAGCAGTAAAGAGATTTGGATTGGAGATAGTTAGCCAACCCCCTCAAAGGATCTAGAAAGTCAAACACTACATTTACAATACTACTCACCACCTACCCACTGCTGCTGGAATGCTGAACACATAGGATGACATAATCGCTTTCAAACTTGAGTTGAAAAAAGTTCTTGCTTCCGATTCCGCACCACGCACTCTGAGAGTCCTGCTTCCTGAAAGGAATGCTTCAGTGCCAGGAAAGATGACTTTAAATGTTGTTAGGTGACATCATTCCTTTTCCCGCTCCCTTCCCTCTCTCTCTCTTACTCGAGTGTAGAAATACACGGGAGTGACCATTATGACCAGCAGATGGCACTCTTATCTCAATCCGCGAGTGGAAGCGTGCAAGCGTGCAGCCAGAGTTTGGGACGATTCAGGATTTAACTATGTGTTAAAGTACTCCAGCTTTCAAATGCCTGGCGGCTGATTGGAAAGACTGAGCCAAAGAAAGAGAGGGAGAGGGAGAGACAGCATCCCAAATAACAGGTTCTCTGGATGAGTGCCAACATACTCACAAATGCTCGCACATGCTAGAACAGAACAATAAAGTAGAGCCATTTTCCTGTTAATAGGCAATCTGTGTTGTCATGAACATTTAGTCAGATAACTGTTACTGCTGGGTAAATGATGTCATAGGCTTGCCATTGTCTATAAATTAGACTGCTGCCTCCGATGAGCCTCGTTGACAATCAATCAGCTTTTTTATGCATTTATTACAATATGACTTAAAGTATGTCACATAAAATCCGTGAAATACTTATTGCCGTTTGATGTGCGTCTGGTCAACAGAGAACTTCACGTTTTCGACAATGTCCAAATGTCTCGAAGACAGAATGACAAAAATTACATGGTATAGCTCAATTGAATCTACTATAAAAGCTATTAGGGGCCAAGACATTTCACAGAAGCAGCCAGCAAAGTGACCCGGCACCAGATGAGGAAGACAGGAGATCGAGGATAAAAACAAGGAAGGCCTAACTTCATTAGTGTAGTCATGAGTACAGAAGATTTATGCATTTACTGGGAGCCTGTTGGCATTGCTTACCTGCAAACCTGTAGCAGTAATAAGACTGGTCAGCAAATTAGTTATACAGTATGTTAATGCAAGAGGA
This sequence comes from Hippichthys cyanospilos, assembly GCF_059441005.1. Taxonomy (NCBI): domain Eukaryota; kingdom Metazoa; phylum Chordata; class Actinopteri; order Syngnathiformes; family Syngnathidae; genus Hippichthys; species Hippichthys cyanospilos. The sequence continues at coordinate 9,078,057 of NC_142382.1, forward strand.
TGAGCTGATCTCCTCAATTAGGGCGCGGAAATCTAACCCACTCAAACTGGACTGACGCAGTTTTATTACCTAGGGACAGTCATTTAGGGTTAAGTTTACAAGGAGCATTTTTTATAACTGATAAGTGATATAATGTGAAAAATGTCATCTGAACATTTCAGAGCGTGAAGTGTCATGAAAAACAAGTTTCCATGAAAATGCAAAAAACAGTGTTAGGATCATGCTTGTTCAGTCTAGGCATAATCTGGGAACATGTTAGCCAAAACTGTAGCAGTTACAGGAATTCTGTATTTTTTTAAATTGCTGGATTTGTCATCTATTACAATTTGTCATCTATTTGTCATCTACAAATAAAAATCTTCATTCACATATCACAAATAAGCTGACAAAAGTGTTTTCAAAGGATTGCTTCATATGAACGAACATACTGTAGTTGGTGTAAATCCATGTTTCCTTATAAAAGTATATCACAGCAAGTGTGGCATTCAAAATATAGTGTTTCAGTCAATTAGGCAGAACTATTTTGAATTGAATTGGTTTGACAGCATTGATGTCCAAATGAAAAATAAAACACTCTAGCAAGGTTGTGCCAAAGTTTGCAGTTTCAAGGGTCAGCAGTCATGCACAAATATGAAAAAAATCTAAGTTATGAATCAATATGGTTTTGAGTAAAATACAAATTCTAACAAAAAATATTATGTCATTCGTCTGTACATTCTCTATGTTATTTTACACGTGTCTTCCTGAGGGTGGAATGTGAGGTGCAGTTTATATTAGCGAACACTCCAGGCAGGCCGCTAGGCAACACATTCACTATCACATTCATACCTATGGAAAATTATTGATACATCCAAACATCCTCCTTACTCTTCCAGGGGTCATCTTTGGACCCATATAATTTGTTATAAATGGAGCTCTTCGGAAATAATTTGTTGATCATCTTACTTGGGATACTTTACCCAAGTGACAATTGTTGTGAGATCAGAACGTGAAAGGTTGCCCTTCCCTGTTTCTCAATGCACCTGCTGACATCCATGCCGGCTTGAAGCACACTTCCATGGGTTGAAGGAGACCAGTCAAACCATCTTTTCCTTTTCATAAAGCGTCAAAGTCCACCAAAAAAAAATGAGCCACACAGCCTCGCTGTTGACAACAATTGACAAAAATGCATTGTGCAATGTTCAGTGCAAATGCATTGAAACGGATGCATGCTTATTTTTTGCTGTTTTTGGTTGCTTTCTGTAGGGTAGAAATCGTTGGTGGAGACGGGCCTTTATTGTGGAGCAATAGGGTTCTATGTCTACCATAATTTGAAAATAAGTACTAGAATATCATCATAAAACACATTGCCCCTTCCATATAGACAGAGAGTGTGTAAGGTCATTTGCAACCAACTAATGAGGGCTTTTCTCACTTTGCACTGGTGCATTATTGGCTGTCACAAAGTACCACTGTGCTATAGGTTTGAAAGTAGGTGGACAATTACACAGCATGCTAGCTCCGACAAAGACAGCGATGTAATGACAATATGCAAATCAAATGAGTCTATTCTTCCCCTGCGTCTGGCTGATTTGCAGACGCCGTCACGGCACATAGCCGCTACAGTATAGCTGATGGGTACAGTATATGATCTAAGGCGCCTTGATTGGAACATCGTGCACTGCACCCAAGAGACTCTGTGGGAAGCAGCAACAGCATAATGTGCAGCTGCGAGGACAGTAGGCATGTGTTGCTGGCTACGAATGTACTGTTACGGAGCAGGAATGAATGGGCCGGCTTGGTGTCGGCACACTCGCGCTAACAAACAAGACAAAAAGGCTAAACGTGTTGCAAAGTTGCGCTCCAGACCACACCGCCTCCATAGCGAGCTCCCTTTCATGTTCCTCTATTGACTGCTCTTATATCCCGTGGCTTGATTGGACCACACGAGACAACATCTCACACGTACGTCGTCTCGCTTCCCCTCACTCAAACAGCCTCACCCCCCCATCTTCCTCCCCCCTTCTCCCCTCATGTTTGCCTTTCATTAGCTTTCATCTCTTCAGCTTATTGAACTCCACCACTGGCATCAAGGGTGTGATGCTTTGATGGTGCGGCCACTGCCCAACATACGTCTAAATTTAGCGCCTTTACATATTTCCATAAGAAATGATTTGCAATGTCTGCCAATTCTCAGGCTGTAACGGGACATAAGGGGCCGTATAGTACATGTTGCCCAGAGCCTTTCAAAGGGTGCTTTTGGTCTCTAGATACGCTGAAGAGGCCTCACTTAAGTTTTTTTTCCTCTTTATGTTCTGCCCAGAAGTGTGTTTCTTAATAAGTCTCACACTGTGATATAACATAGAAACAAGAGGGGGGCATTTGGCAGACTTCATAAATGTACAATACATACTGTAAAGTGCACTTTATCCATGGAAACACTATATAAAGTTAGTTACTTGTTGACTCGTAAGTTCGTCAACTTGTGGGGCTGTATGATTATGGCAAAAATATTTCATGTTTATGATAAAAATGTCCCCATTTATTTTCAAGTTTCCATTTCAGCCTACATTTGCTTCTTTAATGGTATCACACAATTGTACTTACCAAATGTTGTCCTTTGCTCACTAATTGAATTATTGCAAGACTAATGAAACTTATGTTAGACCTTTGACTTCGGAGGTTCCACTGTAAATATTACCATTATGATTTCTGCTATGTCTTCCCGTTATCTGTCCTTATCAAGGTACACACACGCTCTCACACATCTGTTGTACACATAAACAACTCTCTTGGGTGCAGACTACTTCATTCGATAGTTGTGCGACGGTATTGGTCTAGTGGATTAAGTTTTCCTGCGGGAATGTTTGTTAGCAGGTGCTGCAATGTCCTTTCTTATAGAGGATAAAGCATTTGCTGGTGAACAAAATGAAGAGCCAATTACTTACAAGTTTGCATTGGTGTTTATAAAAGAGGTTGTCTAAAATTGTCCACAACATTTTTCATGATTATGCAAGACTAGTTCAGATCAGATTTTGATGAAAATACTGGTATGACTATGAGTCTGCTAGTCTTAAAACAATCATCTCCAGGGACCATATTAGAACAAACTTCCTACTTACATTTACTGTATTTTCCACACTATAAGGCGCACCGGATAATAAGGCGCACCCTCAATTAAAGACATATTTTTAAACTTTTTCAATCACAATAGTAATACTCAAAGTAATAACAATAATAACTCAAATAATAACTCTAAACTCTCAATAGCATAACAACGAAATGTCAATATGACCAACCTTGTTCAACTGTAAACACACAAAAGAAGCAGGTAAAGCTTACTTTATCAGTTCATTCCCCATCTACGAATCCCAATCTCAATATTGATCCATATTTAAGGTGCACCTGATTATAAGGCGCACCATCAGCTTTTTAACAAAAATGAAGGCTTTTGGGTGCACCTTATAGTGCGAAAAATATGGTACATTCATCACACAAGTGTAAACTTGCATCCCGTGGTAGTTGTAACATGTAAAAAATGAGGAAATACTCTTGCTTCACATTAAAAACAGCAGAGGAGTCTTTATCTTCCAATGTATGATGTTTTCTGCACGCAACAAATCCACAATAAGCCAAAGACAACCACTGACAGTCACAAACCCTAACCCTAATTAGAAGTTTTTAATAAGAATATCTCAAAGACTGTCGTATTGTTCTTTGTCAACTGACTACTGAGGGGAGCATAACAATTCGCTGAGATCATAATCAGAACACTAATGCAATGTAGCAAATTGATGTAACATAAATACTGTACAATAAACAGCAATTCCATCCTATCACATCATTGAATATGTCACCGGTGTGCAGACAGAAGCATGTCTACATGTTATTTTGGCGATCTTGGCTCAGTGTTACATCACACATATGAAACACGGCAAAGTCTTGTTTTATTTGAACAAGATTTGCAGTCAACTTTGAAGAAACACAGGCAAAAGAATACAGTATCATTCTTTAAGCACCCCGCGGTGCTAATTGTATGCTTTGTGTGTCAAAGCATCAACAACACAAGACCTGCAGAGAATCGGCTTCTTAAAAAAAGAAAAACATCATTAATTTCTTTAGGCCACAACAAAAGTCTAATGTTAAAATGGGTTACTTGCAATGCAAATGAGCTAAAGTGATGAGGCTTTTATTTGAAGTTGAACCTTTGTTGTCAGTTCCAACTGTATTCTCTGTTTTTCAACCCAGCGAGGGACCTTTTTACACATTTCAATGGGGAATTTGCCTTTGAATTATTCAACAGACTAATCCACCATCGCCAGTGCTTTGGTCTGTGTGGGCCTGCTGTTCGAAGCACCAGCCAGTTCATCGACAATGCTCAGAGAAATAGATAAAGGAAGAAACAGGGATGCAGACAACAAAACCTTGGAGAACGCCAATGATGTCAAACTGTGTTACTACTAATGATGTAAATACATTTGCTGTTTGTAGAATATGTATATTAAAGATATGGCTGGAATTTATGGACTCCCTGTAAAAATGTCCTACTGGGGCCCAGCGACCATTTAATATTAAGCTCTCGCCAGTTACGGACACATACAGTAGATTTATCCTTTTAGAGCAACTCGATGAGGATCAAAAAGCAAACAGATGGTAAATTAATGAAGCAATACCACGCATGGCAGCGAGGAATTAAAAGTTGTAACTATGCAATTTGCTACAATCTCATTGCTCTAGCATATTTTATTGATTCATGGTGAACATGGATTGAGCCACATTTAGAGTTAACTTTGAGATTTGTGGACAGTTGAAACAGAAAGCGCTCAAAGGGTGGCAAGAGTTAATTGTTTTCCAAAAATGTATTTATTTAGAATAGATGTAATGCATTTTCACAAAGCTAGGCTTATAGGTTATATTTTCAAATGAAAATTGAGATTGACATTTTGTTTGTGCGGGACAATAAAATATTTTGACAGTAAGATAACCTTGAGCAAAAATATTGCGGTATGACAGTATTGAAATTACAGCTCACAATACATATACTGTACTTTTAAAACCTTTTGGGGTGAATTGCCATTTTTCTACATCATAAAAACAGTTTTATTTTTAAACAAAATACATAACACATCTTCAACATGCATTTGTTAAAATGTAAATGTAAATATCACAATTCATTCTAAGCCCTAAAAATATATTCAGAAGCCCTTTAAATTAATAACATAATTTATAGAAGTTGACAATATGAATGCAGTTCATTTGTTTGCCTTGGGATCCCACTGGTGTGTAGGTGGTAAGTGCAGAGAATTTTGTTTAGGTCATTTTATTTGGATGTTTTTTTCTTAATATTTCCAGTGATCTGGGCATTATTTACAAGTCTTATATACTTCTTATACTTATTTTAAGATCATTTTGTGAATATCATGTCATAATTAGAGCTGTTTACCACTACTAACCATAAACCGCTGTTTATATATAAAACTATGCTTTTAATTCTCGATCATTTCTTCTACTTATTGTTCATACTGTTGCATACAGTACCATACCATACGTATTCTATTATATTCCATTTTTTTTTTCTGTATCCGGCCACCAGAAAAGATTAGATAGATTAAATGAATAAAGCTGCCTTATTTGTCGTAAATAAGTACTTTTGGACCATTTTTGGACCCCACTATGATTGAGAACTGTTGCTCCAAATCCAATGACAAATGAGCCAGACATCTTCCGCTCCATGATGCAAACTCAAGCGTCTGTACATGCGATGTCAGAAACCAAAGTCCCACTTTAAGCTTCCTATCGGTCTCCTTTATCGGTCTCACCTCGAAAAACATTCTCGTTTTACTGTACGAAAGAGCATATCAGAGAGCGGCAAGAGCGTGTGGGAGGACGCGAGAAAGGATATAGCAGCTCAAGTGTTTCTTGTTATGGTGGAAAATTATGCAAAAGCTCTCCGACTAGCACGAAAGATCAAAGATAAAGGCCATAGGGCATGCACATTAAGAGTTATAACGAGAGCCCTTAGCTGTGCACTGTTTAATTATTGAAACAAGAAACATCTTAGATATTTTAAAGAGCCTCTAATAATGTAGTTTGAAAAGAAACACCCCGGTGAAAACAAAAAAAAGGAAAAGGGGAGAACCGACCCTCTAATTTGCTGAGTCGTTTGAGCATTTTGCCCCAAAGTAAGAGAACTTTCTACAAATTAGCCAGAAAAGAGCCACGCTTGCCGCAAATCAGTTTCACCACGGACCGCGACGAACCATCCAATTATCCCAATTACTTCTAATTAGCGAGCGTGATCAACAGACAAACACAACTCAAATCTCCTAAGCCAGACGTAGTCACTGCTGTGTTTATGATGCAAGCGTTTAATCATACGCTCACATTATGGGAGAACACGTGTTCACTGGCCATGAATAAATCAGCTGATTCTGGTCGTCTGCACATGTTGGAGTAAAATGTGTTTTTACAACAAATTTTCACTGAACTCAAAATTTTACACTCATTAAAGCAATTATTAGTTTCTTTGCGGCTTTTAAAGTATATTTCAGTCATTTTAAATGAACAAATTAAGAGGAATAAAGGGATATTAAGCACTCTGCTATTTTCGGAAGATGTTAAAATTGTGTCCATAATTAATTTGATACCTAAATGAATTAGTTATTAAAGTAAACAAGTTCTTTAGGTAATTAAGTACTAAAGTAATCAATTTCTTACTTCAGTTCTAATTATTACTATTACGAAGTCAGAAAGTGACTGATTACTCAGATACAAAAAGTAGTAATGAATTAATAAAATAACTGATTTGACTTTTCGCGCCTCCCCTACTTGACACACTGACGATAAATAAGAATATTATCTATGAAAATTGTTTTCCTAAGCCCGTATCCTTTTTAACATTAACAAAAGAAAACAAAAAAAACAGCTGTTTATTATTTTTACGTTTATACGGATTACAGCTTAGTTTAAAACTGAAAAAAAGTGCATCAAAGTGCCTGAAACTAAAATATATATATATATATATATATATATATATATATATATATATATATATATATATATATATATATATGATTTTTTTTTTCAATTACACTACACATGACGAAAACAAAGCCTTTACCCTGTGGTCCCCCCCCTCGCTATAAACTGACTGGACATTGGAGACTGATGAAATAACTTTCAACATAGTTTGAGGCTCATCTTCTTTTGGAATATTTGTAGCAAAAAAAAAAAAAAAATGAAAAAATTAATTAAAAGGTCAAAGCAACATATCAAAGTGGATAGTTTATAGTGGATCGTTAGCTTGCTAATAAGAGCTTAGGCTTAGTACATGGGAGGTGTTTTGTGTCTGAATATTTCACCATAAAGCCCTTGCCTTTGGTAGGGGCCAAGCATTTGTGTGACCAAACGCAGAGGGAGGAAAAGAGGCTAAGGGCCACATTAATCCATGTCAGCGCAGGCCAAATTATTTATCACCTTGTGCAAACAAACTGTGTCCTGGACAGCTTGTCAGGGTGGGGGGGATCGGGAGGAGGGTTGGGGGGGGCGTGTGAGGTCCGTAAGGGCTGCCAGCTACTCCGCAGCCTGACCCCCATCACTCTTCCTCTTATCTCCGCTCCTCGGCCCTCTCCCCATTACTCCTCGCGCACAGGCAACGGGGGCCTGCTGACTATCCACAGAGCTGTGTTTGCAACCCCAATGAGATAACCGATGAAGTGGTCCCGCGTCTTATTTTAGCCTTCTGTGACAACTTTGCTATATAACATTTAAAGCACCCAACTGTTTCACTGATCACGTGGGCGGCTGTCCGCTACTTTATGTCTCCGCTTGTTCATTTGTGTGCCCGAGCTTGTTTGCGTGTTTATGAGCAGCATGCTGGAAGGAGAGAAAAGGGGCGGGGTACACTCCGGGTGCAGCTGGACTCTGGGAAGCAGCCTCCTCAGCCTATCTCATCCGCAACCCAGCCCAGCCGGGCTGCGGAGTTCCAATCAATAAGCAGTCCCCGTAGCTGCCCCGAGCAAGCTGTTTGAAAAGTCAGAGAAGCATGAAATGGCCATTATTAAATTACTGGGACGGACACATTTAGGAGGCCATTGCATTAAGAGAGCAAGCTCACCCAATTAGTGGATCAGCACATTAATAGCCTTGGATGAGAGCACCATCTGATCAGAGATTAGGCGTACACACAATCTATTGACCTATTTTAGCGTTCCACTGAAAGCTTCATATAGCATTCGCACTGTGCAACACTAACTCATGTCCCGTCGCCAGAATGGATGGTTTATACTTCATGCATGATTCATATGTGGACTCGCTAAAGCTTCGGGATCTTGCTGCTGTAGCTCTTTTGCTGAGTCAAACCTCATCCATTTGGAAGCGGCAAAGCCTTATTGGAGACAAAGAAGTATTGTTGTGAGATGATCCCTCGCACTTTTCCAAGCGCATTCTCCAGAGGAGAAAAATGACAGCTGATTCACTCTATTGGTTGCAGTGCCATATGGCGAGCCAATTGCAAAATGTTCCGTTATTTTGATCTTACTGTTACCAAATTACTTTAAAAAAATGTTTTTTCATTGCTAGAGCGACTAAAATATGACACAAGCAACTATGCTAGTAAGCCAATGAAGTCACATGAGGAGCAGGATTTGGATCCAGGAGCAGACGACGCAGAAGTGGAAAAGTAAAAAGTCTTTAAAAACAAAAATCCAACGCAGCAAGCATCGGCAAATGTATAAACTAGACTCAGAAATGAGGCTCCGAAAGAGACAAGGAATGGAGCTTGAAATTTTTACAATACGGCACTGAGTAACTTGATCAAGCCTCTTCCTTATTTATACTTAAAAATAAATCAACAACACATATCACTCCAGCTGATCTTGCATTGAGTGGATATGGACATTGAACACAGGCTGCAATGTTGGTATTATGTAGGGACAGCACTATTGTCAAAAGAATGATGCTGCTTTTTTTTTAAGGACCTTTCTTCAAGACCCAAACTTTTGAATGAGAACATGTGAATTTTAAAATGTAATTTATTATGATTTGTATTTGATTCAAATGTGTCTGGCACTGTACAAAATGTTCAGTGCAAGTGCCTCGCAGGGCTGAGGTTGGGGGTTGAAACGCAGATGCAGGGTTTGTTTGTATGTTCTCATTGTGTGTGTTTTTCTTTTCATTTTATTCTTAAGGGTAGTCTGGCTTCCTCCCACAAATAAAAGAAATTGGCATGCATGCATGCCAGGCAAGCGTGCTAGTGTGAATCGTTAGGTTAACAAGACTCTAAATTGTCCTTAGGCATCATGTAAATTCACTGTGATTGACTTTGGACCACTCCAGACTATCGTCCAGAGTCAGCTCAAATAGGCTAAATAACATTCACCTCCCCACAAGCAGTATAGAAGACTGATGGATGACTTCAGATGTGATTAGTTCATTACAAAACCTCTAATTCTACCATAAGCTTTAATTTGACTAGCATTTTTAAAAATCATTAACTACCAATATCTATGCTGACTTTCTAAACACAAAGTAGTACATTTCACACCGGCGCAGTTCCGATCTTTGCTGTAGTCCAGACTCTGAAAAGTCAAAGGCTAACAAGTGAAAGGCTAGATTCTGTGTGGGTGAATGTAGCAGAGGCAAATCAATACACATGCACACTCTTACTTCGGCCTGCTGGAAACATCGCAGCCGCAGGCTGAGTGTTGGGCTTGTGTGTTTGATGGTGATGGTGCTGTTGAGACAGAGCATGCTGGAGGTGGACACAACCTTGTGATGAGAGTGAAATAACGATCCTGGCATCCCGGCGGTTTAGTTACCCCTGTAACCTCTTTCTACGTGTGCTCAACTAGTCTGGTGTGTGTATGTGTTTGCTCACAGGCATTAGAACGGCAATGGACGCGCACAGGGAGATGGCAATTCCCATCTGCCAGGCTGACCTGCGGGTTAGCCGTTGTACTTCTGCCTGACCAGCTGTAAAATTAGGAGCAAACAAGGTGCTCTTTAAAAACAGGGGCTAGCATCCAAAGCTGCGCCTCTCTGGGGTGAATAATTTATATTAAAAACATCACTCACCAAAGCACTAAAAATATGCCCAAGGCTCTGAAGAGCCCTTGACGTGCCAAGTCTGTGAATGCTTGTTTTAAAATGCACTGACAGCAATGATACTCCTGAAGAGACACCAATGTTTTTCACATAGATATTTTCTAATGAATGGTATAGAAAGTTAAGGACTGCATTTGTTTGGAACTACTTTTTGAGAATATGAGATTCCACATTTATAAATCCACAGCTGTAAGATGATAAAAACATTTCGATACTTGCATACTTTCAAAGCAATAAGGTGGTCAGAAGCTTCTATGGTCAGTAATATGTTTTTAAGATCGCACAATAAACCGGTGGTTAGCATATCTTCCTCATAGCCGTTCTGAGTTCAAATCATGGTTTCCTGAAACCTTTGTTGACGAATGTAGTGATTGCACATTCATGTCAGGAATTTGTCATGGTTAATACAAGGTCACAACTGTTTCAGACAATATTTCACCAAAAATTAAAGTATTATACATGTCACAAACTTGCAGATAAATGTGTTTTTAGGGACCAACTGCATGTTTTTTTTTTTTTATATCATTGTAGGTCTAGTTATCATTAAATTATTTTACATGAGGGGTGGCGCTCCTCTGGAGGTTTCAAAGTCTGAATGGGCAGAATGGGCCATCATATGCATGTACACAGGCTTTTTTTTTTTTTTTTAAGAGCACCTAAACATCAATAAACCTGCATCAGCATTTAGAGCTAATCATTATACGTGGCAAAACTTAGAATAAGTCATAATAATTTCAGAATATTTGTCCACGAAGTTTTATGAAGTCCACCAAGAGCAGACAAGCTTTAACAAGATTGCACGCTAAAGTTCAAATGCCAATTTGTAATTATGGGAGGACCCAACGGGAGCAAAATTGGATGGACCAAGCATCACCAGACAGGTGGGCGAAATCAAACCAACAAGAACGCAGACAATAAAGGCAAACGCGTGTGGAACAGAAACATGAACAAAACCCCACAACAGCATAAACCAAACAAACATGGGAATTGAATATAAACACATAGCTATATGACATAAAATGACAAAAACATATTAACTCACCCAAAACGGCTGTCCCCAAGTTATTTCTACGGAGCTTTCAGTACAAAATCCATTCTTCTTTTTTATCCTCAGAAAGAGGTTCTAGACTTGCTTGTAGAGTTTGTCTTTGCGTTTCCAATAATAAATAATTTGGAATTGCCATGAACGCCAATGTTGAAAGTCGCGTCGGTCCAATTTCCGTTTTGATCTTCTTCAGCCATTCTGGGTAAAAAAAAAACAAACAAACAAACAAACATAAGATTAAAAAAAAAAAAAAGCGCCCGGGAGCCTGGCTTCGATCTCGTTGAGCAACGTGTTTTTTTGTTTATTTAACTACTTCCACTGTTAAACATGGTGGATCAATATAGCTTAGCCTTCCTGAAGTGAGCGTCCACTTACGTCACGTTTTACGTGAGGTTTCCTGAAGTCGTTTTTATGGGTCGATCGGCTATTGCGGTTGACAAAAATATGGGCCCATACTCAATACGTCATTGCACACTGCACAGAAGCCTTCTACTTGTTCAAATGAATGCCCGAGCGCACCCTTACTTTTATTGGTTTCACTTTATGCATCTTGCACTCAATGCAGCATTGACAAAAGGACTGGGTCACTTTGACTGCAGAAACAGTCCTATTTTATTTCGGACATGAATCTAATTTACCACATTCTGCTTCTCGTAGTGGTTTTTGACTGTAAACTAAAGCATGCTGCATGATTTACATGTTGAAAACTTTATGATTCTGTTTTACTTCCAAGGAAAAAACAAACAAACAGGCATTATGTGAGAAAAATCGAAGACCCCTAAAGGCTGAATGTTTTGTGTGGAGAAAAAAAAAAAAAGTTACTTGTGAGCACTGCCCTCTGAAGGTTTGGATTTCCCATCAGCAAAATTGGCCCAGACAGGCAAAAATGTCTCTGCAAAGTGATGAAATATTGAGTCTGTTTTGATTATGAACTCCCCTTTACCTCTTAGAGCTCCTGAAACTTGGCTGAGGTATTGACGAGGTGAGATTTATTCGCATTTATTTTCTGCTGTATTCCTGCTTTCTGGTGAAGAAATTGAGCATTGTCTCACTAAGAAAAAGCTTTTCAGACTTCCATTCAGCTGACCTGAAATCACCTTATTTTCTCTAGCTCAGCTTGTTTGCTGTGTGGGACAGCCGAGTGGTATTATGGGCTGCTGATGTCTCACTGTCTGCTAGACAACATATTAATCCGTTACTTTAGAGGAGACTGTAGAATTCTTTAACACTGGCACATTTAAAGCTTATTGTAATGCATTGCAACAATAAGGAACTTTTCAACTTTGATCAAGTATTTTCATTTGATGAAACATTCACTTAATACTGGCTAAACAATATTTTTGTTCATATGACTTATTGGTGCTAAGCAATTTTGAGGAGGGTGGCAGGAACCATGCCACACAAAAAAAGTTACAAACGTGCTGACTGCGATACGGCTTACGTCACTTTCCTCTTTTCTCATTCGTTACGGGCAACAATTGATTCAAATGCTAACATGATATTACTGCTGTCACAGAAGCTGCAAAAACAATAAATAAACAAAAACAAAACTTGTCTGAGAAGACAAAAAAGGGTGGCTAAAAGGAAAAATGGAAAAGTCAAGGATCAACATTAGCCTGGCTTTCAGATGCTGGCGTGAGCTCAACGACAGAGGGATTTTTTTACCAAGTGTTCTACTTTTCGATGCTCAAAATGATAATGCTAAAGTTAGCTTTTGGAAATGTGCGCGCTAGCAATAACCATAAACTTGACACGAGCAGTTAAAGACATCACTTTTTGTTGGTTCTATCTTACAAATTTGATTGTTTACTAAATGTTTTAGATGTGCCAGCATAGGCTGAAGCAGGATCCCAAAACCAGACAAAAAACAAAAAAATACATGCAAAAAGTGACGGACAAGTCCATTTATTTCATTAGCTGCTTGTCCTCACTAGGGTCGCAGGCTTACTGGTGCCTATCCCAGTTGTCGTTGGGCAGCAGTGTACACCCTAAACTGGTTGCCAGCCAATCGCAGGGCAAAAAGAGACAAACGACCAATCTCATTTGCAAACACATCTAAGGGCAATTTGGAATATGCATTATACTTACCATAGATGTTTTGGGGAATGTGGGAGGAAAACAGTGTAACCAGACATTATCCACACAGGCACAGGGAGAACATGCAAACTCCACACAGGACGTAGGACCCGGGAATGAACCCAAGACCGCATGATAGGCCGACATGTTAACCAGTCATCCAATGAGTGACAGAAAAAAAAAAATCCCTGAAATTTGACAGCCAAGAAATGAAGAAAGCCAATGTCATGAAGAAAAATGATCTGTTTTCTTTTGCATTGACTATTATCACGGCTTTCCCTTTATTTGGAGAGTTTCAGACTGGCAGATCAACAACTCCAACATATAATGGCCAGAAAGGATGGAAGAGCATGCATTCCCCAGCAAATGTCCAAATGCCTTTATGTCCCTTGCATTTCATCTTCTCATCCCCAGTGGTCCACAGGCAAACATCACCTTTAGGACCCCAGAGGACCTGCTGGTATTCGTGATATGTTTTCTCCACTCTATTTCCTTCAGTGCTCATCCGCAACACACTCGCAAGAACAAACAACAGATTAGAAACCAGAAAAAAAAAAAGGAGGCTGCTGCTGGCCCACATGGAAATGGCCCAGATCTGTTCGGGAGGGGAAGGAGCTGTGGAAGCCTGCTGCCGGGCCGAGGGCCAAGGTTTGATCCCTAGTCGACTGGCGTCCTTCCAGCCCAGAGGAATGAGTGTTCTGCCCACACCCCCCCGTCCTCATCATCGACAGCATCGCCCCACCGCCCCCACCCCCAAAGTATGATAGATGCTCTGTCCGTACCCTACAGCTGGGAGAAGGCATTAGACATCTGTATAATTGACTGAGGATGAGTGAAAAGAAGGGCAAAAGGATGGAAAGACGGGGACAGATCGAGACGTCGCATGTTTGCACTTGACTGAGATTGTCGGGCGAAGACGTTTTACTTGCTTTTGTCTGGGTCTGAAGGCCATACGTGAGGCATTATGAAAAGGGAAGAGCATACAAGGTGAAGGAGAAGACGACGACTAAGAGGACTCAGAAGAAGCCGGCTTTTATGCCACAGGACATCCTTTCACACATATTACACATGTCTTCTCCAATCCCCTCACACAAGCTGCTCAGGAGCAGCACGTCAGAAACAGGCTTACACTTCGGTCTGATGAAACTAGTGCTATTTCGCGGCGATGTGCTACATTTATGTGCTCTGAAATCTCACAATTGCAAGTGTTTAACACTAGCCTGTTGTCAAAGTGGCATGCAAAGGGCACCTGAGGAGGTGCAGCCACAGCATCGCCTATCCCAATGACAAAAGAATTTGAATAGGCTGAAAAGTCCGACTACAATGGTTTCATTGGAAACTAGACTTAAAATCTAGACTGGGCACCAATCTAGGAAAACAGCCTGATATGACAACTTGTGAGATTGTCCTTCTGTACGGGTTTTGAAGTCTAGTTCTTGTACTTGCATTATACTTATTCAATTTTGTGTCCTTTCTTCTTCTGGGTCCAAATCCTACTTCTCTTGTGCAAATATGTGACTGGTGACCATTGATCAATAAATTTAGGTAATTAATTAAAAAAAAAAGTGATTGATTACTTCTGGTAATAAAGTACAAAAATATCCAGTTTCTTTTGCTACTTTCTTACAATACTTTATTGTGCTTTAGTTTATATATATATATATATATATATATATATATATATGTGTCTTTGGAGCTGACTGAGTGAATGTAATTTACAACACCTTATGCGTTTTGAAAAGAGAAGTCAACCAGTAAAAGTAAAACTGAAAAGTAAATATGTGTTTTAGTTTCATTTTTGGTCCAGAGTAGAAGAGGAAAGATTTTGCACCGAGTCTGCCAAGTAAACAGCAATGTTTCATTTATTAGTTACAATGTTTTACTGTAGAAAATGCCGAAGTGGCGAAATTGTGTGTTTGGGAGCACACAGCTGGACACCCCGGTCCGCAGTATAAATCTAAAACGTTGACCGGTTCGTGGTGCTTTAGAATCTGGAGGCTGCAATGTTCTATGTCAACCAAAGTCTCGATTGTTCATCTTTATGTGCTAAATACAGACAAGAGAAAACTGATGAATCCAACAAACGGCCTCATTTAAAGAACATGTTCCTATAAGCGCTGGCCATTGTCCACATATCAAAGGCAAAGTTTATTTGAAAGCCACCCCGGGTGCGCAACTTTCCAGGGAAAATAACACAATTATAAGAGTACACAGACCGGTTCATTATTAATGGGCACTGCTTTTCAAGCGCCTCACTCAAAAGACCTCTCAATAATTTATCTCCATAGAGACACATGTCAAGGCAGTGTGCTTGGACACTTCATGAATATCAAATAGATATGCAAAACAAAAGGAGTAGCTATACGCTACATCATTAAGCAGACTTGCCACTCTGCTTGCGACCAGTCAGGTGGCCCTGATTGTTTGCCGCTCCTTCATTTGTTCTTCATGAAACACTTTGGAAGCCACAAGCACTTTGCCACTTTGGCGTCCTAATGATCACCTTTTAAGGCAACGGGTGGGAGATACATTGCGACGTTGCCATTGGATTATACTTTAATGACCATCCTTGATCAGTTATTAACGAGACATTGCTCATTAGTTAATTGAATAACTTACGAAATGCGCTCACACTATGAGTCTCGTGTCTTTGGATTCATTTCAAGCATTAGATGATGATGAACTTGAGATGAGAGGGCTGAGTGATTCTCCGTCTTTATCCTCGCTAAGTGCCTGATGAGACACAAGCGGCAATGGCAATGTGACTGCGAGGTTCGGTCATTAACATGAGCACATTAGATAATGTTGGCAAACAAACCTCAAAGGTCTGACGCGATTTGCCTCGTTTTAGTCAATTGACTATACAAGTCAGTTGAACTCTGCTGTTTAGATAAACAATAAAACACTTAACTCGAATGAAAATATATGTGACCAGCTCCGGCAAAAGGGTCAGGACATTAAAGTTGAATTATTCATTTATTCTAATTCGACAATTAATTCCTTTTAAAATGAAATATAATACAAGGATGTATCTCAAACGTTTGACTGTTACAGCAATTTTAATGTTGCTAGGTTGAAATCCGGGCGGCTCGGTGGAGCGCTGGTTAGCACGACCGCCTCACAGTTAAGGGACCCGGGTTTGAATCCAGCTGGCTCTGGCCTTCCTGTGTGGGGTATGCATGCTCTCCCCAAGCCCTCAAGCGTTCTCTCCGGACACTCCGGTTTCCTTTCACACTCCAAAAACATGCATGGACACATAGTATTGGACATACTAAATTGTCCCTAGGTGTGATTGGGTGGGGAGATGTTTGTTCGTCTCTGTGTCCCCTGCAATTAGGTGCCAACCATTTCAGGATGTCCCCCACCTACTGCCTGAAGCCAGCTTGGATAGGCACCAGCAAGCCTGCGACCCTTGTGAGACTAAGCGGTTCTAAAAATCCATCCATTTATTGAAGCCACATAATTCTTTGCACTGCAACATATTTTATTGTCATTCCAACCGAGACAATACTATACTGTCGTAATTGCAGTACTTTTTAATCGCAGGGAATCCGATTATATTAAAATTGAATGAGTAAAGCTAATTTGAGTAGGTTTTGTCGGAATAGAATATCTCCATGCATATTGTGATTCGTGAATACGTGTCATTATTGTAGGCAGTGAATTGAAAAGTGTGTTTAAACTCTACTTTGGTTTCGTTTGTTTTTGGTCTTCTACATGAGCACATTATGCCAAACAGCACTCGCTTGAGATTTCACTCATTCTTATTTCCTCCTCCTGATTGAGGCAAACATACCTGTAGCACTAGCCACTTTGTCATGTGAAACCAGCAGGATGTTGCAGACGAGAGATGCTGCCATGACTTTCATTAAAAGATCAAATTTGACCAAAGAAACCAAGGCTCGCCACTTGCCAAACAAATTTATTTCCACTTTGCATCTATTTGGGTAGAAAAACAACACCATTTGAATGGACTGATTAGATGGATTGAAAACGGACATGGCCTGCTGTGTTGTGCATGCGTACCCACGCGTGTTCAGTCAGGGTAGATGTAGATGGAATTTATGTTTATAGATGCACGACACATCCTATTAGCGTAATCAGTTCAGAGTTGAGGGCCACTGTAGGTGCGCGTGTGAGGGAAGTGGAAATGTGGGCCTGCTTGGGGGGTCTCAGAGCAAGCAGGTGAGAGTCATGCTGGGTGTTCTCTCGCTTCACCGCTAATGGACTTCAATCTGGATACGTGAAGATCTACTTTACTTTCCAGTCGCAGCTTGCTCACTGTGGGATTGCACATTTTGGCTTTGCGTGATATGCTTGTTTATTTAACCCAGATAGCAAAAAAAGTGAGAAGCATTGACAGTGGAGGCTGATAAATACATTTTTGATATTAACTCATTCATTCTCAGATGCATTTCTGATTCCTGTTTTTTACAGTGCATACATTCAATCACATGTATTTATTCATATTTTTGCAATTTCTTTTCATTTGTTTGACTAAAGGCAGGTAACATTTGCTAGTACAAAATGAATTACGTACTAAATTACCCTTGTACAGTATTTTACCCATCCTTTGATCTTTATATCAAAGAAATTCCACATTAAAGGTAAAGCATTGAAAGAATACACTAGGGAGCTGAAATTTCACCCAGATGGGGACAATACGTAAAAGTTCGACATGCCATCTCTTGGCGAAAATACTTTGAGAATGATGCAGAGGAAAATTAATAATATACTGCATAAGGATTAATTTATTTCGCACTAGCCATTTTTGGATCCGCCTTTAGAAAAAAAAAAAACTTTAAATGAGGGTAGATAAGGATCTGATATTAAATGTTTGAATTCTTAAAAAAAAAAAAAAAAAGACCACGTCACACTGTTGCATGTCTGAAATCAAATCAATTACAAATATAATGTCAAAGATTCCACTCGCAATGTGACAATGGAGGCTAGCGCAATAAAAAAATTGTAGCAGTCTGCAGCTCACTTAAGGTTGTCAAATAGAATTTGAAAAACAGGCAGTGGAGGACACCAGTTACACTGATCTGAACCAAAGTCTACAATCGGCTTGTCAATAGCAGCTGAGAGTTCAACCAATGGGAATTCAAACAGGAAGTAGAATTTAAAATGAACAGTTTCCCATGTTTATCATTGTAGGCCTCTTTGTATTCACATTTTTTTTGCTTTTATTTATTTATTTTAAACGTGTGTATGGAATCTATTGAACGAAGGTGTACTGTTTTCCCACTGATCCTCTCATCTCTACGTGGGAAAAAAAGGAGCGCAGAAGACGAATTTACCAAACAAAGATCTTATCATTTCTCACTCACTCAGTAAACCCTTGGTGCTGTGTATTGATCCATTTACCTGCACTTTCTTATTTATCTCTTTTTCCAGCACTCACACACGTAAATACATATACACATCCACATCTACACACAGACACACACTCACAAAAATGCCATTTTCCAGAAAAGATTCCATCAAGGCAGAGCGTTGAGCGTTTGCCGTTATATGGAGCCATATCATTCGCAACCAGGTTTTAGCCAATTCAGCATTCAACAAATGGCTTGATGTTAATTTAGTCTAAAACTTAGTTACTATAATTTTTTACTCGAGAAAAAAAATCCTTTGACCTTTTTACATTTAATCCTTGTGAGAGAACGTTTCAAAATGTAGTCCATTGCAACAAACACATGTGGTTTACATAAAAGGGGGAACATTTGATTAAATTGAGACGCCACCTTATATTATTTGATGAATCCAATCTAATTAATTTAGCATAACACAAAAAGTGTCTCCCCTCTCCTTAAAAAATGTACTTGAAGTTGAAACTTTAGGTGACACAAAATTCATTATTGTTCAATTTTAAGTTCAACTAGTATTTTATTTTTTCAGTGTAGATAGTATTCCATCATGTGATTGCTTAATCTGCCATTTTGGAGGTTGAGCTCTGAAGGATAAACTAGGCTTGAAATAGCAAGACCAAAACAAATTCCTCTTTTTGGAATTTCTGTGTCACTGTAATCAGTGAATATTAGCTATATTATATATTTTCCAAAATATGTAGACATTCTAAAATCAACATTAAAACGTTGCGTAGGAAATGACACATAGAAAAAGTGAATGTCATAAACAAGTCATTTTGCTCATGTTTGCACACCCCGAGTGTTTGTATGAGAACAACTGCTAAAACTACCCTAAAAATTTGACTGTAACAGCCATCCTAACCATTACTAGCAAGCAGATTTTCAAATAAAAAAAAAACACCTGACTTAATTTGTAGCTCGCCACATTCAATTAAATTCACAACAAAATGTGAGCTGATTCAAAACATTACCTACATTTGAGCTAATTCAAAACATTAGCTTGAATAGTAGCTTGTAAATCTGAACAATAAACAAAACATAAACTCCAATAACAATAATTATGTGCGAAGCTGCCACATATAAGTTTCTCTTCATGATTGAAGAACACAAAAGCATGGCCGCCCCAACAAAATTATGCTAAGTTAGATGGATAAGACAATACAGTCTCATTTTCACAGAGAGAATAAGTGTCAGTGTTCTGCATGTGGCGATTATCTATCACCACACAATTACTGCACGCGCAGATATAATATTTCAACATGTAAATGTGCTTCCAGGAAGTGAGGCAGAACAAATGCACCACAGCAGAAGTTGTTTATCTCCACTTAATGGATATGTATTTGCTATCAGATAAAACACCAAGCCCTTTGGTCGCATTGCTGGGCTAATTGTGTTGATGCAGCATTTAGAAAAAACAAAACATGTAAGCTGTATTCGGCAGAGCATAGAGAAAGTTTTAAGGACACACGGTCTACTTGATAGTCTTGACATGAAACAGCCTCTCTGTAGAATTGGCGGGGGGTGTTTTGCTGATTCCACTTCACTGGTGATGGAGGGCAAGGTAGGATGCTGCTGCCATGGGAGTAAGGCTGAGTCAAAGGTTCAGGGTGTGTCCAACTGCCAATCACTGTTGGATGTTAACTTGCGGAATAACAATATCACGCCATCTGCCATTAATGTTTGTAACATGCAAATATCTTCTTCTCCTGCCGGCTTTTCCCACAGCGAATCAATTGACTCCATCTGAGCCCGTCTCCTGCATGGCCGTCTCTCACACCAACTACCTTCATGTCCTCTTTCACTACTCTTTGGGCATCCTGCCAGGCAATTCAGGAAAAAAAAAAATCTCCATCCTTCTACCTACACATTAACTAACTCTCCACAAACCATCTCAGTCTGACCTCTTGGACTTGATGTCCAAAACCTCAGGATATGTGCTGTCCTTCTGATGTATTCATTCTTGACCCTATCCATCCAACTCACAGCCAAAGAGAACCTCATCGTCTATATAACATAATGTAACATGCAGAAGTCATGCCCAAAATGGATATGGAAGTGATTCAGTAAACTTGAATTGCAATTTTTTAGGTGTTTAGGGTGTCTCTGAATCCGTGGATTGCAGCAACTGTTGCTAAACGTCTGTGCTAAGTGAGGTAATATTGAAGAGCTGCCGCATTCTGAACTACATTATAAATAGCTAAATGATGAAAATATTAAATAGATTTGGGCCTGATCCATTATTATATTAGAATAATATAATATAATATAATATAATATAATATAATATAATATAATATAATATAATATAATATAATATAATATAATATAATATAATTGGCGGCACAGTGTTTAGCAGGTCTGTCTCACAGTTTCCCCACCGCAAATTTTTAAAAGTTGAAAACAACTCTCAAATTTGGTATTCTAGCCAGAAACTTGAAGTCAAACTTTGCTTTTCGAGGGCCACATAAAATTATATGGTGGGCCATAGCCTGGGCTTTGAGTTTGACACCAGTGGCCTTGAATGAGTTAACATTAACATGATTTTATTATTTTAGATGTAACAGACTTATACATTAGAAACAAACAAAACAAAAAAGTCCAAAATGTAGATTTAAACCAAAAAATCGTTATGTTTAGTGGAATGTACAGTAAGTAAACCATCAAAAAAGTAGCACTCCATGAACTTGCACGCATTTTATTTGCTCATATCTTTTTATCACTCTTACACTCAACCTGCCCCGAACCTGAGAAAAAAAAAAAAAAAAAAAAACATATCCATGCCGAGCGAGCAGAGATTACACAACCCGAGCCTTGACAGGACTGATATAAAAAAGTGATGAATTGATTCACAGACGTGGCTGAACGAGTGAGGTGACACCACATTCCTCCAGAGCTTTACATTCAATTCCATCCCCGGCATGGCACCACAATATAGCTTTTTTTTTCCCCTCTTCAACTCCTGAGACACCATCACGCACATAACATGGTCAGCAAAATATGTGTGTGTTATACACCGCTCTTCACTTCTAGCTCTGCATTGCACTGCAGTTTCATCAGCCTTGGTTCATGTTTAACAAGCACTTCCTCTTATTAGAAAACCTGGTAGGAATGTGCTGTGTCAGATGTCGCATGCCACAGCGACTTTGTGTAATGCTTATACGAAGCGTTTCAATTGCCTGCATTCTTTCAAAATGCAATGTTGTGATACTGTGTTATTTAAAAAGAAAGGTCAATAATTTTGTATTAGACATTATTATGAACATATCATATTCTAATCAGTAATGAATCAGGTTCCAGCATTGAAAAATTAGCATTGACTAATATGTTCACTGTCATAATTTTATAATGTTTTTACAGAACATTTAAAGAAAAATCATATGTGTATGTGTGCTGTATGTAATGCATTGGATTGATATAGTGAGCATAAATTTTACCTTGCCATTTAGAACCCAAATTTTCAATATGATGTGGGGATAGTGAACATACGTGTATAAAAAGTTTGTTTGGAATTCACGACATTGTAGCAAAGTACTTGTATAAATGAAACACAATCTAAAACAATACGGCAAAAAAATATCTTGTTTTTTTTTTTCTCAATAAAAAAGGGTCAAAAGGTCCTGACTCAACAGAGGAATATCCCCAAAAAATAATGGAATGTTTTGAATCAGTAGTGTAAACAAATACATTTGGATAAAAAGGACACAAAATCCCTTAAAAATTGAAATCACATGAATAACCCACAGGTAACATGATAAACACCTGACAAAATTACCCAACGTTTTTTGGTGGAATATTCATACACTCTAAAAACAATTAATTAAGCCACAAAAATGGACGGAACCATTATTTGGGTCAATTCGACCCAATTCTCCTGTGTATTCTTGGGGTTTTTGTCTTTTTTTGACCCATAATTGGGTTATTTTTAACCCAACTCTTTTTAGAATGTATGATGTTTACCTTTTTTGTCTTTTTTTTAAACACAATTTTTGGGATCAAATGATGTCAAAAAAATTGGTTGAGTCTTCTTTCAACCCAATTTGGGACAGAGTGTACAATGTGGGGTTGGGTTGTTTTGCTTTTTTTTTTCCATTTATTTTATTTGACCCAGCATTCGAAGTCAAATAATAAAGAGTTTGGACAGTCTTTTTTGGACCCAAGTCTTTTTTGAGCGCATGCCAACACACTTCATATTCTCAATATCATATCGTGTGTAACTGCCCATCCCAAACCCTTTTATTGAGAAACGAAAACCTCTACAACAGAATGAGAGGTGAACCGCATCGCTCACTGCACTTAGAAGTGAAAACGGTAAAGACTTGAGAGAGGTGTGTGTCTGTCAACATGAAATCAGTGGCTCTTACTTTGCCAGGCTCGTAGCCGGGGGGCAGCACGGCCGAGATGAAGCCGAGGTATTTCTGGGTCTCCGGCGTCACATGTGCTGCTCCTCTCCTCCACCAGTAGCACACCTTGACAGTGACTTTGTGTGACAGCAGATATAATGTGATTGCTCCCTCGTCCCTCGGGTCTGACACAGTTGATGGAGACTTCTGGGCTAGCCTCTGCTTCCCAGCGACAGCAGTGACAGCAAAGGAGAGGGAGGGAAAAAGGAGGAGGGGAAAAAAAGGCTTAAGCATGATGACCAGTGGCGTTTTTCACACGCCTTCTGCGCCTTCACTTTTGTCTTCAGTAAGTGAAAAAGCGCGATCTACTCATTTGAGATAAGACCACTCTCTCCTCCATTTACTGTATATATTCCATTTCTTTGCCTTCAAAAAGCCTTTTAGTTGCTTTTCACGGTAACTCGCAGAAAGACAAGTAAAGTGGATGATGGCAGAGCCATTTCCTTGGTGAATCGTTTTTCTTTTCAAATGGTTCATTTTGATAATGCTTGTTCGGTTCCTCATAGTGTACATTGTTGTAACTTGTGAATTTCCCCGCTGTGGAATCTATACATGCCTGTTTTACTTCTACTTGATAATAACATCCAAAGACATCACAAATAATTTGGGAAATTTGGCATATCCTTATATAAGTTTCATAATGATAGCAAGATGGCAAGCCTTAGAATTTATTCAAATAAAAGAATAAATCATGCATCAAATGCTTGTTCTGGGAACACACTTTGGACAGATGATAACAGGGTCAACTTAGCAGAGGATCCAAAGCAGACCAAATAGTGTATGAAAATGTGCGGGGCTAAAAAAATTGTGAGTGGAAAAGTGTTTTTCTCACATTTCTACCTGATGTTAAACACGGAACAAAATGATGTTTCACACTGTTTGATGAGCTGCTCCACAATGAAAGCATTACAAAACAGTTTGACTGTCATTTCTAAATGCTACATTTTCTAAAACATCTTCAAGTGTGTGTCTCACAATTTGTTTTTATTTCAAATGGTGTTTAACCCTTGAGCAGTATTTTGACCATATAGGGGTCAGTCATTTTCTTCCACATTATTTTTGCAGTACTTTAGCCAGGGTATGAAACACTCTGTGGGAAAACTAAGTGGCCATGCCATGTTGAAAATTGAGATGTCATCATTTGGGTAAAATTTCAGCTCCTTAGTGTCTTCTTTCAATGTATTCCCTTTGATGTAAAGATCATTGGCAAAATTGCCACGCAAGGGATAAAGTCAAATCTGCAACTCTGCCATTTTCCAAATACTTTTGAAATGTTTCTTTTCAGCCTGAAATGCCCTTGGCTTTGTCTCAGACATATCAAGTCTATTAGAACCCCCGATGTACGGGATTCGCTTTATTTTGTTTTCAACCGCCACCACGAGTCTAGAGCTCCGCGATGATGTGGGGTGCGTATGCCGTCACGTCTACTGTAAGTGTGTCAAATCAGGTGAAGCAGCGGCGTCTCATACCTGCAGGCAGTACACGCCAGCGCTGTCTGTGCAGCTCATGGCTAAATGTGGTCTAACATCTTGTGTCAGGCCCTTTTTGTATGTTCGACACTTAAAAAAATGGAATTTGTTGTTGGCAAATTTATTCCGCACCACCTGCACAATGAATGACATCAGATTCAAAAGCTCAACATATCTTACAAGATCTAGTTTGAAGTTTATGGCGTTGTTTTAATGTAAAGTAATATTTCTTACTGTAACTTTCACTCATGTGATTATACAATGTTTTCATGATTATCATTTTCATAATTTTTTTCAGTTCTGTTTGGAGGACCATGGTAGCTTCTAGCATATGATTATCATTCTATAATATCAAATCAAAGCAGACTTGCCCATTAAGTGAGATAGGCAGATGCTAAAGGTGCCATGGACTTCAGGGGGCATCAACAATTGGCTAAAAAATGACCAATAAAATGAAGAATTATAACTTTTGTCAATTTCAAGCCAAAAAGAAAGGAATATATTGAGATCAACACAAAAGGGTGACTAAGCAAAGAGGCTCAAGGTAAATTATTATTATTTTTTTAAATCAATGATCCTAGCCAGGCAGTATTAAAACAACACTTGAGTGTCGGCCAGGTCACTGTAATTTTTCTCCAGTTTTAAAACGGTAGCAGTTGCACTTCAAATATGAGATGAAAATGAGAAAAGTCAAATTTCTAAATATGAAACTAAAATTTGAAAAAAAATGTGTATCATGTTTGTTACTATTCACACACATTCAGAATAACGTGGTCTTTTATTTTTGTTAACTTTTCTCAACATTCTAAGGTGAATTCAAAATTCACATGTGATTAATGCTTCCTATTGCTAATGAGTAATATAATGACCAAAACTATCAAACTATTGAAGAATACAAATGAGAGAAAAACAAACAGTTTGATCGCTGAAAAATATCCAAATCAATCTTTGCACGAATGGTCAGAAGCCACACATATTTAGAATTAGACAGGGAACTGTTGACAGAGATTTACCATTAGATCAATGTGCAATGTACTGCAAATACAATATAGATATACACGCATAAAAAAGAAAAACAAGTGTTTTTGGTTCACATAAATACAAGTACGGACTGACATGCATTAAATTAATCGTTTTAACAAAAAACAACAAGTCCCTCTACAATACCATTACACAAATTGCTGCTTCAATTCATGGGTTCCTCCTTATCATGCTTTACAGTTTTATGATTTGTTCCTTTGATTTGACTTCCTTCAGCATTCATAATGATATAATAAAGATTTCAACATGAGTCAGATATGGGATGTCTATTAGGATGGTGCCGCGACGATTCCTATAAATTCTGCTGTAATCAGAGAATAACTGAAAGTTTCAGCTGCATTGACCTTATTATTGACATGTGATTGTTTTTAACCTTTTATTGTACAGTGTCAATAACCCTTGGCAGATGCCGAGGTGAAACATTAAATGCCCAAATGGACCTTTGCATAGATGCAGTCTAAATGCATCTTTAGGCTGTGCCTTGTTAATGTGTCTTGGATGGAACAGCATAGAAAATATCGGGATCCATAATCATCATCTCATTACTTTCACAGAGCATGTTAAAAGTACAACAAGGAGAACTTTCTATTGTGGAGTCTCTCCTATAAGCGCTTCGCCCTTTGCTTGATGTGATAGCAATACACCCTATACTTAATGTATGATGAAGAAGTGTGGTGAAAGAACATTCCAGGGCCTGGCGGAAATCAACTTGCGCAGAGCAAGTTGCTCCAGCTGTCACGGTTAGTGATGTGGGATGGCTACACACATAAAATCCACATCCAGTTTACCTACATTGGGAGCGCTGGTGAAAAATACCATCATCAGACTGGAAGCTTGGGAGAAGCCAACCCTACCAGATGATTTATTTGATGTCGATTCATTTTATTCCCCTCCGCTTCTTGGACGGGATGCCCTTTATTATGGTTAGTCTATTGAAGCGCAAATGAGCTTGACAGCGTTCCATCTTGTTGTCACGGGAGAGGGGCGGAAAGGAGTGTGTTTGTGTGTGTCGGCACTTTCGCAGGTGGAGTGTGTTGTGCACTTTCTGTTTGCCACTAATCCGCCTGTCACTAATGAAGTGTGGAGCTTAAGAGTGGGAGAGAGCGAGCGTCAACCATTAGTCTTATCCATGACCATTAATACTCATGGATTACTTATTATTCCCTGATTATTACAATAAACAGTCCTCAAAGCAGCATCTATATGGCAAGCTTTGTTAGTGATTAGTATGAACTTATTTGTGTCCATATTTGTTGCATTGCAGGCGTGTCTCTAACTACATTATGTGATGATGTTTTGTCGAAGCATTTTTTGACATATAAATATATATGAATGAAAGGGCATTTGACTTTGACTGTGGCGTTTCCTTCCAAGGTAATCATTTCACAAACAATGCACATTTGCTTGGTATTTGAACATGCCAGAGAAAAAATGAATAATCCATTTAGTAAACAGTGAGGCCATATTGATTTTCTGAAAACATTAGACAATCAATTTGTAAGGGGTAATGAAATTCCTTTACTTTGTGCACCCCCCTCAAAAAAAAAAAAAAAAAAAAAGCAAATGATTGTTCTAGTCAAAAGCTAAGAGCATAATTTATTGTTAGGCATGCCTCTCAGGCCACTCGCTAATGGGCCGTACGGATCTAAAACATAAATATGATTACTTTGTTAGAGAATACTTTTATGCGATTAAAGCAAAGGTACAGTATGGAAAAACTGTTGGACAGTTATGCTGCAGTAATATAAAAATTGTCATGACCCGACCTAAAAAGGTATGCTCGCTTTTTGCTGCATATTGTTTGTTTTATAATCCTGGCCTAACATTTGACCCAACTACTGCATAAACATAGATGACAGAATATGTTGTGCTAACATGAACAAAATCAGGTCATTTTATAACATAAATTGAGGGCCATCCACTGTGTTTTTGGTTCATATTTGAATATGAACAACAGTTGACCTTTTTGTCAGATTTGTGACCGATAAGAACTTTGAAAAATGGAGTGATGTGAATATGATACAGCCTTGACATCATGCCTCTGCCAATTTGTTATTGCAAGATTTGCTTAGGATGGAGACTATAAAGTTGGTTAAAATAACAAAAAGACGCAAAAGGTCATTGGAATGAAAAAAAAAGACAGTAAATCAGCAGGAGTCTAAATATATAAAGTTTAAAGTAAAGAAAATATCCCCTAAAAAGAAGACTTGACTTGGACACGGAACACAACCATTAACATACCAGGAGAGAAAGAAATCACAAAACTTAAATGCAAGCAACTGATAAGACAATGACAAACATCTGGAATCATCTCAAGGGTTTAAATGAAGCTGATCGGTGCACATAAGAGACTGTGTTGGTGAGCGCAGAAGCAAACATGCTCATACATGTCCACGGAACTGCCCATTTTAGAGTTGTTGAATAAATAACAATTATTACATATTCATTTGTTTCGTGGTCCAAAAACAAATGAATTCTGACATTTGTTTCCAATCCCAACTGGTGGTTAGCTGTACAAAGCACTACAAACAAATAGTCACACTTGTCAACGACATGACACCACTGAAATATTCATTTCAGACTGGACTTGAACCTCTGCCACCGCAACTCTTAGTTGGATTAAATATTGGACACAATTACATTCTAGTGGTGTGGTATAAACAGCCTGGGGATGTTTGCATGAATTATACCATGACAGAAACTATTGTAATTCAATGTATTTTGTGTTCACATCTCCCTGCTCTCATGACACTAATCCTTAACATTGTAAAAACCCTGTTGCC
The DNA here is from genome assembly GCF_059441005.1 of Hippichthys cyanospilos. NCBI lineage: Eukaryota > Metazoa > Chordata > Actinopteri > Syngnathiformes > Syngnathidae > Hippichthys > Hippichthys cyanospilos. Next base: position 9,106,323 of record NC_142382.1, read on the forward strand.
TCAATTTACACCAACTCTGGGTTTTCTTTGAAATAATCTCTCAGGCCAGAAAAACTTGATTAGACATCAAAAACAGTCGTACTACAAGTGACCTTCATCAGCAAAATCATAATGACATTTAATTTTCTTGGTTCTTTTCAATAATAATAAGTTCTCAAACGTTAGTAGAGAAACTCAACCCAAACTAATGTTTTTCTTTTGTTTTTTCAAGCTAATGCTGAATAAAATTTGAAAGGTTTGACCTTTTTGGACAGTGATGTTATGATTTGTTACCCTTAATATCTAATAATGTGCCTTGTAATTTGATCCACCTTGGAAAAAAAATCATATATATATATATATATATATATATATATATATATATATATATATATATATATATATATATATATATATATATATATATATATATATATATTAAGGGTAACAAATATTTTTTTCATATACACATTTGGGTTGCTAACCCCTGAATTAAACAAACATATACATTTGAGAAAAGAAAAAAAATAGCAATCAAAACATCCCAAAAAAGTACAATTTTAAACTCTACTCATGTAGGTGTCAGTCCCATTCTTAAAAAAAAAACATAAAACAAACAAAAAAAAATCTACACATCATATAATTCACTCATTCCTAAAGTCATTAAGGAAAACCTCCAGTTTTATGTGCCTCGGTGCACCGGAACATTCTTGATCATGCCGTTATGATAGTTATTATAATGCGCAGTAAAACATGTCCATTTTATGGTCATTGTAGGGACTGGAATGAAGGGTGTCATTTTGAAATATGCCACTCTTCAATAAACTGTATATCATACACAACCGAGCGACCGTGGGTACACCCAACACAGTGATGTCTTCGCCATTAAAGAGCTTATTTCATTTGACTTTCCTGTGACAGTTTTAGAGGCAAAGTCACCTCTGTTGCTTGCAATTTCCCTTGTGAAAGTGACTACTCTAATCATTAATAACTAAATAATGTCTCCTGGATTGAAATGATTGTGTAATAAAAGCAGGGGGATACAAAATGGCTGAAATAGCAAGAAAGTATCACAGACTTAATTAACAATCCATGTTTAGAAGCATTCAAGTCAAATATCACCAAGAGAACTGTTAATTGGTTAGAAACAATGCTGATTGATTCAACGACGTGTATTGTGAGGACAAAACATCTTTTTCTTTTCTTCGCAGTGCCTTGGTCCGATCAAAGACTTTGATTAAGAGCGACACAAGCATCACCTGAGGCTTCATGAACTGTTTGTGCTGTCAGTCAAGGCATCTCTTAATTACAGAAGATCTGTCTTCTCTCAGAAAGAATAATCTACTGGGTCAATGGGCTTTTATTTGGCATTATACTGTGGGATAAGGAAATATATTCCTTTGGCATTTTGATTACTAATTATTATCAGGCAAGATCAACATGGTGCTTCTGGTAATTAGTTATGTGAGATAACGCAAGAAAGTTTTACTAAGAAGAAAGACAGAAAGTTTAATATAATTTGGAGCTTTTTTCACACTGGACTTGCTTTTCTTGGTTTTTGCTGCGAGATAATGCACAAGGCCTATTTTAGGAAGTGCATGCATAGCATCTCTGAAGGAAACAGAAAGGATGCTTTTCCCATTGGTTGGTCTATTGCTTTCAGCGCTGAAATAACTCCGCCAGTACCCCTCATACGGAGTTGACTATAAATGGTGTCACATTTCCTCATTAATATGCATGAGGTTCTAGTATCAGGAACTAGTATCAGTTAATATAATGGCAATTAAGGGATCAACCCCTACATTGATCAGATCAAATTAAGAACACATAGCAGTAGTATATTACACAAGGTGAAGACTTAGAGATGAGTAACAAAATTTCAGCATGTCCACAAATACAATCACACTCCAAATTAATACCCAAACACATATTTCCATACAGTACATGTAAATGAATTAAAATACTTTCTATTATAAATAACACGATCGAACTGTGACTGATAATGCTCCCAATATAATGGCAGGTACACAAATTAACAACCTGGCACACGTTTCATGCTTTGCCCATACTCTCAATTGATCTGTTCACTAAATGAAAAATGTTATTTTTATATATTTTTTTCATGAATGTATTGAGAAATAGGATGTGATCCTTACAAACCAGAATTAGGTGTAACATTTTGTTATTCTGTCTTGAAAAGCAGACTGGAGTAGCATAATCCTTTTGTAGAAGTATAGATTGAAGCAGAATTTATTTTTAATTGAAGTGAATCAAATCCTTTGGAAAATCAGAATCGCCTTTATTGTCACTGTGTGACTAAAATGAAATTAGAGGTGCTACTGCCTGGTGTCTACTTAGAAAAGTAAAAAAAAGAAACACGAAACAAACATTTTGAATCCAAAATTGCTTTTGAATCAAACTAGAGACAAAAAAAATCTGAAAATAATCACGAAAGTCAAACAATGCCAGATCTTATGTCGCCTTGCACGAAAAAGGCAGCAACATTTGAGCAATATTTAAAGTCTCGTTTTTGTGAGATGAATGCAAAGTGCATGAACTGGAATGTGTTCACAATCAGCCAATCAATTAGTAATGCTACGGGTTGAAGGGGACTCAACTAATCCCTGGGGGGCTTTGGGGGGAAATCTGAATGATATTGCATTCCCTCCCTCAGCAGCGACTGTTTCTGCTGGAGCCAGACCGGACTAATCAAACAGCATTACTGTAGACGATCAATAGGCAGACAAAGTGATACATGGGCCCGTATACTCATATCATATAACATAAAGCATTCACACACACACACATTCAATGATGGCGTGTCCTCGGAGATTCATTTAATGTTACACACAAATATTAATATCAGTATGTCTGGTAAAAATGTGCTGCCTTCACACTTTGGCTATGCTGAGTCAGAACCGACTTCTGTTGTATGTGAATAATTATAGAGGCAGTATAAAATAAATAGTCATGTGGAATAAGTTCAGCTCGGATTGAAATAGTTCGGTGCTGATTTATTGCTGAGTCAACACTCCCATAAACAGTATCCCTATCAACAGTATGTAGACCAATGGAAAAACATGAGAGTACGAGAGATTTCTTCAAAATCAAACTGTTTTTTGAAGATAATATTGTACTGTGACATTGTATCTGTAAAAGACTCGTGTGTGTGTGAGGGGGCGGGCGAAAGCTCACTATAAAGTGGCAGACTTGCATACACTTCTTTCACAAATAATCTAATCTTTTTAATTTGAGCGATAAGGTTGAATTGAATGTAATTATGTGCAGCTGGCTCTGCAAGGGATTCATAAAAAAAATGAGGCTAAGCCCATCTGCTGACTGGGTAAAGGAGGTGGAGGGGGTGCCAGTGACATTGAAGGGAATGAAAGGAAGAGAGTCTAAAATCATTAAATCGGCCACTATCTCCTCTCCTCTGTCACTCAGAGAGAAGGGGAAAAAAAAGAGGCGCTAATGAAATATTAATGCCTTATTTGGAGATTTACATTAATCTTTCCTCCCTGTTTCTGGCCGTCTCCGCCACTTTCTCCCGCCTCGGTGAATGTGAAATTCGAACGCCGGGCTTGGGATGGCTCGAATGCATCTTGTGATGAGATGCATCTGAGAGTCTCATTCTCCTGTTTTGCAATCTACAGTTTCACATATTACTGTCTGACTGAAATTAAATTGCTTATTCCCCTCCCTTACTTCTTAACACTTTACATCTGCTGCGATGATGTTCTCTTTAGACTAGGCGGTTGGTTTCACAAAGATATATTTTCAAATGTTTCGGCCCAGATGTCGGTATAGCTTTTAAACAGAGAAATGGAAAAAAAAGAGGAATAACTAGAAATATGACATTTTTACTGTGTTTGTAAAATCACTGCATTTAAGGAAAACTGAAAATATTTTACAATAAGTCGAGGTCATTTGTATTCACTTTTGTGCAGCTTTCACAAATACTCACAAGGAAAATACCCAATTCTTTTGCCACGGATTATAAGCCGCAGGTGGTAGTATGACTAATTAGGCTCATCTTTTTTTCTGGGTTTGGTCATTTGAGCTGTGATTTTTTGTTACCTGAGTACTTACATTTCAAGTTTATGATGTTTGTAATTTGTACATGACAAACAACTGGGTTTTCAAATTATGGACAATGAGTATTTTGTTTGCTGCTGAAAACGGCTACATGCTTTCAGCAAACCTTTAACTGCGAGAGCAAGCAATTTTCGGTTGTTCATCAATTTGTAAGAATAACACACGTTGACTGACCAACCGTACAGCTTTTAATCAAATTGTTGACTTAGTAGGCTTCAGACCGATGCTAGCAATATTGAAATGCATCCAGAAGAGAGAATCAATGGAAAAAAGCCTTTAGAGTTACAATCAAATAAAATACAACCTTAACTCTAGGCTTGGTCATTACTGGTGTTAAGGATCAGTCCAAAGTCTGGCGGCTTCCTTGGGAACGGGTGTTCCCCAGAGGCGGTTAAGAATCTGTCAGGTAAACCAGCTGCAGTTTGCCAAAAGTCCAATTTCCACTGAGAATTGAGGCGAACAAAAAGCTGACACCACTGATGCTAACAGCACTCCCACATACCCCAGCCCAAGGGAGTCAGAGTTACCTTGGTTATGAACAGCAACCGTGATGTCAGCCACTGCTAAAGTGCAATTGTACACTTGTGAGTGAGAATTGCTTCTGAAATTGAAAACCATAAGGCTTCCAGATAAAGATCCAAACGGTTTTACCATGACATTTTTGGTATAAGCTGTCCACTTGCGCATTGAAACCCTGTGTGAGAAATGGTGGGAATGCTGTAATTTAACCACCATGGAACAACATAAATGCCCATGCTGTAAGTAGGGATGGTATGGAACACTGACTTTGTAAGTGAGCATTTTTTCTGTTAATCGCTAGCCCATTAGCGATTCATCATTACTGCTTCGAGGCCTTCTAGTCAGAACTCAGCATTACCTTCCTGCTCATCCCACTGTTTCTCTTGCGCCTACAAATATGGTGCTTCAAGGCTTCATGCAGGAATAAGCGTCTTTGGGCGTATGTTTGAGTGGCGCTATGGTGGTGACATTAGCAGGGGGAGGGTCCGTACGGTGTGAAGTCGTGTTGCGGAAAAAGGTGACACCACGCAGTGTCACTCACAATGACAGACACACTTGATCTACCATCAAGGCCGAGCCGACGACAACAACGACATGAGCTAATCGGTCCAAATTGCTCAGAGGACACTAAAGACCGCCTTCCAACCTCGACATCTACACAAAGACATGCACACTTATCGGAATTGGATACTGGACTCATTCAGCTCATATTACCTCATATGTATATATCTCATACATAAATACATTACAAGTGTATAGATGATATATTTTTTCTCATTAAGAAAGTGACATTCTATGTTTAACTTAAAAAGATGGTAAAAACTAGAGCAGCAAGCCAATTCATACAGGATGCAGAGATCACACAAACATTCACTAAATCACTTCAAATCACACATATTGAAATGTCCACATCTAGTCAAATTCAAAATTGCACAAATAATGTACAAAGCAAGAAATAATTTACTGCCGGTATACAGGGAATAACAAACTACGTACAGGGAATGTTTGTTGAAAGGGATGGAGGAAATAAACTAATGGGGGACCTAAACTTTAAAAAAAACAAAGGTTCCTGCAATTTTAAAAAGCATACGCAGGTCGCAATGTGGGGTGACTTTGTGGTGCAGTCTGGATACTGAAATAAAGCAAAGTACAAATATCAAGAAGTATATGGAAAAGGAAGCCTCTTAACAAAGGATGATATCTAAACAGAATAGTGTGATATAATGTGTTATGTAGTAATTTAGTTTCCTGAAAAATATTGATAATTTTTATTTGCACTACAGTTTTTTCACGTAGTTTGGAACTACAATTTGCTGTGAAATTACCATGTACATTATTCTGCCTTTATTTAATCATACAGATCCACTTTATTTTTGTTTCCTATTATTTCATACCATAGCGGCTGTAAAATGTTTAGCTATCTTAAGAGTAGCATTTTTTTGTTGAAAAATGCATGAACCTTACATATCAAAACTTAATAAATGTAAAAAAAAAAAAGGTCAATTTTTGAACATCTAGAGTAGAGCAGAAATAATGTATAATAATTTATTAAAATGATTACTCTTACTTTTTTTCAATGCATTATTTAAAGTGTTTGTTTAATAGCCCCATAATGCTGACAAAATGTCGTTGTTCCACCGGTTAAGCACCTGGCACACCCACTTTCCAGTATAGTTTCACCTGCAGCTTATTACAACCACAACAACTATATATATATATATATATATATATATATATATATATATATATATATATATATATATATATATATATATATATATATATATATGTATAATTGTACATAAATAATGGTGAAATCATGAAATTATTGTTAAACAAAATATTAACATTGGACTTAGTGTTCCTTTAAAAGACAGCTTGACAATGTTTATCTGTATTCCTACAGGAAGAAGGCACGGAATCTATCCAGTCTCCTCATTGAAAATGTGTTTGATTGATGTGCGCTCTTTTTCTCTCTACCTCATTACCCAGTCTGAGCTAGCGACTTTCATAATCCTGGAAGGTTTAAGCGCCACTATGTTGTGATTGGTTAGACATTACATCAGGGTGATGTAATACTCCTAGGACTGGCTAGTGGGCTGCGCGTGGAGGAGAGGAAGGGGTGGGTGGGCCGGCCGGGTACTGGGTGAAGAGAGAAGCTGGAGTAAAGCAGGGTGTTATTGAGCAGAAGTCTCTCTCTTTCTCTCGCCTGCAGCCAGCCAGCCAGTGTGCCTGTGCAGCCACCACAGAAAGCCTCTATAATCCCAAAGCACACAGCAGTGCTTTGGAGAAGGAGGGAAATAATCAAGACTGTTTCCATAGCCCCCCCCCCACCCCACCCCCCATCTAAAGGATGGAGATAAGCTTTGCTATGCATGTTGTGTACTGTTAGCGGTTGTGTGAATTGGGGACACATACACAAAGCAGAAATGGGATTTTGGAGGGGACTGAAATTCAATCATTAATTGCAAATAGACATAGGAAAGGAGGGCGATTGTTTGGCAGGGACAGGAAATGCCAAGGCATTTGGTGTTTGTGCATAATGACTTGTAGCCAATTTCCCACTCCAGTGCAAGGTGCTTTTTCATGGATCCAAACGGTGTTATAGCATATCTGGGCTTTGAGATGAGGTTAGCACAAAGGCGAGCCGGTGGCGCCGGCAATGTGTTTTCGCCTGATTGCTTTCATGCCTTCGCAGACGCTACTTTTCAAATGGTAAAAACAATGTAAGGTCGTCAAAATTCATCTACACTTTAAACAATGAACATTTCAAATAAACCATAAAGACGTGGCCCGCCTAAAAAATGGTAGGTGAGATACTGCTAGCATCGGGCCGAAACCGTAATTAAAAGTCACAGTTTGGGAAATCTGTATTTTTATTTTTTCAAAAGTCTTTGCCATTTAAATTCATTTATGTGTACAAATTGAATCAGAAATGAACAATACATGATATAATAGATTGTTTGGCACAAGAGTACGAGGACATTTATTGTAAAATCACTTGGGTTGAAGAATAACCGCATTTTGGGTCAAAATATCAATGTAATATTTGGGTCAATTTGCAAAAAACAACTAAAAACATGGGTCAATTTGAAGAAGACAACCTCAAAATTGGCTTGTTTTGTATAAAAAAAGCAAATGAAGCTGGGTTAAAATGACTTAAATTTTTTGTTGGTCCACTAATCATTGGGTTATTTTCGACCTGACCGTTTTTATGTTGGAACTTAAAATTATCAAAATCAAAACTGTAACCCTAACCCTAACCCTGTTCAAAGATGATGGAATCTTTCTTCATCTTTCAGGATCCCTATCGTACTGATTTGAAGGGAAGAATTGAAATATTTGTGATACGTTAACCAAAGACACAACCTGCTGACTTCCTTGAAAGTTTCAGCACCTCAATTACAGTTACTGTTTGGTGGGCTTGTATATGTCATGATCTAAGCGGCTGTACCGATCACGTGATTTTTCTCAAAGCGAAATGCGCGCCCACACATTGTTTTTATTTATGAGCTCAAAACATGTGCAGATGCATCAGTGTTGCTGAACACATAGACTAGTATGAGTATAGGTGTTGTTTTGCTCGTTATATCGATAATTTGAAGCAACATTACAGCTATACAAAACTCATCTGTGTACTTACTGAATGATGTTCTAAAGCCTGATTCCAAGCTTTTCCAGTTCAAAATGAGGGGGTCAAAAATTAAAGGATCATGCTATGATATCACACAGCATCCAGCATGAGACACTGAGGCTGAAACTTGGCCTAGAGACTGAATGGATGCCTTCCATCGGGCCCATCTGTGAGTGTCTGACGGAGAATTAACCGATAATAAATTTTGAGGACTGAGTGAGACTACAGGTAAATGTGGCCAAAACGTGTCAATCATTTGGGAAACAGTAAATAAAAAACAAAGGTTCACAAGCCAGGTTCCCTTTTAATAGTATGTCTCTCTATAATGGGATTGGGGTAGGAAAAGCAGCCTTAGGATACTGGCTAAATTGTTGAGCTAGCTAAAGAATGACCCATTGGATTATAGAAAGAGACGCTTAGTTAGATAGGCAAACCAAGAGATTAAGTGGGAATAGCTGGAAAACCTATTGAGAATGGTGTCTAGAACCTCTTTAAGGTCAAATGTTGCCCTAAGATAAAATCTAATTGTGTGTAATAAAACAGGTGCACTGTCCTTACATAGAACTTTCTATACTGTATCTACTATATCCTGGCGAAGTTTGTATCTTCCCCTAATGCAGACTGTTAATCCAAAAATTTTAGCGACTGCTAAAGGGAGTCCCCTTCCTGGTTCATCAAGAGATCCACTTTGTTTCAGAAAGAGTGGCATAGAGGGACTTAGAAGGAACTTCTGTAGCTTAGTACTGCATTTATCTGACTGTGAAGCACACATCAAATATTTAAATTTTCATAAAAAATTACAGTGCAATTTACAATCACATGCCTCCCATGCATGAGTTTTGTATGAAACTTGAATAAAATTTGCAGTACTGGCTTGTTTTAGTGTAATATGTACATATACATTATACATTCGGCATATTGGTTATTTAATTTCCTATTAAATATGAGTTTTATGGTACCAATTTTTATAACCAGGAAGTAAAATGCCTTGTTTGCAGAGAACCCCTTAATGACACCTTCAATGCCGGCGGGCTACGAAGAACCATCTTTCTGTTATCTTGACCGCTCATCCATGCGAGGCTTGCGTCTGGAGGCTATTCCAACACTGTGAATAACGGGTCCAAAACAGGCCTTTTACTGATATCAAAATGAAAAACAGCGTCAATACACCGCTCTCACTAATACACGTTCTTCCTATTAAATCAGTCCCTGTGGGAACCAGCGTTCCCTTTAAGCTGCGCATGTGCGCAATTGCTCACTGCTTGCACATTCTCAGCGCACAAGAAAATCGATTCAGCGCATTAAACAAAATGCAATATAAACTTATTAAATAATGTCTAATATTTGACACCATCTTATCGGATTAATTAGACCAATAATAATGTTTTCTGTACCATTTTGCATTGTGACTCAGCTAGTGACAAGTGTTCAGCCAATGATACAATAAGTTTCACTTACACTATGGAGCCAAATCTCCTACCACTGAGTGTTATTGCGAAGTAAAGTTTTCGGTAGAGGAAAGAACTCACGGATAGTTTCCCACTTTAGTCGTGCCACTTTCACTGTGTTATCGTGTTTTGCAGGAGTTTAAAAGGAGTTAAAAAAAAGTCTACTTCTGGGGACACTGGCTATATATATTTAGATAGAGCAAGAGTGGTGTGGTTCTGGTGGTAGAGCAACTTTTACAATAGATACTTGTCAAATATACTTAAAATTATTTTTTGTAAAATGAACTCATTTGCTATACAAGTAAATACCACTCACCGTGCTTTTCAGTGTAGCACAACATGTCTCAAATCAAGATACATTGATTTTCAGTGTGTGTGCCCTCAAGACATTCTGAAATGTAAACTGCAGTTAAGGGCATCAATTTGTACCATGTCATCAGCTAACAGCAACATCAGAGGAGCTGTGTATAATTACTGTAACTATAAAAGTAGATGCTTCCTGATACCATTTCCCACTTGGCAGCACAACGTGAAGAACACCAAATATCCCATGGTAAATTTTGTATTGGTGGCATTTTTCCGTGGCAGGAAAGGCAAGTTTGGATAAGATGAGGATCAAATTTAATTTTGTATGACACCTTCTGTTACAGCAAAATAAGTTATGATCTCTGTAAATTAGTTTGTTTGATGAACTGGGATAATTAACACAGAAAATTGAATGACTGTTAGTTGATGTTTAAAAACTCTAAATAACAATTAGTTTATTCATAAATGAATCTATTGTTTTTGAATCGGATTATTATTCTTTTTTATTCCATCTTTTTTCAAAAACAAGACATGATTTCAGATCCAATCCACAATCCAATACTATAAATTAAACTGTTTCAGTGTCCTGGTTTGTGTAAATGGGGCAAATTTAAAGCAAATGATTGCTATTTTTAATTCAATACAAAGACAAATGGAATACTACAGACATTGGATAATATTTATTGGTAAGAAGCTGAAAATGCCAAGGATTTGGTGCAGTATAAATTAAACGTGGTCTCAAAATTTTTAATCAATTATCAGAAACATTTATCAATTCATTTGACAATTGATTTACTGCCGCAGCTATTTTGTTATCTGTTCATCGTCCATTTAGTGGAATGTCATCCATATTTACTGGGAAAAAAATAAAAAAAACAAATCAAATCCAGGTTGCTCTATCAGGAAGACACAATTTCCCGGGTGAAGGTGAACAAGTTAAGGCTTTATTTCTATCTCTCTCTTTCCATAAAGTTCACTCATTTCCATTTTTGTATAACCGCTAACCATGAATCTGTGAGAAATTCTGCCCCAGGCAACCTGTCTGCAAACCCCTTTTATAATGCACCCCTTGCTGTACTTGTAAAGCATCTCCCACCGCACTAAAAGACACCGCATGCGCTGTTATAAAGCTGTCTGGAGCACACTGCACTCCTATCGCTGTGACAGAGGTCAGCGAGTGCTTGAGCCCGCCTGACGTCATCCTGCTGCAACCCCCTGCAGAACCGCCAGCAGCACGATTGACAGACCAGGCACAGTGGGTGCCTTTACAGCCTCTTACTTAATCTGAATGCACCCCACAAGCAAGCTGCATGGCCGGATACGCCCTGAAGGCGGAGCCATCTCAAGCGTGCCATGTTGTATTTTGTAAGCGTATTACTATAGTATGAATGTTTATTACCCAGAAAACGCAGGTGCAGAATGATTCATGGGCGTTTTGGGATCACTTTTTACCTTTCTCACCCATTGAGCAGGAATGCATTTTAATGTGCATCTCGGCTGTTAATGAACACATTGCGCCAAAAACCTAATAAGGCAGCACGGATGTGCGCTTAGGACAATACATTACGCCATCACTAATAAACTGTAGGATGCAACTTCCATTAGCACTGACGCTGATGCGGCTGTTCACCTCCCATCAGCAGGCTCCTGCGAGCTAATCTGCTGTGTGCCGTATGCAAATATGAAACTGTTACTGTCAGAATGCAGTCTAATACCACATTATTCCTCGGGTAGCCGGCCAATCAGGTTGACTTTGAAATGGATTGCGGGTGATTAGTAGGGAATGCTGCAAAGATGCAGAGGTCCCTCTAGTGAACCCCTACAGCTGGTGCCGGAGTCAGCAGAGCAACGATCCAGGTAATTAATTCTTTGACAAGCATCAGTGATTTGGAAAATCAGTAAGAATGGCAGACGCTGATCAAAAGGGAAACACGTGGAGAGATGTTTAAACAGTGAGTGTTGGAGGTGTCAGTCACGTTGGGGGTGGGGGGGTCAAAGACTTGGGGTCTTGCGTACAAACACTAAACACAATGCAAGGAGATAATTGTGGAACAACGGGAGGCTGTGAGAGCAAGTGTGTTTTGGATGAGTATCACATACGCATGTAACCTTGACAAAGTCAAATTTGCAGAGTTTGAAACTCTTACAACACTTGCCGTCTATAATCAGGTATAGTTTCGCTACCCTTTTACGGTGCCTAATCAGTTCAACAAAGCTCTATTTGTAATTAACACTTACAGAGGCTACCATCTATTACTAGGCAAATTTATCTAGTACCTCATGGTAGGAAACAAACCAAGGTGGAGCCATGTGGGTAAAACACTGATAGGGAGAATTTGCAAAGGCAAACCCAACTTCTAATGTCAGATTTAGTGCTGCCAATAACAAACATTTTTGAAAATAATTATTTGATAAATTATTCCTTTAAATAATCTCGCAATCCCCTGTTAATTTTTTAAAAGCTAAACTACCAAGGTAGGTACTCACTTTCAATAATCTTCTGTAGATATAAATTTTTACAAAGTTCGCCTATGCTAGTGGGTTAGCAATCGTGATTAGTGTTAGTGTGCTAGCGATTACCATTTAAGGTCAACAAACACTTTTTATGATTCAGTTGTATACAGTAGTTATATGTATTTTACACATGTAATAGTACCTGTACTTTTTGACGTTGCCGCAATATTATTCAATGAGTACACTTGAGAGTGGAGCTGACTCTTAGCTTCTACTGTATGGTCTTCTTCTACGTCTTGTTGGTGAACAGGCTGCGCACGTTTCGTCCTTGACTGCCCCTACTCATAAAATTTTTACCACAACAATTTAGCCACTATAGATTATTTGTAGTGGTAGGTTATATTCTCAGATTATACAGCCCCAGTGCTTTTTTGGGGGAAGATCCGGCCTTTATTTTAGACACTCCATGTGCTAATAAATATATATTTTTAATAAAAGCCAGGTAACTACTAAATTAGTGAGTGCAGTGAGTGTAGGAAGACAGTACAATTACATGTTTCACAGCCAAACACATGAGACATCATTGGAAAGACTGGGATGTTCTCTACTGAGCACACAAGGACTTAGTAGGGTATCCCAAATAAGTCAAAAGGATATAGAACAAAAACAAATAATAGGCTGTGTCTCAGGGAAAAACTGCAACGTTTACCAAAACAGTTTGCTGCTCGACAACATTTTGTCTATGTGTCGGCTGTATTGCATGTTTTGCTGTTTTTTTAAATGTGCTACGAGTACTGCAAGTACAGTACTTCTTATTGGTCAAGACAGATAATGTAAAAACATGCCGGGACCCATTGGGCCTTTGAATCAATTGGTCTTCTTATTGTGGCCAACCAAAACATGCCAACAGGAGCATATGAAGACCGTCATTTTCGTTAGTTGTGAAGTGAAAAATGATTTGCCAAATGAAAATTGTGGCACACTTTAACCAGGGTGAATTAAGTAACATAAAAGGTTAATAAGTCAATTGATCGATTTTTAATCACGGATTTGAGACAAAAGACCTGCAGTGTGTGACAATGACAAAAATATCAAATCGCAAACTTTTTATTACAAACATATAAATAATATAAGCATTCTAGTCGACCGTGCTCGATTGCTACAGCAAACAAATCATGTATATAGTTTCAGAAATTGAGATAAACCTCACATTTATATTCCATTGGCAATTCCTCGCATGCAGTACAAACACAATGAGCGCACGGTCCAGGAATATAACTCAATATACACGCATGCACATGCGGTAAGGATCAATTCATTTTCCATATTTATTATACATATCTCACTAAGCCTACATCATTGAATGAAATCCAAACAATGGCATGGTATTCACAGGCATGATAGCATATATGATGTGAGCCCACATGCCCATGGTACTGCTCATAAACACACAAGAGGTTGGGTTGACATTACCAACATAGCCTTGATTAAATCACGTGTATATACTTTATTTGATTGCATGGACAGAGAGCGAGAGAGCGAGAGAGAGTGCGGGAGAGAGAGAGAGAGAGAGAAACACACACCCACACACACACACAGCGGAAAAAACAATGAAACATCATTGCTGCAGCTATTACACACACAGGCCAGAATACAAATTCCCTATGCAGGTATTTGTTTTCATCCATCAGTATTCATTATGTGAGTAAATGTATCATAGGAGTGTAGCTATTGATCCAGTGCTAAATCTCATTGTTATATTCCCATTCAGCAGCGAGCCAGGTGAGGGAAAAAAAGAAGGGTGACCAAATGTCATGGTGACAACATGTTTCATTGCCAAAGGTAGCTTTATCGATCAAGACAGTTATAGAAAGAAAGGGGAGATATTTCAACAGGAACCCGAACAGCTGGCATTTAAAATAAAAACAATTAATGAAAAGTTCATTCTTTTGAATCAACCTCTTTTGTTGCACGCAAGAGACCGCAAAAATCTTTGAGGAAATTGAAACAAAGGTTTTGGCACTTACCTAACTCGCTGGTTTTTAAGAGGTGCTGCAATTGATGCACTGTGTGTCGTTGACCCCGTCAACCCAAAATTTACATTCCTATACCTTCCAAGATGGTGCTATTGATACAATGATGAATATACAATGATCACAATAGCAGAATTATTCATTGAGAAATTATCTTTTCCCTGTGATCTGACAGTATTTGTAATATATTTCTTATTTTCTATTATTAGAAATGTGACTTCCAAAATTTGAAATCACACTAAAACGGGGTAAACCATGGCCACACAGAGTTCGAATTTGGGCCGCAACCAACAATTAATTTCATAATTGATTAATCACATTTAAAAAATAATCTTCTCCTTCCCATTATCTCAAAACAGGATATTTTTTCAAATTGACAGCGCAGTAACCTCGATTGGTTTGGTCCATACCATGTCAAAAAAGTAAATACATTAAAAAAAAGCACACAGGATGGTTTGACAATGAAAGTGTAAGATTCGTTGTCCCTTAACATTTCAGTTGGTCAATAAATTGTTCAAATTCAAAAGCATCCTAGATTGATAGTCCACTTAAAATTATTTTGCTGGTTCCCTACCATGATACCGATATCTTTATTTGACTACTATTGTCACACCTGTCATACTTGAATTCCCAAACGCTGAGAATAGATGTTACAGTTTGGGAAATGTCCAATTAATTTTCCAGCCATGCAAAGCAAGTCGACAGAACAACTTTGATGACTCAGACATGTCCCTCTTGGGACTCGCATTTCCATTCGGAAGTCTTGCGGCATCGCAGAAGAAGGTGAAACGCACAAGCAAGCTGATGGATGACTGAATTAGCATTGTATGCATCAAAGTCAAGCGCCACCGCGATGGCGACAAGCCTCAGCTTCTTGACTGAGTCGGTGCCTGGCAGCAAGAGTGAGACGCAGGTCAGAAGGTGTTCGGGTTTTCTGGCACAGCTTCACGTCTGTGTCTTGTGTGACTCTCAGGTAATTAGCACAAACTTGCAAATTTTTCCCTGTGCATGCCTCAAAGCATCTTGCGTAAAAGCAGTCCAAATCAAAATGGCATGTCATATCACATTATCTTCAACAGCGTTCCCTTCAGCAAAAGCCCGGCTCCCCAGTCAGCTCTGCTCTCCATCTGCTTCCTTGCATGTTTATCTGTTGATAGCACCGGAACATATCCACGCTCATTGTTTTTCACCAGAGGGATCAGTAGAGTGGATTAAGTCGATCTTTTGATCGGTGGATTTACATCGCATTGTAAGGCGGTCGTCGGCATAAGGTGGAACTCGCTGGAAACCAACACATTCTTATCTCACATTCCCAATAGGTGGGCAGGAATCCTAAAATGTATTTCATTTATATTGGCTTGTACATGTATTGTTTGACATATGGTATATTCTGGGAGAACCTTCTACAGATGTCTGTGGGACTTTATGCCCATTCATCCAAAAAAGCATTTGTGAGGGGCCAGGCGTAACAAGCAGCTGGACGAAGGAGCCTGGCTCTAAATTATAGATGTAGTTCATCCCAAAATAACGTTTTTCCACACTAACATCATAACAATAACATCGTTTTGCACAATGGAACGTATCCTGTTTTTCTGAATATATGTCCCTAGTAACATCTTTACACTTACCCGAAAATCAACAATGTACTAAAGGAGGTCCACCTTGTGTATGGATGTCAAAAGTTGAATACATTTGATTTAATTGCTTTTCTGATTCATCTCCCTTTACAAATGGAGTTCAACAGCCACTTAAAAGCACCGAAAAAAGTCTACACTGACATTAAATGTATTATTGCATATGATATGTGTCAGGCGGTAGAGCAGGTTGTCTAGTAACTGAATGGTTGGCTGTTCAAATCCTGAGTCATGTTGTTGTGTCCTTGGGCAAGACACTTAACCCGCCATGCATCCAGTGGTGGGTGGGAGGGGCTGTAGGCAGTCATGCTACTGTCAGCCTGCCCCAGGATACTGTGACTACCCAATGTAGTTTACCACCACTGGTGATTGAATGTTGTAAATAGTCTTTGAATGTCCTGAAAAGTGCTATAGAAAAGTGATGCTGCATTATTATTATTATTATTATTATTATTATTATTATTATTATTATTATTATTAGTTTTCATACATACATTAGCTACTAATTTTCAGAGTGAGTTTAATATATGAAAATGACTCTGCACACTGATGCTGAAAACCTGACAGTTGCTGTTCCTACTGATCACTTTTTAACAAACCAGGGAGACTCTAGTGTGTTGTGTCAGCACATGGGTAATACTTAAGAGAAGAGATATTTCTAAAGAGGAAAATTGTGTGCTGCTCAGCATAATTAAAATTCAAGTTAACAACAAAAAAAACAGCTGGTCAAAAAGTAAAATTGTTTTATTTGATCATCGGTGATAACTGTATGTTTTTCACCAAGAAGTTTTTTATTTTTACCTCCATGCTCGGTATTTTATTCAAATTCTCTGTAGAACATGAAAAAAAACTTGATAGCTGTTGCTATTTAAAGAGGTGTTACTTAATACATTTATCTGTAAATAACCAACACTTTGAGGAAAAATGACTGAGGAACACTACACACCCTTTGAAAACCCTCTTACTGGTGTTACATCATAGTTGCATGAAAGCACTACGTTCCCTTATCCCACTTCTCCTGTAAAAAACTACCGTGCCTTCAAATTAGTCTAGGCAACAGAAAAATGTGGGTGACCTACACTGCAGCTTAAGATGTGTTCTGATTTTTTTTTTTTTTTTTTTTAACATGCTGCCTCATGTAGAAATTGTGTAACAGCTACCTACCCTTGTTGTTGCTGGACATGTTGTTCGAGTCAAAACATGATCCAAGGGAAGTTCTGTCTGTGAGAAGTCTTGAGGCTAGTTACCATCAACGGTGCGGCAGAAACTTTGAGTGAAATCCTTGCACAGCAATAAAGTGATACATGCATGAATAATGCAAGGGCATTTAGTTGAGCGCTTAGGCAGTGAGGGAATCAAGATGTCCCTCGTGCCCTGAAGGATTCCAGTCTACTGAGCCAGCGTCTCTGGTCCAGAATAGACCAACGCAAACCCGGAGGAGAATCCCACAATCCTACCAAAATCACACACATTTGCAAGACTGTGCACAAATGAGGCATTAAATAGAAGAAAAATGACACAATTTATCATGTTTTTGGTGTCAATATATTGTAAATTATTGTGTTTCTCTCTTTTTTTCCCCCTTCCTATTTTTAATGGTGTCCTAGTATTAGATCCTTAGCTACTTGATGTTTATGAGGCTGGGTCCGGTGAAAGAGTCCTGGAAAATTATTGATCTCACTTGGGTTTTAACTTTATTGTTGCGCATGCATTACTGATATATATGGGTGCGTCACAAGTGAGCACATGTTCCTCATGTCCTCAAAAACCATTGGATAAAAAATACCCAATTATGGGACAAAAAGAGATGAACCACACTTGACCTAACTTTTGGGCTTATGCAGAACGCCTAAAATAAAAAAAATCAGATAAAATGGATAGAATGAGCCACAAGGCAATCATATTTTTTGGGGTGGTTTATTTTGTACAAAACCACACAACAATTGAGATGAATTTATGGGTGAGTCATTTGAAACTAATTTTGGGGTTAAAGGAAAAACACCCAAAATTGCGTCAAGTGAATAAGCCACTAAACAACCATATTTTGAGAGATATTTTAATTAACCAATTTTTTGGGTTCTTTATTCATTTTATTCCACTGGTCATTTTGGTGAAAAACATAACTTGAAAAGTTGGGACAAATGATTAACTCACTAAGCAACCAAACATTTTAGGTTGTTTTACGGGTTATTCATTTTTTGAGAGAGTTTACGGACATCAGAGATTGACATGTCAAACATAACACTATACTGTGTTATGTTTTGTTACGTGTTGAGTGTTATGTAAAATAAGCTTTGTGTAATGATTTTGTATTTAATCATTTCACAAAGCTTTTTTTTTCTTAAAACTTTTTCTTAAAAGATGGTCGGACTACCCCCCAAAAAAAACAACAAAAGAACAAAAAAAACAAAACAAAACATGAAATGACCTCAGAACTGTGAAGAAGATGTGTTTCTCACAACAGTGTCACACTGACTATTTTGGGAGTTTTAGAATCAAAATTTTTGTGGCGGACCGGGGATTCATACACGATGTGTAATTGGTAATGCAGTAATAAGGTGTCACAAATGTTATATATGTTTCTTTGATCTCATCCATTAGACATGCAGGATGTTCATAAATTTTGACCATTATTAAAAATACTGAATTAAAAGGAGCTTAGCTGCACTTTGCCTCCCACGGAACTAGGAGGACTTCACTCTGAAACATCACTTGGTTTCATCATCCTCAGATAAGGACTGAATATACGAGGAGGCCGTGCGTAATTGCACAAACATCCGATTATAGTTTTACTTTTAGGTCATTCCAGGGGGAATTAGGATTTTAAATTAAGCCGGAAGTCTCTCAAGTGCAAGTGAGTGGGCCGAACTGCTGAGGAGATTTCATTTAGTTGTCTCAGCTGAACAAAGACTCAGCTAATGGCTAATTAATTACCACACATATCCCAAGTCAAATTGCGTGCTTCTTCTTGATATATGGTACATGAAGCCTTTGGCTTTCATTTATCATGAGTCCTTATGGACGGAAAAGCAGCAAGTTCTTATGCTTTTTGTTTCTCGTTTAAAGGGATAGGACAAATCCCTGCGCAATCACTTTACCCAAGTGGTAAAATATAATCTCTATATAAGGATTGTTTTGCTTCTTGGTCTGCTTTGATCCATATGATATTTAAGTTATATGATGCATGTTTTCAAAATGTCAACGCTACCACTGTTTACCGGCGTTGCCTTGACATTAAAGCGTTTGATTTCCATTCTTTCAAAACAAATGACATCCGGGAAGTGTCACCTCCCCAACATACGCAACTCCTCATTTGCCGCCACACGGGGCCTGTGAACTCGGGCCATGAGGCGGGGCCGCACCTCACCTCGGCATGGTAATTCGCCAATCAGCCGAGTGACATGCGCGGCGAGAGAAGGGAGAGCGGAGCGCCTCTGACAGGGACATCAGTTTTATGAAACATTTCCTCCTCTGCACCTGAAAGCGCGGTATAATCACGGGCGGGGGCGATGCACCATGAAATGGAATGGGCGCCAAGATCCGGGGGAGTGGGCACAGTCCCGTGTCCACAGAAATTAGGGTCATTCTTTACCCAGAGATGCCAGTGTCAGAAGGAAATGCCCCGCAGGTCCGGGTCAGGCAGTCACACAGGCAGCCTCAGCCCACCATTGCATGTAAATATTCGACATGCATGATGTGGAGATAGTTTGTTTATAACCAACGCAAGGCACAAAGAGTATGTTTCCGCCAGAAAATTAAAATAACATTTAGGGTATACATATATGAGCTCAAATAAGCCTGACAATCATTTTTATGACACTGGTTTACTAACACACATTTCTTAAATACCAACTAATTGAAATAGAAATAAACTATTCCAGCGTAAAAGCACAACCATGACATTTACATGAACTAAACAAGCACATTTTTAAACCGTTGGGCAGTTGATGGATTACCACGCATACCTATAGGATCTCTTTGCAAACATTCGTTTCTCTCATTTCCTTTCTGGTGGGATATTACATTCGATTTTGGACTGCCATAATCAACTAGTGCTTTGTCGCCATTTTGGACTACAAACTTGAGTATTTGTGTCTGTAACATGGAAGTAGGGAGCCAATGTCAAGTGTTTTTGACCTTTGGCAATGAAACATGTTGTCACCATGAATCTTAACAATTTCGGTTTGAAGCTGTTGGCCATAATTGCCCTTTGTAGAGACACACGCTCCAATAGAATGGCAGTCAAACTGAGTAGGTGTAAAAGTATCTAAGTAATGTGTTTGTAATGTTTTTTATTGTTTTTGTTATAAAAGTTTCGCATTTTCATGAGTTGTAACTCCTAAAAATATTTGTTAGATCAATTGAAAAATAATCCCCACTAATGTGATAGTGCTTTTAACTTTTTTTTTAACCATTGTTGCTTGTTGTCGCTACTTTGAATCATGAAACAATGGATTAAAAACTTTTTATTTTTACTTAGCATTTTTTTTTTTTACAATTGCTGGAAATAATTTCAGATGTCAAGGTGTTATAAGTAATATTTTACCACTCTTAACAGCATATATATATATATATATATATATATATATATATATATATATATATATATATATATATATATATATATATATATATATATATATATATATATATATTTATTTATGAAAACATGTTTACGTGTTCAATGACTTCACATTAATAGCTACCAATCAAAAATAAATTGAGCAAATGTCTTATTTACTGAAGTACTGGTATGCATCAAACTCATAGGAGTTCTCATGAATCAGTACTCAACAAGCAGCTCTTATTTTCAGAAACAATTCGTTGCCCTTGCTTTAAATTGCCAAGGGTCGTTTGGTTTCCGACTAGCTCAAGGTCTACAATGCCTCTTGCCTAAAGTCAACTGAAAAATCGGACGAACTAGAAAATGGATGGAAAGATTCTTAACGAGCTCTTAACAAGCTGCATAACTAGAACTACCCTAACTACTTACATATTATTGCTATCATTATTGTCAGTTGTAGCGACCATTGAAATGAAAACCTTTTTGGTTAACCAAACAACGCGCAAGGAATCCTCACCATCCCCATGAAACGTGTTTGTATTGACATGAGCTTGTATCCCCCTCCGCACTCCCTCCCATAGGCTGTGCGGATAGTGAGACACATTTGAGCTTGTAGGGGAGCAAATGTGTGCCCGGCGAGATAAGGAAAGACCGCATTAATGGACTTTGCCTCCACAGAAAGTTCAATCTAGCCCAATAAATAAATAAAACAGCATGATCTGAATTCTCAAACTAGTAGCTTTTTCTATCTGCCAGATGTATCGCTGTTTCTCCAAGCAATCAGGAAGTAATTCCCTTTATCGTTCAACATGAATATTAAAGTTTGGTGCTTGAGGGATTGCTTGTATAACGCCCAACCGTCACCGGCACCTGTCAGGGACCGTGGAGGATGGTTGATGAGGCGCATGAGTGGCTCGCTGTTGCAATTGCACGGCTGGAGTGATACGGATGATGATGATGGCGGTGGCTGGAGCTAAAGAGCGGGATTAGTGGCTGCGATTAGAATCTTTGTCTTCGGGTGCTAGTTATCCCGCTTGTACATTTAAAGTGAGGGTGACGCTTGTGGTTGACACCCGCTGCAAATGAGCGGTAAACAAAACAAACGTGCATACAGAGTGATCCTGTAAATGACTTTTACGCTTATAAAATGTGTATTTCTCATGGCTTACGTCCTGCAGGAAATGAAGACGGAGAGAGTCTGAATTACAGAGCACCATGGAAATGTGCAGATGTTTGGATAGGCGATGCTGATTTAATACTTGACTGCCCGTGTCAATATTCAAACATCTTGATAAACAAAAGATGCAAATTAAGATTTGAGAACCACACTGAGGATTTTAGTACGCTCCAATGCTGAATACAGATAAAATAAAAAGAAACCAATACGTAATAAGAATGTGTCTTTTGGCATTAGACTTTTAACAAGCACATACGTTGCTCAAAACCAGGCTGAAAAGAAAAGTGTAAACACGGACACAATATCATGTTATTTATTATCATTTTTATTTTATTTTAAAGGCCCATTCCAGTCAATTCAAAAGCTTTTCTCACATCATTTTCTATGCACCACCACAAGTATAATAATGATATTCTGATTCATATTGCATTTTTACAATATGAAATTTAAGCAAGAATATCAACACTTGTTTTATGTTTAATCCATTTTAGCGGTGACCATTTTGTCACTGGCTGTCACCTAAAAACGATAACACAGTTGCTCGGCGCTCAGGTAAGAACCAATCACAGCTGATTTGTTTTCTGAGTTGGGTCATGTGATGTCAACTAAGTGAGCTGTGATTGATTGGTACTTTTGTTATGCAGTATGAGCAACTGTCAATTTGAGCATTATGAGCAACTGTCAATTTCAGTGACGACAGAAGACAAAATGGATGCAGCCTTGGATGGATAAAAACAGGAAGATTTTGTTGTTCAATTCAAATTCAAACTTGTGCCTAGAACCTTGTTGTAAAGACAAATTTTGGGTTCTCTCAAACATTTCTTGAAAGCTTGAACCCACTTATTTCCATTTAGCCCTTTCCATTCATTTATTGCACCATTTATCCGTCAACGGCCAAATATCTACTGACCAAACTTCGAAAACAAGTGAGCTGTGATTCCCTGAGAAATAGCGATGTGTGATGAATAAAAACAGGCAGGTTCTTTCAAATTCCACAAACAGAATATTAACCAGAGTCATGTTTAGGTTAATTGGGCAATATTCAAATTAGAGTATGTTTTTATCAAGACGAGAATGTTTTTGCCATTATTCGTCAAATTAAATTTGTTTTGTGTTCCTAGTTCCTCATTTTACTGAAAATATTCAATTATTCAGGACTGTTCGTTTCTCACTTTGCTAATTGCTATGTGGCGTAATGCTTGAAATTCAGACGAAAGGCTGAGCAACCCCAAAGTTTAAATCCCTCTGGAATGACGAGGGGAAAGCAAATTTGTTTAAAATTTCCACAGATCGGGCTCAATAAGCATATTTGATAGCGATAGTAATATTACGAGTATTAGCCACCATTGTCGCCTCAGCTAATTGCAAACGAAAGACAGACGCCATCAAGTCAGACGTCCTTGCGCAAAGCAAACCGCAGTGTTGACTTTGTCCTGTTGCCATGTTGGATGGAGTCCACATATCATAGCCAAAGCCAGATGCTACAAGAGAGATAAGTGGATTGTACAGTACAGGCCTGTCAGGGATCCTTTACAGTCATCCGGAATCTGTGGATTGTGGGACGCAAATAAGCTTTCAGAGTGAAGTGATTTAGATTAGAATTGGGATTTTCTTTAGTCTGTTTTATTATGGATTGTTTCACACTGACACAAACTTGGCTGAGCCTGCTGGCATGTTTCTCGGATACAAAGCAAAACTGCTGGCAGCATCAAAGGTCTTCATTGGCTTTTAGAGGCCAGAAATTGTAACATTAGCGACCTAGTTGGATGCCTTGCTAGTGAAGAGTACAGTAAATCAGGACTGGAACGATTCCTAGAACATCATTAAGAAGACACGGGTAGGGCCGCCCTTCCTGAGAATAGAAAACAGAACAATCTTCACAAGTGGAGAACTCGTATCAGGTTTTGCATATTGATTCTCACTTGCCCTGGCCTTTATTCTGGTAACGACGCATGGGACTTTATAATGAGCATTTTAAAAGGAACACAAATTGTTAATTTACACCTTTTTCTGATTGGCTGGTTTGGCCGCTGTTTGCTGTGCTTTATCAGAGTTTATTGCCTGCTGATTATTTTGTGGAATGACTCCCACGCAATAACACCACTGAAGCATTAAGTCAAGATAAAAGCAATCTAAATATGAGCATGCATGATAGCTATGCTAAATGCACCCAACTAATGGTTTCATTAAGGGTTAATGTAAATTCAAAACGCCTATTTACCCGAATTGTTCTTGCATACACCTGGCTTTGGATTCGTATTTGCTCTTAGAAAAGTAGTGACTCGAGGTAAATATTGCCATTGATCCTGCATGCTGTAGCTAGTATAGGATTTATATTGCGTTTTGATTATGACTATTCATAACAAACATTCATATATATATATATATATATATATATATATATATATATATATATATATATATATATATATATATATATATATATTTTTTTTTTTTTTTTTTTTTTTTTTTTTTTTTTTTTCATAATCTGAAAATTAGCCCTTCTGTTAAAACTTTAGTACAGTGTTCATTGACAATTAGGGGATTTTTTTTTTTTAAATATTGAGATACTTTTGACTGGTACAAATATTGACTGCGATGAACAAAAATACAGTGCATGTATTCCATTCTTCTAATTCTTAACCCAAATGATGCGCTCACAAATATGCATGTGTCATTTATAACAAAAGCATGAGAAATAAATATGCAAATGACTTAAGGCATTGTGTGAGTTCGGGTTTAAAAATGATGTCATCTGTAAGTGGAGCTTTCTTTTTCTTTTTTTTTTTAAACTAGACGGTTTTCATGCTAAATTGCCCTAAGTGTCTCAGTGGCTGTCAGTCAGCTTCAAAGCAGCTATGCGTCATGTCTTTCTAGACCTCTAAATCTCGTCGCTTCTCCACCAGCTGTGCTGTTGGGACAGAGTGAGTAGTGTTTTTATTTGAACGGGACTGAGTGTCTGCGCCTGTGTGTGAACAGAGTGGGCAGTGTGCTGGCTCTGCTGATTAACCCTTGGGCCAGGGCCGTTCTTCTCAGTCAGACAGATCGCTTTTCGCCGGTCCCGGCCTCTGTAATGGGAGCCGCTCCAGCAAGCCACTTCAAAGAGAGATGACCAGCAGGGATGTCAGGTTCACAGCCAGAGGGAGCAAGTAGAAAAGAGTGTGAAGGAGAAACTGTTTGTGGACATCTGTGTGCGTGTGTGTGTCTTGTGCGGGATGACCATGGGGAATGCGTGTTTTTGTCAGAGGGACAGCTGCACGAGACCTTACTCTTATCGCCAGTCTCCAAGTCATGCTGTTTCAGTTCAACTTGACAGCAAAGCAGAAAGGCACCTTAGATGATTCTACGGTCTTTCAATCATTCTGCTTTACAGTAAAATAAATGTTACATGCCTGGTACCAACAATTCACCTCTAAAGTTAATTGTTATGACATTTACGCACCGCAATCTAAGCATGTTGAATATTGTGCCTCAAAGCAGAGCACCACAAATAAAAGAAAATAATTACTGAAACAAGAATACAACGTCTCCAGTAATGAGAAAAGCTAGGGCCAATATTTCCTTGACAGACAAAATCAGTGATGAGATTGAACAAGAACAGGCAACAACAGGCGCACGACAACTAAACAGAAAAATACATACCCCCAAAAGACTACACAAATAAGGAAAGATTAAGAGGCTCAGCCATAGAGAATCAAAACAATCAAGAAAGACCAAACAAAACAACACGAGGTAAAAAAAAACATGCATAGGTGTCAAACTCCCATCCTTGAGGACCAGTATCTTGCATATTTTCCAGGTTTCAATCTCTGACACAGCTGAGTAAAATGATTAGGTCATCAGGAGCTCTACAGAAGCTTGAAAATTATACTAATCATTAGAACCCGGTGTGTTGGAGGGAGAAACTTGGAAAACCACAGGTCACTAGCCCTTGTGGGACCTACACCCCCTTTATTTACAAAATTAAAAATAAGTAATTATGCTGTAAATGTATATATTCACGAATTTGAAATATTATGTCACACAGTATTATGACTTATGAGGACTTTTGCATTATGGGAGTCCAGCCAAAGCCAATCACCTAAGTCATTGAAAGTCTTGCAAATGTCATAGTGTCGACACAAAAATTTCTATTGCGCCTCCTTCACAAGTTGCCGTCGAAAGGATTAATGCAAAAATCGTGGGAAATGCATCATAAAAAATCAGGTTTTCAATATGTACAAAATTGACAATATTTCTGACTTGGCAGTAAATGAGCCCGACATAGGCTAAATTTGACACCTATAGGATGTACCTCTCAATCTCCCATTTGCAAGCATTTAAACAGGACGGCTGTGTGGCATGCTTTTCCTTTGATATCACCATCAAAAACATCAAAACGCCTGAACTGGGTCAACATTTCCCCCAGGGGTTAAAAAAACTTATGAAACTTTAGCACAAATGCTAGCAATATGCTCTTATCCCATTGAGGTTTAAACATTGGCAAGTATCAGCAACGATAGCGTCTCTTTTGGAATGGTCAGCCTTCATTCATGGCAACAATTGTTCTTCAGACATGCGGACAGTTTTAATTGTTCTCAAACAATCTTAAATGTTTTTCTTGTGAACCATTCCAGAATTTCAAACCTGCATCAGAATAAAATTGGACACCAGCGTTTTGCCAATGAACTAAAAATGCCACAATTTAAAAGTAGTCCTGGATGTACTTTTTTCTCTTCAAGCTTTGAGACGTAAACGGCCCTAAAATGTAAAGGACTATTGTTTGGTGAGAAACACATCCCTTCAAAATGTTTTGTGAACATAGGCCAATGTTTTTATCTGGTTTCGAGCCAAATGGATTACAAGATGAAACATATTTAACATTCCTTTAGAAGGAACTCCAAGCTTTGCATCCATTTGCAACGGTGCTCCGCGCACAGACACGTGTGCATGGCGATGATTGTCGCAGTGGGACACCCCTACACAAGCGTGTTCTCATGAACTTCCAGGAGGTGACACAGGAAAACCCCTCGGGCCCAGGGATCTGGTTTGCCGCGGCGGAGGAGACAGGCCGAGGCGCTCTGTCGATCAGCCGACACTG
Source organism: Hippichthys cyanospilos (assembly GCF_059441005.1). Classification (NCBI taxonomy): domain Eukaryota; kingdom Metazoa; phylum Chordata; class Actinopteri; order Syngnathiformes; family Syngnathidae; genus Hippichthys; species Hippichthys cyanospilos. Next base: position 9,133,246 of record NC_142382.1, read on the forward strand.
CGCTGCCTTTTGTGCCTGCGAGACAATGAGATAGCCGAGCAACCTGAACCTAACACAGGAAGCTCTTAAAGTGACACAAAACAAACTGCTGAGCTCGGGCATTTCCCCCTGCTGAAAGACTATCTCCACTGTCATTAAAGGTGAACTCAATCATCTAATCTCCCCCTCCAAAGTCACTGCACCCCCACTCCTTCTTCACTGTCCCAACAGCCCCTCAAGGTGGAGGTCACCAATGAAACGCCAGCAGATCTCAGAGGGGTTAGAGGTCATATTGAAAAGACAATCTATTGAGCATGATATGTATTGCCAACTCAAAGAAAAAGCAGTTTTTGTTGTCGTTTACAATAGATGGGCTAGTGTTGTATGTATATGACTTGATGCAAGGCATCAACATAGTATGAAACATTCCAAGACATTTCCGCAGTAAAGGCTTCTGCTGTGACATTTTTTTCCCCAAAATGGAGTGCAGTAGTTCCATTAAAAATGACTATCTTTTTTTTTTTTTATGTAATCCTTATTTCGATAGGTGAGCCATTTGACGGTAATGACAAACCAGCAAAAAAAATGTATATTTCACAAAAAACAATGTCCCTGTTTAATGACATCTCACAAAATGTCAATATATTGTGGGGACCTGACAAAACAAGATCATCAACTGTTTCTCACTTTTTGCAATCCTTTGCCCCTCAAAATGTCAGCGCATTGTGAAAGAACTCGGCAGACCTCAAAGTTGAACATAGTGTGACTAACTTTGTAATTTGTTTTGTCACATAGAGAGTGCTTCAATAAAAAATCCAAATTGATCACAACATACTTGGAAAATTAGGCAAGAGAAAAAGGTGATAAAAACATATAAAATGGCAAAATGTTGCAACCTACAACTGATGTAACAGTATATTTGTCATTTTATTTGGTTTTTATATTATTTATTGTAGAAGATAGGCTGTCATTATTGATAAGATTACAGAAGACCTTGGAATCAGATTTTTTTTTTTTATTCTTTGTTTGCATATTTGTCTTATGACATACATCTGCATGTAGCATAAATCCATTAAATTTGAAGGAATTGCACTTTTTGATATATGTTTTTTAATTTTATTTGTATTTAAAAAAGGCCAGCCTAAAAAAAAGCATAATACAAAATATGGAAACACTTTCTAATTATTTTAAAATAATAACGTATTTTAATATCAACAATGTAGTTATAGTTACGCATGGTATAAATAATGGGATTAAAATAAAGATTTTATAAGTATAAAGTAAATGCTGTACCACATTCTTGAATATTGAAGAAAAAAAATCAAAAATTTCAACAAATTTGAAATCAACAAGTGTCATGGAACGGCTTGTGTTTGACCACTAATAAACTTTCAGACATACAGCACCTATTTATGTGATATAAATTGTTGAGGGTGTGTAACCACTCAACAGTAATGCTACTAGGAAGATACTGAACAATACATATTTGGATGCGTGGAAAAAAATAAAACATGGCGACAGATGGCAAACAAACGGAGTGTCACCACTGTGGTCGTAATGAAAAGCATGAAAATGGACATGCACATTTGCACATACAAACACATTACATTTTGCGCTGCAACATTACGTATCATTTCGATGTCACCCACATTTGGCTCAGGCCATTTGCAGCTCGCGTGTAATGTGCTGCCAGCTATACAAATAACACTGTTTGAAATTCAATCATCTTTATCTTTTTAGATTTTTTTTTTTTTTTAACTCAAGCATTATGAAAGGCCTCTTTTCTCTCCACCGCCATTGAGCAAAATGGAAAAAATGGTACTCACAGTTGCTATTATCGCATCAAAATCTGCCTGGCTGCCATACATGCTGGCTCATTACCTTGGTGAAAAAGCCACCTTAACCTCCATTACGAGCCGGCCCTGTAATTAATGACTTTTTAAGCTATTGAACCAAAAGCAATTAGGTTATAAAGGAGGGCTTGTTCGGTAACAAGAATACCTTCCCTTTATGAGTCGCATCCTTGAAGAGGAGACGCTAAGCAAATGTGACAGTCCCTGGAATGAAGATGCTAATGCTTCCAGTTATTTCAACTTGTCAATCAAGCCGGAGCAACACAAAAACAAATTTGGAGTTCAATGCTATTTGAAGGTTGAAAGATTTTTGTATTCCTGTGTTTACCGTGCAGATGAGGCTTATATGCGCCGGCAAAGCAGATACAGCTTATTCCATCAGCAGAGTATGCGCGCCGGAGATAAGACTACATGCAACAACACATTTGCTTTGTATTTGTTTTTAGACTTTATCGCGTGTTGCACTGGAGGTAGACACAGTCGAGACATGTGGTCTCCATTCTAATGCCTGCAGGGGTCAGCTCGGCGGTCAAGCAGCACATTACTCTATGTCCGCAGCGGACAGGTTAGAGCGCACAAGACTAATGCCGCAGCTCATCTAAAAGGTCATGCGTGGATATTAATGTGTAACTTTAACTCAAGCTGTATGAGGAACAGCAAAAGCTTCTTTTTGCACGCGCAAAACGGGGATAAACACACCTGTGGAACACGATAGGAATTATACCCGTTTGTTCTTTCCAACAAATCCTGAGAGGGCTTAACAGCTCATTGATAGTTTTGTTGCAGTTTTGCCTCAAACAGTAATCAAAGGAGCATAATTAGTCAGTCCTTTAGAAAACATCTTTCCGTCACATTGATCCAGCCAATTGTTCCACGGCTGCTCATTATTCACATGCTGCCTAAAAGAGACCGCATCTATTTGACAGCAAATCTTTGAAGTCTAAAAGTCCCTGAAATTGATTTTAACCTGTTGAAGCCATTATAACCGGATACTGTATACTCACAACCATAACGCATTACAAAAGTAATGTAATTACTGTAATGCTTTATTTCTTTGCTGGAATATATTACACACAAAAAATTAGCAAATTTGTACTCATTACAAATGAGATTAACATAATGAATTACAAAGCATTTTTATCCGGAAAGTGGTGTGTCCCCCCCCGAAATTTGCCAAAAACACCACGAGATCGGAGGAGAAAATTCCAGAGCAAAATATTACTTGCTGATCTACTACAGCTAAGATGAAATGGCGGGTTGAATATGGACAATATGTACACAAAATGGACAAATGACCATTACTTCCAATTCGTCAGATAAAGACAAGAAAATTGTAACCGTTTGGTGCACTTTAAGTGCGACACCTAAAAAGGTGTCCACTTCATGAAATAGAATCAGCAACTTGAATAACCATTTAGAGCGGGGCCATAGTAACGTGAAGTTAGCAAAAAGAAAACACGTGGAGGATTGCGCTCTCTCACAGAGGGACGTGAGAAGATTCGTTAGGAGATATCCTTCAGCTTTCCACAGAGGATTCACCAGCATTTGGTACAAGCGCAAGGTAAGCTAACGCTAATTTTCACTGTACAATTGCTATTAATAATAGTCAATAAATAGTTGTGGTCAATATGTACTAAGATAATACACAATAACAAAGACGTAGGCTAGCTGCTAACGTTAGCCTCACCGAAACCATCTATTTTTGAAACATAGGTTTCTAACCTAGTTGACTGATCTTCAATTTGAATAATAACATCGAAAATATGTTTTGAGAGTAATATAAAAGTAATGCAATAGTAGTGCAATGCGTTACATTTCAGTAATGTTGTAATGTAACAAATTGCTTTGAAATGAGTGTAATAAGAAAAAAAAATAATGCATTACAGCTTTGAAGTAATTTGGCCAAAACTGCTCACAATATGATGAATATACTGTATTTGGTTTCCTCTGGACCAACAGGTGTTCTCTAGTGATGAGACTAACACTGTGGTGATTAACGGTGTTGCAAATGTACGTGAAGTGTAATGTAATTAATTAAATTTTGAACCATGATAACTGATTGTCGAATTACGCGCTGCATCACTGTAATTATAAGACTGATTGAAGAGTTTTCATCATGCCAATAATTTACCTTAAAGGGATACTTACTCAGCCATTTTCAGCAATAAAAAAAGTTCATTTGACTATAATTAATTTGGTAACCATTATTTTTCATATGCAGGTAAATGTTCATTATAAAAACACATTTTGCAACTTGCCGTCAGCTCAAAATGTGGAGGGCAGAAACAGAACACATCTCTTCTATGATCCCAAATGAGGAAACTTTATGTTGATTATTTCTTGTGGAAAAATATGAATTAATAAACGAGTTAATGATTTCTTTTTGTGAGCCAATCTCTTCTGTAATTCAAAAAGAGGATGCTTTGTGTTTAATATTTGTAATATTTGGACAAATATTTATTTATAGTTAAGTTATTCCTTTTTGCTAACAGATGTCTTCTAGGATCCAAAGGAGGACAATTTATGTTGATTCTTTTTTATGGCCAAATCCAAATGAAGTTTGGAAGGTTCTAAAGTTTAAGAAAACCAGACACTGATGGCATGTTTTAAGTCTTTTTTTTTTAACTCAAAAATGCTTTGCACTGGTTCAAGGGTACTTGGCTGAAAACATTTTTCACAGGGGGTACATCACTCAAAAAAGGTTGAGAACCACTGTTTTAGACTTATAGGGCACAGTCTTAATGGACAGGATTTTTGGCATATATCCTGTTATAGGGCGCACTGGGTTATAAGGCACACTTGATTTTTGAGAAAAAAGATTTTAAGCATGACTTATAGTCTGAAAGATAGTTATCTATATTCCAAACCACGCAATAACTGCCTTAAATTTACAATAGCAACATTTGACTGACTGCTTGACCCACTTCCACCCATTAAAACATTAAAATATTTTTTTTTGTGTACAGTTTCTCTTTGTAAGGCTTGATCTAATCATTTTTTCCTGCCATGAGCAGCCAGAGACGCTGTCTGCTTTTCTGATGTCAACTAAAGCACGCTCATCTCACGTCTGCTGTGGAAACACCCACTTCCACCAGTTACAACTAACACCCCCCACGCCATCATCCCACCCTACAAGGCACGCAGGCCTGCTGTCTGAATAATTGCCTCATTAGCGTGTGGCAGCACAGGTATGGCATGAATGCGAACTTGAGCGCGTATGCAAATGCGGTTGCTTGTCCAAAACGCTTTATTCATGTGATCAAAAATGCCGTGTATTATGCTGGGGACCTCAGCCCTGAAATAGAAATTTGGGGATAACGAATGCATTTTCAACACGTGAGCTGAAGCAAAGCAGCTTTTGGCCTCGAACAGTGGCAGCACAGGATCATTTGGCACACTTTCTATCAACGTCTACCACAATCTGTCGCTTCTGTTGCGTGGATGATTTTGAGGAAGTGGCAGCAGATTTAGGAAATAAAGAAAATAATCCGAAACCCATTAGCTAACTTGAGCTACATTAAATACAAAAGAAAACATCTGATTAAAAGAATAACAACAAGACAGACACAATTTTAGCTATGCAGTATGACACAGTCTAAAAAGCAAGCCACCACAATTCCAGCCGCAATATATTAAGCAGGCCATTTCTGCAGTTAGTGTAGCTTACATTTATTGCTTATAGAAATAAAACACTTCTTCCTGATCAACAAAACGGCTGTCCTGATTTATCGTTTCAGTATAAATGCTGAAAACAGTGTAGTCGTGCACAAACTGCATCAACTGGGAAAAAACAGTAGTGGTTTATATGAATCATAAATTGCGGATCTGCTTGATTAATATTTAATAGTTTACAACTGATAATCGGTGACCCAATAAAAACTCGCCCGGGAACCATTTAGAGAAAGCCTGCACTAGATATAGAGCTCTATCAAAAGTGCCCCGAAATGACTTTTGTTATGATTTCCTGCTATATAAAAAAAAAAGTTTATTAGCTCTCCTTTTGTTCATTTTCTGTCTGTCAAGATTTTATAAACACAAGACGAGCATACCACATTATAAACCTCTGATTCCACACTGCGATTGAATATTTCTCATGCCTCATGTGAGTCACTTCTTCTACAAAGATCTAAGTGCTTTTTTGAATTCATTCATAGACAAGATGCTTTCTAGATTCCTCTTCAATGTTGACCTATCTGCAGCCCTCTTATTCATTTTAATCACATTAGGCTATGTTAGATGTGCTATGTAATTATAGTTGCAACTTATCTTTAGAGGCAAATAAACACATATGTAATTAAATGGCATGCTATCTCAAGCCGAAATGTTATGACTAGACATTGGCCTCGGTTCAACTAGCATTGATTTAATCGTGAGCAGCTTTGTTTCTCAGTGGACGGGGTTACAAGGTCACTAACTGCCTCCTTGTGTGCCACTTGGATGCACGAAGACAACGGTTGTGCTTGAATATAAATCCAGTGCAATGTTTGGATTCAAATTTAAATGGTCTAAAATATTGAAAGGTCAAGAGATTCAGGTTATTAAAATGAACAGCTATGAAATGATCCACTTGAAAGAGCTGATTGAAAAAATGCCAAGATATGCAAAGTGTGTATCTGGGCAAAAGGTACATTCTTTGAAAAATCGAATTTACAAAACATAAAACAAATTAGTGCTGTCAAGACATTAAATAAAAAGAGTGACTTATTAAAGTTTATGATCAATTGATCTAATTATCAATCTCTTTCAATTTCACCCCAAAATCCAAAATTGCTGAAAAAAACAAAACAAAACAAAAAAAACATTGCTGACATTGCACAAAAGCTGGTGTTCTCAAGTGGAGTTTGGCAAAGAGCTTTGCTATGGCTCTCATATATATATATATATATATATATATATATATATATATATATATATATATATATATATATATATATATATATATATATTAGGGTTATGTGAAATAATAGGGGTTGTTGATGCTGTTAACAACCAAGTTTTTCTATAGTTGTCCAGGCTGGGTGCTTTGCATTTAAGTGGCAGGCTAAACGTGATCTGCTTCTATGAGATGAAAGTGCTTTCTTACAATGGATGCATATCATTCTACCTGCATCAAAGTTGCTCTTTTTTTTCCTTTTCAAAAATGTACCATTCATCAGACTGATAACTCATATTTTCATATGTTCTTCTGCTCTTGAAGTTTCCCTCCCACCCGCAACAAGAGCTTATCAGGTAGGTTATGGCAAACGATGACAGCCAATCAGTTCCCTCTTCAGAGTGTGATTGACATTTCTTTTCCAATTCCCAGTTCTTCAAGCACAAGAGGTCTGATGGATAAAAATACATTTAATCAGCTTACAGAAAGTATAAATTTTAGTGGTAGAGATTAAAAATTAGATTAATGCAATAAATAAATATCACTTTAAATATGACTGTGATTGATTGATCGCAACCAATCTCTTTACGACCGAATACATTATATCGTAACAGAAATGAGTACAGTGAAACCAGCAACTGTGAAAATTAAAGTGTGGTCTTGTTCTGACAAGGATGTGGTCAAGGGAGACCAAATTTAGGAAGAACAAATATTGCATCAGCATTGAAATCCCATTAGATGTTTAGTTTTCCAAATTATGCACATATATTTGTATTTTCACAGAACGTTTTCATGAGCCTGACTTTTCTAATTTAAACAGCCTTTGAAGAGGTTTCACACTGTTGAAAATCTTCCGTTGTAAATGATATCCCCCCTCATACTTTTGCATGGAAAGCAGATGCTGTAATTGAGCGGAGACTTGATTTCTTGCATGGTCAAATTAGTAGAGGGATGACCGTGCGGTGAACTGCAGCAGCTTTAAAACTCTACATTTACATCACTGGCGGGGCCTTTGTTTTGTTTCATTCACTATGCTAATACAGACATCTTACGGAACATGTAGTGAATGCTGACGCCACATAAAAAAACTATGCTCGATATGTGCTTGTCCCAATAAACTCACTTAAGGCGTCAAAATAAGAACGTATGCTCGGGTAAAGTGTGAGTGAAATGTTTTGATAAGGGCGATGTATTGACCATTTTTATGAGGGTTATTATATGATAAAGTGCATAATATTAGGATGCATACCCAGCAAAAAGGAACCGAATGACTACTTTTTTCAGCCATGAGGTTGTTGCATTGCATAACGTGTGCTCCTTTATTTTATAATTTAATGTCACAACATGCGTCGAAAGTATTTCAGGCAACATTCTTAAAGCAGCCCCCTGCTGGTCAGCACAAATAATACAGACATGCACACAGTTATGTTTCTAAAGGCATTATTTTCCTTAGATGATTTAAGACGCAGATTTTGTCATGTATGATGAAAACTTGTAGATTAGCAGACTGTCAAGATTCATTCTGTGCCACAAATGGAATCATTTTACTGTCCATACCGGTTGACCTTTCAACCCCAAATTTACAGGACCATTTTGTCTAAAGACAGCACAATAAGTGATCAGCATCGTCAGGAGGAGTTTTTTTATGTATTGTTTTAGGCACCATTCTAATATTTTCAGAAATTGTGGATTTGCAAAAGATATCACCACATAAAATGACAATTGTTAGTACTTCCCAACACTAAAGATCTTTAGCCGGTTATATTGCGACTTCCTTTGCACTGTGAAAACCTGTTTCCCTTTACCACTATTTTAGCTGCTAAGGTGCGGTTTCTTTTCAAGAATAGTACACATTTTATCGTCATAACTAATCATTATTGTCTAAAAACCTCAGATTGCTCAAACACAATGTAATATCCCTTCTCAACTCTCCTACAATCAGAACAACCCACTTTTGAAATGACAGTAACCAATAACAAGCGGCAATTTGAAAAAAATAAATGTTTTTATATTCTAATATCTAAGCGCCATTGCTTATTTGTGTTTTTATTCAGTAATGGTTTAATTTCACCATAGAGATTGATTTTTTTCACATTTTTTAAAATCCTATAGTCCTTTATGCTTCAAGGGAAATAGAAAGAAACTTAATTGAAATGGACTTTTCCACTTCTAAATTTTAATGAACTGCTGGCTTGAATGGCTCTTATTAGGCAAAATTGGCCATTAGCATTTTAAATGACCAGCTATCTTCATTATAATCAGCTTGAGATGCATTTCACTGCTGGGGATCTATTGATTGCTTGGCAATGTCAAAGTCTGCATGGAGACACGGAGACAGGGTGCGTGTGGCGAACTCTGGCTGCAGCTGATACGGAATTGCGAGAAAGCTGTTTGAAAAAAATAAAAAACAGGAAATATCCGTTGTGTACACTTTCAAATAATTACAGTAATGTGAAGATAATTACTGTGGAGGCAGTGCAGTTTTATCATGGGACAAAAAATAATTTGATTTGTGCTTCCTGTGAAAATAATCACTCACCACGTTTACGTGGAGTGACGATGACGCAGCTCTAATTGCGATCCTAAATCTGAAACCTTGGTCATAAAGGAAAGCACAGCTGTGTGTTTGAGGATTCAGCACAAAAATCACTTGCATGCATATTAACTTCGTTCCCGGGCGCAATTATTCAGCATTGTCACTTAGTGTCAGAAACAATGTGATGAGTGTGTTGCATTCAAGTAGTCAAAACCTTTTCATAACCCAATCCTGATATGTTGCACTTTCTGACCCTGTGTACACGTGCGCTGGGCGTAAAAAATGGTACAAGTATAATTCACCATTTTTGTAATTTTGCTGACAGTGTTGCCGCTCGCTTTGCGACGAACAGTTTTACACATCACTGGCATACATGGCAATTTGGTGACAGAAGGTAGATTTATATTTAGCCCAGCTAAAAGAAGTTCATAGTTGGGGTGCAAGGTGTGTAACACAAAGTTGCACCATGCATACTTAGCTGACTAATTCGTATAACACCTGGTCGCCATCATTTTTTATATTCTTACGGATTAATATTCACAGTGGTTTACATTACGATAACTGCATAATTTCAAGCCAGTGCCTCACTGAGGGGAAAATGTTGATCTTTCTTTTGATCTTGCCAGAGTTTGTTCAGGGTCGCAAATATTCACCAAATGGTCTCCCCCTACTCTCCCATGCTGCTATTGTTGCAAGGATATTTTGAAGATGTTCAAAAGCTCTTGGCGAATGTGTGGTGAATGTTTGTAATTATTAACCTTTGCCATCATTCACACACTTGGCCCCAGAGTGTGAAGAACGCTAAAATGTTGATGGAAACATGATTTACTTGTTATTGAGGTTTTGGGTGACATTTGGGTCTTTTAATATGTTTAAAAGATTCCTTTTTCAAAAACTGAATAAATGGTTAATGGACCAGCATTTAGAAATGTACATTAAGATGTTACACTGTTGGAAATACTAACTTACCCAAAACAGTCACGATGTTTTTGCCACATCATAGAATGACATCATTTGATACCTTTGACAATTTATTCATTCTCAAGTCACCTAAACAGATATTACTGTATATGAATGTATTTCATATTGTTAACATTAAGCATCAAATGAGTTGTATTCTACAATGATTCAGAGGAAGTGATGGTTGCCGTTGTCATGATTATGAATGACATTGATTAAATTGATGAAAATCACTTTACACTGTAGTAGCTAGATGTGCTTCCGACGGGCATAAAGTTTACTCTTCTTCCAGCCACTAAATTGTCAGGTGTGCTAGGCACATGTCAAAAGAAAAGTCCTAAGTATCCCGAAATACCCAGCATGCCACAGAGATGAACATAATTCCCCAAATGAGGATATGGCGGTTTTTATGATCAAGCGCAGCTGCCCTGTCTGGGATTTGCAGCCTGAAGAGATGAAGGTGGACAAACATTTACATTTGCACAGAACTCATAAAGCCACAAGTATTACAAAGTTCTCATCTACCTCCCTGTTCAAAGTATGATCCCAATAATCTCATTTTAATTTGAGGTTTATTGTGACTGAGAGCGGGGGGACTGAGTAATCAGATTGTCCTAGTTGAAGAGGGGAGGATTGACCAGTGTATGAGAACACTTCCAGATGGTGTTGAACAGCCACATTGGCACTGGGGAAAAACCGAGGGGACCCGCCCCTCCCTCAAACAGGATGCGCGCCACCCTCCTCTACTTCTTCTACGCTTCCAATTCTTGTTCTCCAGTGTCTGAGTCCTTGCCCTCCTCGTGTCCTTCTCTTATCTCTCCCTCCCCATCTAATTGTCACCTTTCACCCCATTCTCCTCTCACTGGTTCCACCGTCTTTCACCACATCTTTTTGCTTATCCAAACAGTAGTGCGTTGCCCTACTATTAGGCCTTGGCTGCCCCCACCTTTCCCCCAAGCCTCTCACTCTCCTACGGGGGGCGACAGAACCCTGCCCTCCGATTACACCGAGGGGGGGCACAGGGTTAGAATACAGCCCTGAGGGCCGGCAGCTGTCAATTAGTGATAACTGCAGTGAAAAAGAGAGACACACATGCACACACTCACATCCTGATGTGTGTGTGCCCCCGCTTTCCTCTCTCCCCCCTTGCTCCTTGGCTAATCAGGGGGACATCGCCTAGCAACGGTCCAGAGGAAGTCCTCAGTAGGGATGCCTGGTAAGAGGCGCACAGAGAAATAGTGGAGCGTTGGAGAGTGGGATGGGGAGTGCAATGATGAGAGTTAGAGGGGGGTAGATGGAAAGAGGATAATGAAACCTCTTCAGGGGGACATTTTGGCGAGACAAACACTGTCCACATGATGGTACAGTGTCATACTGCTTACAATCATTGCAAACCTCTGAATTTGAACACTCGAAAGGTCTTGCAATCTGGAAATCTAAAAAAAATAAAAAGACTCATGTGACAGAAACATCTCAACAAGACTTCAAGCTTAGTTAGCATTTACATAGTTTACATTTTATTTGATTTGTTTGTGCGTTTTTGTTGTGGTGCCACCACAGGAGAGTACCCTTTCTGGCAAAGAAGACAGGGGTAAATAACAGTTTGGTAGTTAAAAAAAAAAAGTGACTTGCATTTAGGTATCAATACAACATACACAATAGAGTCACACTGTGATATTGATGATATTTCTAACTCCCCCATGTAACTAAATGATCAAACCAACCAATAAATGAGACAGACCCTTTTTGGCAGATCATGTAAGTGTCGATTGTATTTGGGTTTAAAATGTAAACTTCTGTTCTCCACATCCACTGGTGCTTTCTTATGGAAGAATAGAGCTGCCAATGTGAAGTAAATGAGTTTTGACTGAAGAGTATGATTTTCATTTGGCATTTTTCCCCATGAGTTATGAGCCAGTAATTACACCATGGCATTATAAAAGAAGAATGAACGCCAAATGAAAATCATGCACTGACAGACAATCACAAAACCTTGAAAAATACTAATAAACTATGTTTACTTATTTATTTTTCAAATGTATTGATATAATGTTGGCTAAGTGCATTTTTTGTGTAATTTCTTCATTACATTATGGGAATAAATGCAACATCATGCACTACTTGTTATTTTTTAATATATTGGTATAATTTAGGCTAAACACATTTTTTTTTTACTTGCACATGCATAAATAGTAATAATGCTGCAGAACAGAACATAAATCAAATACTAAAGAGATAATGAATCCATCAAATTATTATTTGCTTGGTTTTCAAATGGGTTGGTCTAATGTAGACAGATGGTAAAAAAGAAGAAAGAAAAAAAAAAACATTTTTTTTTTTTTTATTCTTTTTAACTTGTACGTGCATGATAAATTACCCAGTGACAGTATGGAAATAAACACTAAACAGACAAACTAAAACAAAAAATAATAATAATATTTACTTTGTCAATTTTTACATGTATTGGTAAAGTGTAGTACTAAAACATATTTTTCCCATAATATGCATAAGTTATTACACCATGCACATTTATTGCACAAATTATATGCACAAATTATTATGGATATTTGCATACATGTTCAAATGTGTATGTTGTACTTCATTGAACCATTTAAATACATTCCACTGCATGCATGCACAGTTAGAACATATTTGCAAACTTGTTTGAATCTATTTAAATACACTAGAGAGTTTTGTCAAAGACATTTTTGCAAATACATTGAAAATGTTTACATCACAATGGCAGCTCCAAACTACTGTACTTTCTGGCCATAATAAACTGATATATAATACAACACACGGCAACAAAATGTAATAGATACATGAAAGCCGCTGTGCTTGAATCTGAAGTTGTTTGGATGCGCAGCTTCATTGAGGAAAAACAGAAATGACTTCTGTCCCTTCAATGAATTCACTTCATCAGCCAACATCACTCAACCCTTTGCAAATACATTAATATGAGGTGAACGGAACAGAAGTGCCGGATCGCACTCCCTCCAAGCACTACTGCCTCCTCTTGTCTGACAGTGGGGCCAGCGAATAGAGCCATGAACAGGTGATAAATCCTTGTCAAGTTTTATTAAAAACCCAGCCAGGCCAAACAGAACACCTCATATTGAGCTGTAATACCCAAGGAGACACTGTATGAGAGAGATGGTGAGACCTTCCACTATGCTATGCCGGCGAGTGGGGGATTACAGTTTCGACTCTGATGTCATCAAAGGAAAAGTCAAATGCGACACAAACACAGAGGAAAAAGAATTAAAAACAGCTTGCCGGCTTAGGAGGGCACCGGGCCATCCGAAATTTTATCCATCTGCTGTTTTGTAGCTGGAAGTTAGTCACAAATGTCCTTATTTATGATTCTGCAAAAGGACATCTCCAACATGAGGAATATTCTTGAGGCTGTATTCGTTAGGCTGTATTTATTTGTTGTCACTGGATTCTAAATCCAACTGGGAAATATGGTAGATTACTACTGCACATTAAGGCAGTGATGCTATATTTATATTTGCTATATTTGCTATAGTTTTTGAAGCCCCCCTCCTAGGAAAGAGACAACTTTTGGCGCCGCCCCACTCAATGGGCTGAGTATAAATAAATAAATAAATATATTGATTATTATCAATAAAAAACATGTAGGTATACCTTAACCGGTATCCTTTTTAACATTAACAAATGAAAAAAAAACAATATTAATCAACATTCAATGACTTCAATATTATTTACAGCATTTATACGGGTTACAGTTTAGTCTTAAACAAAAAAAAAGTATTGCAATTACACTTCACAGGACAAAAACAAAGTCTTTTCCCAAGGGTCATCCGTGCCCCCCCCCGGTATCACCTCACGTCCCCCCCAGAGGGGCCCACCCCACTATTTGAGAAGCACAGCATTAAGAAGCATTACGGTACAGTCAAATACAACCTCAATTAGACATTCACACAAATGCACACCTGTATTTTTTACAAAAAAGTAATGATAAATTGTTCCTTAAAGTCTGACAAACACAGCAGGCAAGCAGAAAGACAAACCATAATCTCCCATGTATCCATGTGTGTATATTCGTTCAAACCAAGAAGTGTTTATCGCGGTCAAGCTCTCAGATTCAGTTCTGCTGACTTGCCAACAATAGAAATCATCACTTTGCTCATTATTTATTTACCTGGTTGAGGAGCACTTTTAAGACAATTAATCAAGTCAGTGAAAGATTTATAAGCAGCTTGACCGGAGTGCTCAGACAGCAAATGGGGCACGTTGTGGAATACGGGGGGGAGTGAACCTTGCAAAGCAATTACTCTGTCATGTCATGATGACCCAAATAACCCAAACAAGGAGTGTTGACAAAATGAAGCTTTAACTATGTGCATGGTTGCCCGAGGCTTAACACTGCGATAGCTCAGTGGAGAGACACTTTTTCTTAATGTGCTCACTGATGGCTCATAAAAAGTCCCACACTCGCATGCACAATAATGAGCAACAGCATGCTGTTGACGGTAGGTGTGGCTTCACAGCTGAGTGAACGCACCACATGCAAAATGATTGTGCCAGCTCAGCACATTTCTGCACGACTGTCCTGAAACGAGATCTTCGCCTCCTTCCCTCGTTTTCTCTTAATAACGGTCTCCTTTTCCTTCCTCTTCATCCTTGATGACTATGCTTTTGGGTGGTCCGTATGACCGCGCTGACCCTTGTGCTCAGCCTGACGTAAATATGCTAATGGTTAGCATCTTGCGCCTCCTGTGACAGGGTTTTTTTCTCTCTTATATATCAAAGCCCTTTCATCATCCGACATATATTTTTTACAAGCAAAGAAGATGTGTGCTGTTCAGTCATAACTAGCTAATGACTAGCTAATAACTAGCTATTTCCAAATGCTTTGTTTTCAGGACAATTAATAGATTACTTCCAATTGGGAGAGAGAAATTCTGAGCGTTTGGGAAATTTTAGGTGTCTGAAAGATAATAAAATATATTTATTGATAAATCTAGTAAGAAACGTAAATTATTCAATTCATTGTGGCACTGTACACATAACTCAAAATTGCCAAGATACCGGTGTCAACACCATGGGTGGGTAAGGACCAGAAATAAGTAGTAATCAGTTTAGATTTGAAGAGTCCAAACAGAATGCAGACATCCAATTTTCTTCAGTTCAGTCAAATTATTTTCAGTCAGCTAATTCTAAGACAGCGCTACTATTAATTTAGACTATTTTTGGCTACTCTATGGATTCCACTGTGTGTTCTCCCATCGTGCATTTAGCATATTTGTTTAACTGATTAGAATACCAGACCACACACATTCAGGCTTGCAATGATAGATGTTGGGGTGAAGGGGCATACAGCGACTATGATCCTGAGTTTTGTCTTGCAGGGGGGACATTGCATTGCTGATGCGCGCTCCCCTCCTAACAAAAAAAATACATGTCTCACTTTCAAAAAATAGTGAATTATGCAGAGAGATTATCAAAGTTTTATTTCAGTAAGTTTATTGAACGCAAAGGCATCTAAAACTCACAAAGGGGCTATTTCTCATTATCCTACAGTAAAAGATGTATACCCAAGTATGGTTCTAATATATATATATATATATATATATATATATATATATATATATATATATATATATATATATATATATATATATATATATCTAGCATCTAATATCAGCATTTTATCCTATCCTCCCACAGTAAAATACATGTAAATCTAGAGCAACATAGAGGTTGGTACCCAGTCTTATTATTACCACATAATATCTCCCGCAGCTGGAAGATGTTAGGAATACTTGGCATTGATACACTACATGGTGTTCACTTTCACTTGCGGAAAGTGTTTGCTCTCAATCTAAAACTAACACAAAGAAAAGGAGACTATGGGTTTTGATTCGCTGTAATTCAGTCATCCATGTACTGTAAATACGCGGCTGGAAAAAAAGGATGAGGGATGATGTTTGGACTGGCAAATTAAAAAGGAGTCCTACAGTGTGCAAGAAGCGAGTAGAAACCTTTTAGGGCTTCTCTCTCCTATACCGTTCTCTCTCTCTCTAAACAATGCAATCAGCTCATCTTGCATTCTTGCCATGGCTGACCCTACATAGCCAAAAGAGATCATGAAAAAAAATAGTGTTTTATAGCCAGGGTTCAAGGAGACGAGAAGAGGAATGGGAGTGCGGGCTTCAGAGAAAGTGAGGGACAGGAAGCCTTGCACGGGTCAGGGTTGGAGTACAACACGCTAAGAGCATTGGTCTGTAAACAGAACCAGCCAGTTGGTGAGTGTGCGCCCGCGGTGGCGAGGTTAGCGAGGCGGTGTCTCCCCGTGCCCTGTTTACACAGCAACCAAACAGTTATAGAGGTAGCCGGAGTGCGCCTTCAAAGACATGCCCTGACGCTACGTAATCGCTGCTGCTTGGGCTTTGATCTCAGGGAGGAGAGAGAGGAAATAATTACATGTTTCTAGGTGCCCTTTTACAATAAATGAAAGGCGATGTTACATTCGAATCGTATGGTAATGGGAGGTTGTCTGCACCGATGCAATGAGGAGGTGCTGAATGCTGCATGAGGGAAATAAAACAAGACCCGCTGAGACATTTTGTTCTAGCAACCCTGAGAGCTTCTGGCAACCTGCCTCCACAGAACACAGAGGCGGGGTCAGAAAATAACGTGGGGGCTGACATTATATAGCCCCCGGTGCACTTTTGTGCAAGGGGAGGACACACTCACTGCCTGACTTAGTGACCATTCTGCATTTCAAAGTGCCTCCACTTATTTGCGCCACAGTCCACTTTTATTTTTCACAGGGCTCTTTTGTGATCTTCTCCCTATGATCCGAGCATCTGTGGATTCGATTTTGCGCATGTTTAATTTTCCTTTCATCTTTTATCAGGATGGAAGGCACGGATATCAAATCATACGGAGCGTCTTAGATGTCCTTAGTTTGACCTGATAGATCCGCACATCGGGAAAAGAAAACGCCATCATCTTTAAAATGGAGTTTAAAGCTTGAAATATATGACTGGTCATATTGGGATGCACGGAAATTCAAATGGAAAACAGAAGCCTCGTTATTTGAGTAGATATTGTAAATATAAGTGACTTGATGAACCATTTATTGTAATTAAGTACAACAAAGATGAATAGAAAGCCCACATGTGTCCACACATTTGCACTTATTCTTATTTAATGCATTGATGTACTTTTTTCTGAGTGTGACATGTCTGATTGCATTTGAACGCACCAAGTAATTAGCAGCTAAAACGAATGCTGGAGACTTTCACTGTAGTCAATTGATGTTGGTAGAGACATGATATGATGGCAATATAAATGGAGTTATGCTAGCTGGTAGTAACCATTGCTGTCAAGATCAACTTCAAAATAAAAGTGTGCTCCGGTTATTCCTGGGAGCTTAATGTTAGCTTGTTACCTGTTTTGACTTGTTTTATACTTCTATACCCTCAAGTAGAAGACAGATTCAATGTGTGGAGGATTCAATTGGGTGATAACTGATGATTACAACAACAAATGAAAACCAATGACAATATTTACTTCTCCGTTATGTTTTTTGGTGACTTAAAACTCAGTGCATCCTTACCAATAACCATTGATAAACTGAAATATGTCAAATGCGCAGATTTGATTGTTGATTAACTCATTCACTCCCATTGACATATATGTAAATCAAAAATCCATTTTAACTGAGCTGGCAGTGAATGAATAAATTGAGTCATCCTCAATTACTTGTCTGTTTAAACAAGAAAACATCTGAAGGAAACTGAGCGACATACGCACTATGGTCACTCCTATGGGCAACAGTCTGTCCAATAACAAAGAAAAAATAGAATGGATTTAAGAGTACAGAACATTCAGAGAGATTCTTCTATTTTACTGAAATTCTATTTAAATTGATCATTGGCTTGCTTCATCGTCCAGCAAAGAAATATAGCCAAATACATAGCTCGAACGGAGATAAGCAACATGCACAATGATTAACCATCAATACTGTTCAATTTTTCATCATCGTCACACCAATGATCCCTCGTGCTTCATGGAAGATGTCTTTCAATATTGACTTTTCAGTATGGCCCTTATAATAAACGATAAGTGGTTGAGTGTTCTGGCCAAGAAACATGGGCCGCCTCGACTTTGTGTGTGATTATGAGCACTATGTGCGGATGTGTAATCAATCGAAGAATCTATGACAGTTTCTCCATTTGGAACACATGAGAAGACAGCCAATCATCCTTCACGTGCCCTTTGTGACTGATGCATCTACTTCCCGTCTACAGCATGCATGACCATATTGCATACACACACAGTATTGGATCTTGCCTAACGTAACGTATTGAGGTTGTCTAAACATGATGACGCCGAGACCTGCAATAAGTATCCGTCATACCGCTCTGGACTACTAGCTTTCTGTTTGAGTGATTGCACTGTGAGTGGGCTCTGAGTGTTGAGTGTCTAGAGTAGAAATTGTCATTGCATCTTCAAGCATAGACCCTACAAATTGAAAGGATTTCCCATTTTGCTTTCTGGTATACTTCTCATTATAATTCAGATTTCTAGTTGTGTTAAAGTGGGAAATGGGAAAAAAAAATGGGAAAAAGGCGATGTAGTTCCAAATCCAGAATGTCCCTATTCCAGAGTGGTGAGCGCATCAGGCCAAGACGTGAGACACGTGAATTGACCTTCCCATCATGCCCTGTGCCTCTCCTTAAAAATATGTGGGGTCGGTGTGATGATCTGGGATGGCGTTGTCAGGCCTTTGTTCAGCAACATTAACCCTCGTGCATGTACATGTACCAATGTGGGACCTTTTCCATGATTCCTTTGTGAAATCAAAGGAAAAAGCCCTAAAAATACTAGGGAGAATTTCACACTAAATATATAAGCATGTTAAAGTTCAAAATACAATCATGCTGCAAATTCTAAACTGTTGCTAATACAAATGCAGTTTCCTTTTATTTTCCTTTAGTATCATCTAAGTTTGATGTTTGAGAGTTACGTTTAAACTCGAGGTTCTCTGTGACATGTTCTCTGTGACGAGCTCTCACGGTGCCTTGGTAGTTTCCTTAAATCAAGTTTTTGAGTCGAGTTCCTCATTCTAGTTTTTGATGCTCACTCTGGTTACGTTGGATTTCTGTGGAGGAAGATCTTGTACTTTTCCATTTCCTGTCAGATTAGAGGTCTAAAATTTGCTCCTCGTATTTTAGCAAAAATGATACATCTGTTGGCTTATAAGTAGAGGTCATGCTGTCTTTTGACACTATTGCAATCAAAATCCGACACAAATGACAGAATTGTTAATGATCAATATGTTGATTAGTATGGCCCTCTCTAACAATATCAGCCTCGCATTGTTCTATTGAACACAAAGGCTGTCAACTCTGAGTGGGCAAAGCAGGAATGCAAAGAGACAGGAATGAATAAAATGAAGCCAATGGAGGAGAAGGCATAGAGGCAGAAAAGGGTGACAAAATGGATGCAGATGAAAAAAGACGTGGTGACAGCTTCAAGATAGGCATGGGGGAGTGACAATTGAGGGGAGGAGAGATGGAAGAGAATGGAGGCAAGAAACCCAGCAGGTGTTGCCAGCACTCCTGGCTCCTTTCACTGTTTCATTCTGCGCAGCTTCGGCTGGAGAAATGATGACGTAGTTGCTGCCTTATAAGAGTCACTTAAAGGTTTCTTACAGTAAGCCAGAACAAAATTTGCACTGGTTGACTCATCTTTAATCCCAAAAGCTCTAATTTCATGACCGGCGTATGACTGATGTGATTCATATCATAAATCTGGATGGGGAGTAGAGATATTTGAATGAATACGTTACACTTTTAAAGCCATACATAGACTTTTGTAGGATATTCAAAATTTGCTGGTACAGTAAAAAAAGGGCAAGTGATATACTTTTCGAACAATTAGGACATTATAAAACTTACATTTTCTGGAAAGTTAAAAATGTGCCTTTAATATTAGAATTATTTTATGTATGGATGCCATATTGTGTAAAGTTTGACTCATTCAACGTAGTGTTTTGCCGAGATGGGAATTATTATTATTTTTATGGTTCGTCAGTCGTTGCCCCGCCCCCTTCCGTCATTGTCAATCCGCCATTTACTCAAGACAAAAATTAAAATCGTCACTCCGTCAATTACTCCGTCAGTCACTCCTGTCATCATTAGCCCCCCCCAAAAAAAATCTCCATCACTCTACCAAAAAATATAAATGATTAACCCTATTGGGGAAAAAAGAATATATTGTTGAAAAGTACTCTTGGCCTTAAACAAAAAGCAAATGCTAAACTTTACAGTCTTCATTTTAATCATCCCAATTAATTGGAAAATCTGAAGACAAAACAAACTGATCACACATCATAACCCTAACGCCCAGTGTGTATTCCCTTGGCACTAGACTGCAATAAGCAATCATGCCCACTAGGGAGTATGCACATCCTACAGCATGTATGTTCAATGTGTTCCATCAGGACTAAACTCCAATTGGCAATCACACCAGTCAGTACTGAGGAACTGCCACCACTTCTGTTTTAATTTTTCATTTTCCTTAATGTTCAGAAATGTGCTTTATAATATATATGTGGATGTCTAACTGAATAAATGCTCAGTATTTTGCTGCACTGGTTTGTTTCCATAAATGTGTAGAAAGGCATATTAGAAACTGGCATGCTTTATAATTGTATGTTTTATAATTCAGAAACCTTCAACCAGACCTGTTAATTGAGCCCGCATCTTATAATCTGCTGCGCCTTATAGAGCGAAAAACACAGTAGGTGTCAGCTTTGAACTGTTTCTTTGCATTGGCATTGGCAGTTTTTAGCCTAACACAGTCATTATTACTAGTCTGTGTTTACAGTGATGATTTAGATTTGGTGGTTTATGGATGTTTTACCCAGATGTTACAGTACAAACTAACCTGAAGAGATTCAAAGACAGCATGAGCTGAGAGGGGGCAGGCATAGCTTAGCCAGTTGTTCATCTTCATCTTCCATACTATACGTGATAAAACATAAATGTCTTAGTGGAGCTATAGCAGTAGTTTGGCTAAACTATGCACGTAAACGCGCTGACTGATGTCGGTCGAGCCTTACGGGCTCTATAAATCTAATTCTGTGTCTATGTCAGTTAGCGTGCTATTATTGTGTCTGACACCAGGTGGATTATGTTGGTTAATTCGCAATGAATCAAACAAAAGCAAATACTAATCCAGCGCAAGGCTTTGGTGTGATGTCTGACGCCTGGGATTAATTCACAACATTCCCCGACCAGCCTAATCCTTAACGAACCAGACGGGATGATTTCCTAACTGACAGTTTCTTCCTCATTATGGCAGGGGGATATGCTTCACCTAGCACTTCTTTTTGGAGAAAAAAAAAAATCTGATGAGCGAGACAAAAGGGGGAGCATTACAGAGCAGAGAGAGTAAACTGGGTAAAAACTTTCCCAAAGGCATTTTTTCCCCCTGTAGCTATTAAGCCCATCTTGAGGCATTTTGGAGTGTGTTGTGCTCATCTTAAGGTTCAGGTTTTGACACTCTGAAATCAATATGAGGCATATATATAAATATATTTTTTTTTCTTCCACAGACTGATGAAACTGGGGTGAAAACACTTCAATCAGGACTGCAGAGAACCTGACACAAGAGACAGGAGGATCGATCCATAATGAGCGCAAAAGTACCTGGTGTCCCACTAACTGTATTCCTTTTCTCTGCAAACTCAAAGCAAATCCAACAACCCTTCTCCAGTACTTGTTACTGAGTAAAGATTTCTTTCCAGGAAAAAGTGATGCCATCTGTGAGTTTTACTTGTGGAGCACTAAATTACCAAACCCCATAGAGTAAATGAGAACAATTTAACAATTAAAAAAAAACAACAAAAAAAAAACACACACACTGGGCAATGCTACTTAATGTTATTGCATTGTTATGATCATACCATTATGTGTGCGTAAAGAATTATTGCACAAATAACTTTAGTTAAGTCACACGAGGTAGAGGCGTTAAATGCAGAAGCAGACAGGACTCAGAAGAGGAAAATTAGAACGGCTTTATACACAAAAAAATCCAACATGAGTGCAACACTAGACTCGAAAAAGTAGACTTGGAAGGACGTTAATAGGGAGCTTCACAGTTTGACTTTAAGTTCTGAAAAATACAAATACAGGATAAAAATGCTACCATTTATAACAGTGATCGCAGGACCCTCTAAAAACAAACACATTCGCATATTTTTGTACTTTTTTGGGATGTTTTGATTGCTAGTTTTTTTCTTTTCTCAAATGTATACGTTTGTTTAATTCAGGGGTTAGCAACCCAAATGTGTATATGAAAAAAAAAAAATATATATATATATATATATATATATATATATATATATATATATATTAAAATGTTAAACATGCCAAATGCATGACCATTAGTGACAAACACTTGACCTTAGCAACTGCATATAACTTTTCAAAAGGAAATCATGTACTGTATACAAAAGTATTACATTCAAAACCCTTTCCCCACCAATAAAATTATTAAAATTACAACCAATATTTGAAGCATCAATTTTACAGTGGTCAGTATAAACTTGGCAAAAGTGTCATTTGTGCGCTTCAGCTATCCACAGAAAAATTAAATTAATCAATCTGGCAACTACTTTGGTGATCAATCACTGAAATGAATTTAAAATAAAGAATGTTTTGATATCCATCCCTGCATTCAGAAAGAGGACACTTCTCAAATTGCAACAATAAGTAAACTAAGATTCAGTAAATGTTTTGGTTTGTGACATCAGACACAAACACTCAAAACAGTTTTCCCCCACCAAGGTACAAGTAAATGTTTGCAAATGTTTTATTTTGATTCAATGAAAAGATTATACATTCCCTCAGATCAAGGTCTACACAAATAGAATGTTTATTGGCTGAAATGAGGCTTGTGACAATTACAAAACGACCAAGATCACAAAATGAGGGTGTATGCAAGATTGCACATGTTGTATTCTTAAATCTTAGCCTTCCTCGTCACGCCAGCTAAAGAAATGTATTAGACATTTCAAAAGATGCTATTGTATCATCAGGCCAGCTTTGTTAATTGGCTGGCCCTCTTCTGTTGAATACACAGACCCTCTGGGCCCCACAGCTGCTCGCTCCATGGAGGTTAAGTGCTTAAACGTGTTCACCCCCTTTCCTACATGCCTCACAGAGGTACTGCGCCACACCAAGCCATTTTAGATTACTTACAAAAAAGGTAAAAGATGAAAGAGGCGATGTTCTGTTAGCATTTTTAATGGAGGCTTTTTTAGTGCAGGGGAGAGAATAGAACAATTTATGTATGCTGCAACGTTAAACTTCATCAGCTTTGAAAACTCTATTACAGCAGCTCCTGGTAGATAGAAGTCTCTCGCGCTCTCACTTGCAGACTTCAAACAGCATAATCTGATAAGCGGCAGTTAGCCTCTACCTCCCCGTTTCTCTAGGAATTCACGTGTTGTCATCAGAGGCATATGACTAACTGAAACGTGATTTACCCACGCACTGAGTCATATGTCGGTTGTGTGGAGGGGCATCACCTCCGTCGTCTTAAAACCAATCATTTTTGACCCAGCAGTAACAGGCACGAGATACTTGCGTGAGCTAGCCAACAATGGCATGAAAAAAAACCTGTTGGGCGATTTTTGAAAAGGAATATCCAGGGAAGCTGTCAAAGTGCGAGGCATTAAAATGCTATGTAGCATTTTAGTGCCTTGTAAATCTCCGATGTAATATAGAGATGTGAGGCCTCCTCACCGACTTGAATGCACGTGTTTATGTGAGCTTTTGTTATATGGTGCACCAATGTGAAAACCATCTTCCCAAAGTCAGAGAAATGTGATGTGAACCCACGGCAGTAATAAATAGCAGTGATAACTTGGGGTGGAAGCCATATTCGGGCGGCGAGATGGGTCTGCGCGAGGACGAAGCGGCCATAAAAGACTGAATGAAGAGATGTAAAACAATAAGGCCAAGAGAGGATGGGAGGGAAATACGGGCGGGTGGAGGGAGAGAGAGGGGAGGGGCGCGACCCCCGGCGAGCCGGGGTGATCGAGAGATAGATGGAGAAACAGAATGAGGAGTGGAGGAGGTGGCGAAAGGGAGAGGGTGAGTCAGCCATGTCTGCACTCCATCAAAAACTGTGTCAGTCATTCACAAGCACCAAGCAAGCCCACCTCACCGACCCAGCGCCCCCCCCACTTCCCCCACCCCAGCTCCACGTTCTCTTCTACTCGCACATTAATTCCACTTCTTTTAACCGCCAGTCAGGGGTGTCCTCGACTGAATGTCAATCCTATGTTGAGGGTGGCGAAGGAGTGAACCAGGGGTGGAAAAAGAGAGGAGGGGGTGAGCACTCGGCGTCAGGCCTTTTATATCTGAAGGTCTCACCCGGCATGACCCGCTCCTTTTCCATTTTAATTGCACTCTTTTTAATATTACTCCCATCGGCTCGACTTGGCATTTACAGACACTCGATAAGATACCGCCCCGATGACTTGATGTTTGACAGGCACGTAGACAGTAGACATCTAAAGCTCAGATGTCCCAGTGAAGACAAGGGGTTGTGATGAGTGCTGCGAGCCAATAAGAAAGGATTATGAAGATGCAGAAAACCAAGGAATGGAGAGAAGAAGTCATTTCCTGTGTTTAAAACCCCAATGAATCAATGACAAGCTCTTTCAAAACCAAATCAGATCTGGACCGAGTCTTATCTTAGGCAGTTCTCGAACACATCGTCATTCATATCAGACACCAGACTATTGGAAGCAAGTAAACATGCATGTCGGATGTGAATACAAAAAGGAGCTGCATATCTATATCTACTCATCATGGCATGTGCGAAAAAATAATTACGCCAAGGCTGACACCCAAAGTCAACGGGCTCCAACAGCTGGCCAATCGCTGATGGCTATTTTCCCTTCCCCTGTCTGGAATTGGCCGGGTATAAAACCCACATCACGCAAGTGTGTTTTTCAACTTGTCATTTGATATCACATGAAGGCCTCATTCACTATCAAGGAGGTGACTGAAGCAATTTCTTGCTTTCCGCCAGTAGGGATCACGTTTGCTGCTTTGGAATCATTGTTTAATAAAAGAGGCTTCAAAGCCTGTGTATAATCCAGGGACATTAAATCCTTGAACCAAATTGCGAATGTAAACGGATGATCTGAGTTACAAGGAAGCCAATGAGAGATAAGCTCTCACCGAGACTCCAAAGTGTCTGGCCTTTTATTCTTTGTGGTGTGTTTTTTCACACACATTGGCATGTGTCAACAAAGTGTGGTAAAGTACTGAACCACTGTAATGTCAAAGGTTTGGAAACCCTCATGAATCCAAACGGTCACATTTAGTTGAGCAAATTAACTCTACTAATACGTAAAAATGCATTTTCCAAGTCATATAGCGTCGTTCGGAATAACGTTGAATGAGAAAATATCAAGATGCGCAAAATTGACTTTAAAAATATGTCGACTTAAAAAGCTGTCATCTCATAGTTTGAAAATTAAAATTATCAAACATTTGCTGTTTTAACTTTTGTTTTTTTCTTACCAAATATAAACAATAATGACTTAACTATTAATCTGCATCTTTCATGTTATTTATAAATAACTGAAACAAAAACAAAAAACAAAAAAAAAATGAAATTTGAAGTTGTTTATTATGAGGACCATCAATGAAACTTTAGTTCACCATATTTAATTCAGACGTAACAGTTTTTAACAGTAATTTTAGTGTGTTGCTTTGATTAGTTATCAAGTTTGCTCATTGAATGATCTTGGTTTGTTAAATACTACCTGCCTCTTACACATCTAAGGGAAATGAAAGCGACCTGCCCTGTAAAAAAAACAAAAACAAAAAAACATGACAGAACAGCATTTGATTATATGCATGCATCTGATTAATGAATCTCGATTTTGCATTCCTCATTTGAGAGCGAGAAGGCCGGAGGACCTTGGTGCCCTACTTCTCTTTTGCAAAAGATTGTTTTGACTCTCGTTCTAAGTATCAACGCAGTTACACTGAAGCACTTACCTCTGAAAGAAAAACAATAAAATAAAAGTGTGTATTAACACATTTTAAATTATTATTATTATTATTATTATTATTATTATTATTATTATTATTATTATTATTATTATTATTATTATTATTATTATTATTATTATTTGCACAGTGTTAAAGATTATCTCACTTTTTATAGAAATAACAACCTTTACACTGATTAGCATTGGAGTAGATTCACACGTTACTTGACATTCAGTTATTTGTGACCTTTTATATTGATTTGTTTGGCTTGTCTAATCAGTTCTTGATAAATCCCTGCATTTATCAATAATGCATGTCATAACTTGTAATGCACAGGCATTACTATCAAGGTATTGAAATAATACCTCAGAAATTTCTCATGAACTTTTTCAGTTTCAGGGAATGTAGTTGTTATCACAAAGAAAGCAACATTCACCCGAATATACAGTATCTCAAAACACTCCTGCAGCAACGGGTACATTTTCATCTTACTGCTGCAGAGCGGGAATCATGAGAGCATTTCAGTCTAACAAGTTGGATTCCGAACACTCGGCTCACTGCGCCGTGGCCCGGCACTTCTAGTATCCCACAGCTCAATGCTCTAAGGTAAGTGTGAGAAATCGGCATGAAGAAATTGGGAGGTAGTTCTGGATGAAATTCAAGGCCAGAGTACTCGTGCCTCCTCCATCTCCCACCGTCCACCCCAGGCAACACATTACCTCTCTCTGGGATATGATCACACTCAGCGAGGAGCGGGCTTTGGCAATGCTGTTTGCAAGTGATGGAAACGCATGTTTGTGCATTCACACACTGACTGGAACATGACAACTAAGACAGGAAGTCAAGTGGTCTTCAATCAATCATTGATAAGCACCATTTTGCATAATTGAAATACGGTAATTATAATGACTCAAAGTCTAAGAAGCTGTTGCAATGTGCATGCACATACTCTTTTATGGAGCCCCACTAAGTTTAACATTGTATTTTGAATAATATTGCCGTGTGTGGAATATTAATTGAACAGCAGAATCTGCATCAATGTTGCTCAGATATCCACAAATCATCGCACAGTTTGCCAACCACCTGGTCAAACTCATTAAAGATTAGCACAATGAATGAAAATTGTTATGGCAGTTCTTTGAGCCTGGCATGTCAGAACCTTTTTTTTTTTTTTTTATTATTATTTGTTTTTAACTTGATCAGTGTTGCCATGTGAAAAGCAGAATTTGGACCCAAAAGCAGACAGGACATGGAAGTATGAAATGTCTGAGAGCCTAAACAGACAAAAAAAAAAAAAAACAATGTAACCACAGTGAGCATCAGAAAGTAGGCCTGAAAAACTAGACTCAGAAACTAGCCTCAGAATCAAACTAGGAAGACAGTTTAACATGACAGCTTGAGAGCTTGATGTTCTAGAGTGTAACAAAGTACCTTGAGCATAAAAATTGTCAGACATCAATCTTTAATGACAAAACAATAAAACCTAAAGCAGTATTTCTTGATGTTTATTTTTTCCGTGACATATTTTTTCTTGGCCCTCCACATTGCTGTCCCTTGATTTATTTAAGTTTGGAACTACATTTTTAGTGGTATCTCTTGATGCAATATAAACATCAACTCCATAAAATAGAGCGTCTACCATCTACTTTATTTTCAAGGTAACTGCTGAAGAAATGAGTCACTAATGACATTGTGCATCCACTTAAATTTTAACAAAACAAAGGTGCATTTTTTTCCAAAGGAGTTATTTAGCAACACAATTTAGCAATAGATTATTCATGTTCCAATTACTTTCCTCTTAATTTGAAAAGAAAACCTGTAGTGTTCTTCTCATGGGATAAAGAAAAAGAAATAAATCAATTACATTTGCTGAACCCTGTTAAAATCTCACATATCCCTTCAAGTGCTTTTGCCAAGCCTCATTTGAACACCACTGAAGTATTGGAGAACAAAGCAGCAAATATAGGACCTGATACGACAAATGTAATAAATACATAAAACTGACGACAGGGACAAATACATGACCATTGCAACCTCAGAGCAACTAACATCACAATTGCAGTGCTGAAAAACAAGCCTAAAGCAGTACTATGAATCCCATACTGTACTACACCAACACAAACATCTCCTTCAGCAGCAATAGCATCCACCGGTGGATTTGTCCTCCCTTCAGCCTCACACAGGTAGGAAAAAATATCACCTCAGGAATAAATAACTCAGCCAGGTTAATTATTTGGCAGACTGCAGATTAATAACAGTATAAAAATGTGGCAGTGGACGCTGGTGCTCTGAGAGGTAAGGGGTTGGGGGAGGAGAAGGAATGATAGGCAATTGAGCGGAGTTATTGGAGAGCAACAGTGCATGCGTTGACTTCAGATGGATGTAGCGGTGAAGTCGAGCCCCAAGGCTGTGAATATGCTGTCTGGGAGGAGTGAGATTAACTAATGCAGTGCAGTGACATCATGCCTGCAGAGGCGGTTATGAGGAGTATATATCACAGGCAGCACATTATAATATACCTGCATATTATATATATATATATATATATATATATATATATATATATATATATATATATATATATATATATATATATATATATATATATATATATATATGTACTGTCATAGTCATGAAAACTAGTAATTCTACAGTAAATTGTTTTAGTATTTCTAATTAATGTGGAATTAATCATTTCATAATAAAGCTTAATCAAACAGTTAAAAATGTTTAAAATTTCAATACAACAAAATGGAACAGAAATGTGACATTACTTTATATCGTTTCAGAGATATTTCTGAAGCTAAAACAGCTGTTATTTGAGTATATTCAGGTTAATTTCTATATTTCAATGACTAGTTTTATACAATATTAACTATTAATTCACTTCCATTGACAACTAAGGACACCAATAGCTTATTCATTGCATTCCTATTGGAAAGGACCATTGATGTCCATAGCTGTCAATGGCAGTAAATGAGGTAAAAATATTTGTACTAGGCTGCCAGATTTCCACAGGTTTGAATTGCAGTTTAATAAATGCACACCTGCTACACAGTAGACTCTTTATTATGACTTATATTTCTTTAATCCACAATATCCCATATTATTAACTCATTCACTGTCATGGACAGCTAAAGAGATCCATGGCTAACGACGTCAAAGATGTATTTCACCTGGGTGGTAGTGAAAAAGTTAAGGCTCGCTCTGTTTTTATCACACGTCTTCCACACTTTTGTGGTACATTTAAAATAATCCATTGAAAGATAGACTACTTGTGGATTTAAAACATACGATGCTCGCTGGACTGAACTATTCGATCTATGATTGAATTATGTATGAATTTGAAAATCATTTCACTCCTTTGTGTACCTTTTAATAGGTTTTCAAACTTTGCTTTTTTGTCTTTCCTGGAATGTCCAAAGTAAGTAGGGTAAGTCAATACTGAGATAAAAACCTGGCTGCTGATCACTTCAATGAAATAGAGGCAACCCCATGTGGAGTTATTATCGTCACAAATGCACAAACAACCCAAATACCCTTAATCTAGTCAAGGGGTAAAGCCTGTATTGACCTAGTGGTGTGTTGTGTATGCATACTTACACATTTGTGTGTGAATGTGTGCATGTGTGTGCATTTCTGATCTAGTCTGATGGTTGCAATGACATATTCCCTAAGCCTTTTTCACCTGAGGAGGGCAGACTGGGGCAATTTTACTCTAGAGTAAGAGCAGAAGGGACAAATTTACTAAACTATTCTCAATTCATGTTATACTGTACAGCAAAACTTTTTTTTTTCGGTTACAGTAGGAATACAATGTCAATATTAACCAAACAGTCAATATCTTGTGCTCTAAAAGATATACTGCAATTGTACAATATATGCATATAAAGTCCAAGTCAGGCGCATCCCTAGCTTTTACTTTTTATGGACAGCTGGGTTTGACCCCCAGAAGATGCAAGATTGTGTAAGACCTTTTCACGTTTTTTGGACCAATTAAAAAGAAACACTTAAATGCAAAAAAAGTCACATGACTAGCTCTGAGTACTGTTAGGATATAAACTACAGATATATTTATACAATACTCTCAATAGCTGTTTGCCATTTTTCTGCATTATAAAAAAAGTTTTATTTTTAAAGAAAATATATAATGCAGCATTTGTTACAATAACAAACATTTACTAAGCTAAACTAAAATAAAAATGCCAATAAAATCAAAACAAACCTTCATTGAGCAATACAGCTTTTACTCACCAATAAACGTATACTTTACATGAATTCTTTATGATTGAACACATCCATCTATAACTGAAATATAGGCCCTTAGTGTAAAATAACACTATTTTTAAAAATGATCAAATTAATCACTCAATATCAAATAATAGTACAGTGTGGAATCTATCATTGAACTATTTCCCTCACCCACGCACGCACATGCACACAAACAAGCTCCCTCTGTTATGGCAAGCAGATGAGATCATCCAATGCAAATCTGCGTTTGTTATGAGTTGTGTCATATGGCCTTTGTAACCTCGCTTTTTACGCCTTATAACATCTGAGACCGATACTGAAACACTGCTGTAGACTGCTCATTGTGACCAATGTTCATGTTGAAAAACACCAGACGGCGTTTGGAACGGCGCTTTTTACGCTTGACGCCGAATGACATTTCTAACGCTGTTTTTGAATGTTAATGGTCCAAATGCTGTCTGGCATTTTTCAAAATAAACATTGGTCGCTGCTAGTCATCTAGAGCACAGCATTATCAACATCATCCCTGATACTGCTAAGCATTAATAGCGGCGGGAAAAAACACTAGTCTAAAAGCATACGGCGTAACTCAAAACAAACACAATTTAGCGTTTTATCATCTTATCCGCTTGCCGTATCGCTCACTCGCTTTCTCATAGCTTGTAGCTCATTCGCAATTCGCTCATTTTGGAAAGCCAAAAACTTCCCAGACAGCTGACTTTGTTTGTTTGGAAAGGGGGGAAATTTGATTCGTTCTTGAACCACACTTTAGATAGACTGCTCGCATCCTTCCTCGTGTGATATCACATAAAACGTTCTAAGAATATAGCATATGATAACACGTTCTGTCATGTTTTTTGCTAATATGTCTCTCTTGTTGTGCGCAGAACTCTATCCTTAACGACGGGGGCGAGTTGCCACCCACACACCTGTCACACATCAGTGAACTTCTTAGGTGCGGCCGGAGCAGGAGAACGACACTGGGTTATTTCTCGCCGCCCGTGCGTTTACCAACCTACTATTCCTCGAAGCAATATACAAGTTGACTCGCCTCCATGTTTTGTGTTAGAATTTTGAGTTGATACTTGAGTCATTCTCCCGCGGGCTTCATCCCTCCCGTTTTCACTACGGACAGTTTCTTGTGTTGCACACATTGAACTTTGATGACTATCTAGTTTGATACTTTTCTATCCGATTGTTTTGTGTCTAACAAACGTTAGACTAGCTTTGCCTTTTTGGACTTATTTTTGTCGTTGATTTTTGAGTTTTTGTATTGCTCCCCACGATGTGATTGCTGCTTCATTTATTAATTTAAATTTGTTTGTATCTCCTTTGCGAATGCCTATATGTTTGGGATCCATTTGGGTTCAGAGGTTTTCTTGACACTTTCCCCACGGTAGTTACCCGCAGTAGCTAACTTACAGTGGTACTGAAGGTGACAATACAATAAAAGGACAATGTGATTGGCTTTTCAGCAGAGGAGGACTCACGTGTGATACACGCTCTGTGGTTTTCCGTTAAAGCAGACGATGAGCTAGGGGAAAACAAACTTACCGGTTTTGAAAGAGTTGGACGTTTTTAAATAATCGTGACTTCTAAAACCGCGATATAATGCCAATTCGGGCACAGGTCTAATTGTTATTTCTTATGTTGTCACCACTGTAACAGTAGTCAGCTTCCTCCAAGCTCCAAGTGTAGCGTCTGAGTTTAGTGGTGTTTGTTTGCTTGACCGAGACATCAATGCTTAACAAGTGGCAACATAGAGCGGGTGGCTTCACTTCTTCCTGTGGTGAGTCAAAGAAGGTAACCCATATGAGGTTGCATGACCACCTTTGCATTAGAAAAGGGGTAACATAAGTCTTATTCATGTTTTTAAAAACCTGGATATGAGCTTATTCAGGTCAATGCTTGCATTTACATGGCATTGCAAACCTGAATATTGCCAAAATAACCCGAATATT
This sequence comes from Hippichthys cyanospilos, assembly GCF_059441005.1. Lineage (NCBI taxonomy): Eukaryota > Metazoa > Chordata > Actinopteri > Syngnathiformes > Syngnathidae > Hippichthys > Hippichthys cyanospilos. The sequence goes on from NC_142382.1 coordinate 9,165,723, forward strand.
GCCAACGTTCAGTTTTTAAAAAGGGTTTTTGACTATATTTGAGCCGGTCTAAAACGGCTGTTTTTAAAAAGGGCTTTGAGACCCCATAGAGGCGACGGATCCGTGTCATTTTCACGCACTGGGCCCTTTTGCTGTACCCTTCCCCCACACATCCATCCATCCATCAGCCCTCCACCCACCCATCTCCCCTCTAACCCCTCTCACCCTGCAGGGCAGGCCCTGCCTTCCATCTGTTGTCTGTCCCAGCTCGAAGCAGCCCCATTCCCCCTCCATTCCCATTTACAATTCAATTAAAAGCAACAAGCCCTTCTTCTTCCTCCTTCTACCCCCCCACCTTTTTTTTTTCTGTGCCTCGATGAGCACAGTAGAATGGCTAATACCCCATGTTGGGATGCAGTAATGACACACACTTACAGGGGCACAGTTAAGCAAGACCAAGCCCACTGATGACGCAAACACACATTGACACATAAATACACAGTGTGTGCAAAAAAGCAAAGGAAAGGGACACATGGAAATGAACAGACTCACACACACAATGATTTTTTTTTTTTATCCTCATTTAGTGCGTAGGAAAATAGGGTTTGAGGGACTGGGCCCAGGAACAATACAATTTATGAAAGTGGGTCACACTTTGCATCAGAATAACGTATGTAACAGTGATGTAACAGGCTTACAAAATAAGTGTTTTATTTTTTTGCATTTGATACATGAGTCATATAACTTGACTTTATTAAATATAGCTTGAAGAAAAGCAGAGCTCTAAGGCAGACCTTGCACAAAAATGTCATAAATAAAATAAATCAACAAAAGAATAATAACACTTCTGTCAAAACAACTCGGCATACTACATTTAACCCATTTAACCTCATTTATTTTTTCTCTTATGATCTAATACACAGGCAGGAAGATATTATGAAACCTTAGCAGTCTAAATTAAGCCGCTCATAAATTTCATTCGCTTTCATTGCAGTAACGTGAAAGCAATATCTAGAGGCATCCCCTCTACTAAAAAAAGGGGAGGTGGGGTATGAGAGTCTTTAATATTTAATTGCGGTGGTGCCAACATGCAACTTTTATCATTTTCTTGTGTCATTTGCATCTCAGGCGAGCCCAGAAGATATACACAAACGCTCGTAAAAGGGGGAGGGGGTATCGATCGGGATGTGGAAAAAGTGAGAGAAGAGGCTGACGAATGCAAGAAGAAGTGAAAAAAGGGGGAGGGAAGGCTCTGTCATTGGGGGATCCCGTATGACAGAGAGCGTAAGCTCAGGAGAAATAAAGGTGAGAGATATGAGAAGGAGGGGAAAAAAAGGGTAAATTAGAGAAAAACAAATAACAAGGGAAAAAAGCTTCACTGTAAAGTTATGTATCTTCATAGCCTCATTATTACCCAACTGGAGTTTGTCTCGCTGTGCATTTGATCTTGTTTCCATTATAAAGGATCCCAAAATATCCGACTGCTGGTTGTAGTGTTTGGCTCAAATTGTTTAGTATTATAGGGTCAAACTAGATCAGTGTCTTTGATTAAAGAAATTATTTACATCAAAGGCATTAAACATCAAGGGAAAAGCAGGCACTAGGGAGCTGAAATTTCATCCAGATGGTGACATGTCAAAGTTAAAAACGGCACATAACACATCCATAACTGTGCCATCCATTGGCTAAAATTCTTTGAGAATGTGGAAAAAATGACTCAAAAATGATCAAAATACTGCAAAAAGGGTTAGTTAAAATTAACAGCACACGTAACATTTGTCTTAAGTGTTTAAAATTTTCCAATGCATTGCCCCTTTTCTTCATTCATCATGTACTATTTGTTTGTTGTTGTTGTTGTTTTTGGGCTAAACTACATTGGTGGCATTTCACTTCACATTATTGGGTAAAATTGACTTTATGTACCACTATAATTCCATTAGCTTTCCTTTGATGTATTTTAATATTTCTTCAGTTACACTATATGAGGTAAAATCAGGTAAGTGGCCATTCACCACAGCGTCACGAGCATGGTATCCGGCCTGCGCAGCCCACACTGAAAATACAAACTTAATCAAACTGTACATCACTGCTTGGTTGAAACATGGTTGCTTATAGTGCCGCCCCATTCATGCAAGCCCTCCTTTCAGGTCAACTGTGTCAGGTACCGTGGCAGAAGGCACCAATCACTGATAATGTGTGTAATTAACCAGCCTAACAGTCACATCGAGCTGATGAGGAACCACAACACCTCCATGACCAGTCCTGTGAATATTAGTGAAAGTCACCACTGGCTTCTTATTTAACTTTACTGCGAAATGTCCAGCCCTTAAACTCGGAGCAAAAAAAAAAAAAAAAATGTTGGGTTAAAAATAACCAAATTTGTGTAAAAAAATAACGTGGTCAATTTGGTTCAACTTTCTGGGCTATTTTGGGAAAAACATTTCTTTCTCCAGCTTCCAACTTTCTCCAGGTTCTCCGTAACCCCCCCACATTCCAACAAACTACATGGTAAGTGCATTGAACACTCTAAAGTTTCCTTAAGTTTGTGAGTATGAATGATTGTTTCACCTACTGCCTGGTTACAGTTGGGATAGGCTCCAGGATACCAGCGACCATTTTGAAGGTGTTATAATAATGGATGAATGGATGACCCTAATTGATTATTTTGTGGAAAACCAACCCAGAAAGTTAGGACAAATTGACCCGAGTTGGTGTTTGACCCATTTTGACCCCTATTGGGTTATTTTTTTGACAATTACATTTTTTTTTCTCTTAACTCAGCCAAATAGGAAATCTGTCTTTTGCATTGGGTTATTTTTAACCCAACTGCTTTTAAAGTGAAAGAGGATCTTTTACGATTAAAATCATTTCTTGAGGAGTTGTTTTAGACTTTTCTTTTTTTTTTTTTGGCTCAATTTGGGTCATTTTTCATCCTAAATATTTTCAGAGTGAAAGATCAGGCCACAATCTAACTTTTCGGATCTCCATTAAAATGTGAAAACTTCAGTAACTATATAATGACTTCAAAACATGAGCCCAAAACAATACCTTTTGTAAACTAAGGTACTTCAAAGCCCTTGAAGTAATGGAACAGTGTTTTTGCTACTTCACTAATTGTGGAAACATCTCAGTCCTACACGTAATGCCAAGAGATTTCTAAGTAGCAACTCACTTGTGTTTTCCTTACAGGACGTAGAAGGGTTTTGCTCTCTTTGATTTGAATGAAACACACGTGCAGTTTTAGACACCGGAAAAGAAATGAGAATGTGGTGGTAAACAGGAAAGACGTAGCAATTAAGAGTGCTTTCAAATCACATTGCACAGGAAGTTTCATATGAATGGACATATGACACTGTCCTCTCTTCTCAACTAACGCTCCGAAATAAAAAAAGTTTAACTATGGCTCCAGACTTTTTTTTTTTTCTTCTTACAAATGGGCACAGGCAGAAGGTGTGCCGGTCGGGCTGAATATTTCTCTGATGTGATTTCATTGCAAAAGACTACATGAAACGTTCAAGCCAATATGGTAAGTGTTACTGAAGTCCAAAGCTTGGCCAAATTTAAGTGGCCAGCTGCAGCTGGATGCCAGTGAGGATTTTGAGAATAAAAAGAAACAAAAACTGTGGTTCTTGGTATGGATCAGTAAACTTCATTTGCTTGGTCTACATATTTTGCAGACTTTGAATTCTGAGTTAAGAGAGAACTCTACCGAGGTGGTGTTTGGGGGTTTTAAAATCAGGACCCCTGCTGTGTGAACCTTGATTAAGCCCTGGACTGTTTTCTTACCCTATAAATTATTCGACCCCGCTCACTCCAAAGATCACTTTCAAGCCATGTGGCTTCAAACAGTCTGCAGAGTGTGTGTGTGTGTGTTTTTTTGTTTTTCTTTCAGGGATTTTGCAGTGTGATGGAAAGGCTGGTCTAGCCATACTGGCACAACATGAAGCTGTGTAGCAGTAGCATATGAAAGAGCCTTATGTTAGGCCTTCATCCGTGATGAATACGAGGACCCAACAAGTCACTGAGGAGCAGTTAGTGTGGGGAGTAACCGCCATCAAGCCACCCAAATCGCTCATCCAGGGTCAGTGTGTTGGATGTGGCGCCAAGCAGAATGTAAACCATATAATATATGGACGTTTTATGGAAATGTAATGCTATGCTCACAGCAACTGCTTTAAGGGTATTTCAGTTAGAGCATTTCAATTAAAGTCAATGTAGTTCACACTGTGGCGGCGTGTAGGACACATTTGGAGCAGCGGGATGAGCCTTCAAACTCTAGCCATTTCACCTATTCGTCAAAGTTAAGTAAAAAAGAGCTTTTTTTGCGTTGCTGCACTCATTCAGCTCCGAGAACGCTCAATATCACACACAATGCAAGATTTAATCATGGTGACCGGTTTGTGAATGTGGATTCCGAATATGTACATTTTTTTTCCCCAGTATGTACATTTTTTAAACAGCTTTTGAACTGTACCAAGATAGCAACCAAACAACATTCAGCAAAATATTAACCACAGTATCAGCCACTTGATAAACGCATTGACATTTTTGTGTGTGTGTCCACTGCTGTGTCTATTTTGTCTTAGCAAGTCAAAGTTAATTGTATCCCACATTAGACATCACTGCAAAGGTCGTAAAGTTTTCTACTGCACACACTTGTTCTTAGTAGGCTAGCTCAAATGAATCAAAAGATAAAAACATGTCAAGAAGAATATGCTAGGCCACAGGAGGATATCAGGAATATGGATGTGCTTTGTTTAGCGAGTTGTTTAACAGTAACCTTATGAAAATGTGCTGAGAGTTCGAAATAGAGACAATTAAGCATGCAAAGACAAAACTGCAACTTAAAGTTCACTTTTGCTAAGCACTGTTCCAGTGATCAATATTTTCCCAAATTGCGCATAGGCTATTTACAGTTTTGTCATTTGAATTTGCAATGCTGATTATATTCCACTTCTCTGTTCAAGGAATCTAGCAGTGAACATGAAGCATGGTGTTGTATATTCCTTCCTCTTGCATGTCACGGGTTGTTTCAAGAAAGGAAACAGGCATAGCCAGCAAATCCAAAAGCTCCGGGCAATGTCTGAAACAGTGTCTGTTTTCCACTCCCTTTGCATCGAGCCATAATGCATCTGGCAGTCTGAACATGTTGCTTCAGCCTTAGCATTACAAAAAGCAGTGTTCCACAAAAGCTTCATGGGGTAAGGAGAGGCGCACAGACAGCCAAGGAAAGTTTCCTGCTGAGTGTACACTAACAAGACAATGACCTAGTAAAACCGGAGTTTTTTTTTTTTTTTTTTTTGTCTTTGCTTTTGAAAAGTTTCACATACACTTAGCAATGACAATGCCTAAATCGAGACCCATCACACACTTTCGCAGTAAACAGAGTTTCCCTTTACACTCCATGCAAATTAAAATTATGGCATAGGCCTACCATAGCTTTATGACAATTATAAATATGGTCTTGCATACGGTAGATTGTGAATGAGTTCATCTGAGTACCAAATGAGGTGATATAATTGCAGAAATTATATTTTTACTTGCGGCTTCATATATTTTGTTGAATGAATGCCAAGGCGTAGTGAAGCTGCTTTTAATGGACCCAACACATGTGACACTTAATACATATTATTCCCTTAAAATATGACACCCGACTAAGTCCCCTTCAGACATGTTTAACGACATATAAAAATACCCAGACTGAACATCTGTGTCCAATTGTACAAGAAAACTGCAGTTACTTTATTGTATAATACAGTTTAAAGTATTTAAAAAACATTACTGGACATTATTGTCTTTCTAAATTCCAGATACTGTATTTTACCGACTATTTTACAGATACTGTATCAAAAGTGCTTGCTTTCTTCTAAACGAGTTTATGAATGCTGTCTTCACATAGATAATGTGACAAGACTATGAGCATAATCAATTTTCTGATCTAAAGATATTAAGTACATGGTAAAAATTCTTAATTCTTAATCAACATAAAATGTCCTAAAACTGACTTTATAAATAAAAAATAAATCTGCTTCCATGTAACACACTTCCAAGAAAGAGATTACAAACACATCAAACGACAACTGTGCAAAGTGGTGCAAAGTCCAACTTCAAAACAAACACACCAAATACATGGCCATCAATTCAAGGGCCATAATACGCTATTATTTTGAAGTTGGCTTTGCAGTGGTGGTTCTAGCTACTAGCTTCATTTTTACTCCTCACAGGCCATTTTTACTGTCATGAACTCTCCCAAAATCAACAGTCCACCATTAAAAATGATATTGAATCACTGATTAAGGACAATAAGAAACTGCTAGTCAATTACGCTATCATTGTATGACATGGAACAAGCTCCGAGCATCCGTGCAAGCTGCTAACTATGCCGTATGTTCAAATGCAGACGGACATTTCAGAACATAAAAAAAATGACAATTAAAAAGAATGATGGAGTTGAAATTCCATTACTATTTTACTTTATTGAAATAAATGGTCCATTTAGTTTTTCAATTCTTCACAAATAACATGGCTTCGGTCCATTCTATTGGTTGGTACGTCAATGAATGAAAAATAAGTACCTAATAGAGAAGCAGTTTTGTTTGTTTTTGTGGACAAGGGCTTTTTCCTGAATAAATGTATAAAAAGACATTTTTATGTCTCTATATGTCTGCCTTGCAAATATTTAAGTTTAAGAAGATATCATCAATCAAGTCAATCAGACCATCGACACGTCTGATTTTATTTTTGTATAAGTCAAAATTCACACCCTCACAAGCTCAACCCTAAACCCGTAATGCTAATACAGACACATTTTTAGAGCCCCTTGCCTCAAGGAAAGTCAAAGCTCATTAATTTATGCCACCCTCCACGAGTTTTATTCTCTACTTTTTAATGTTGTTTGTAATCATTTGTATACCAGCCAATCAATGGGTCAATAGATCAATATATAACAAATGACACTGTGGGTGTTAATGACAACCCGGGATTAGGACGGATAATGCTGCCTCGGAAGAATCAATCGATGAGCAGCACCAGTATTCGTGAACATGTGCACTCACGCACAAGTATGCTTGGAATCGACAAAAACTGGAGGACAGAGTGGGTACTGCGTCTCAAGTCCCACACCCCCTTCCCTATCTCCTTCCTAACGGCAGTGGCGTAACACCTTTTGCAACACAAGCTCTTTAGGAGTCTGAAAAAGATTCGCCATGGTGCCAAGAAGAGAGTGTGTGCTAATGCTGAAATGTCAAAGCACCTTAATTAACACACGGGGCTATAACGGTGATCAAGGCTCCCTTGAGGAGCACACACGGTGTACAACCCAATCTCTCTGCCTCAGCTTTGCTCTTCTTGGATCGATGGAAATAGATTTTCTGCTTTTGCACACACCTGAGTGCTGTCAACAGTGCCACGTAAATTTAGGCTTTCTGTCTCTTCCCGGTCTCGTGGTTTTCACACTATTCCTTCTGAGTTTATTTCCCGTTTTCAGTGCGCGGAAAGTGAGGCGGGATCCGATTTGGCAGGCCAAACTTGTTATAAAACGATGTGTTTATGGTGGTTTTGGTTTAAATCTGCTCTTCCTGCCCTCACTTTGAAAGGCTCCTTTGAAAACAAGGCCTCGGGTGGCTTTGCTAGGGATTCGCTGCTGTGAGCGCTCTCACACACAGCGTCACACACACTTACACTCACACGGGTCACTCTCTCATTACTCAGCATAAGGCTTTCACGCTTGACCTGCTTTTTAACTTTCTGATCTGGATTAGTGGCAAATAATTTAGGAAGGAGAAGAGCAGGGAGTGTGTCTGTTTGAGCTAAAAGGCTTAAAGGTTGTGCACTGTTATCGTTCGCAGTTGGACGTAGGACCGGAGTCGAGACAGCTGCCTGGCAGTATTAGCGCTGCTGGGTCACGGGCACCAGAAGATTGGTCATTTGAGTTCACCGTTAAAACAACCAAAAATCTCCAAGCTGAGTGGACCGATCGGGTGATATGCCAGGTTACAAGCGTACTACCTGGCTCGGAAGAAAAAAGGTCGGAGTTGAAAGGACTGTCTGAGAGGGGATGTTGAAAGCCAGTAAGGGGGGTGGGCGGGTGGCGGGGGACTCGGTGATAAATCCATTTACATCCTCCCCCTGTTTTATTTGCTCTCATGGACTCTGCTCACGTCTCCCTATTCAGGCTTGTTTACCTGGTAAGCCAAGTGTGACTGAAGAAAATTCCCGACACCCTGAGGTGGGATTGGAGCTCCAACAGGGGAATGCGGTGCACAGGAGAGGAGAGGAGAGAATAAGCTAAGCAAGGACGGAGACACAAAGTTGGGTTGGGTGTGCATAGTCTCTGAAAACTCTAAAGCTCGGCATACACAGAGAGAATCAAACTTGTTTCAAGCCTGATTCTGAATTTGGAGTGACTTAAATTTTTGGTCCAGTATCAGTCATGTACACAGGGGCTCATATAAAAGAAAAAAAGACCAGATTTGCACATTTAAAGAAAATACAACTAAGGAAAGCTAAACTTATAGGTGGAGAATAATCTTCTGATAAAGGAACAACAGAAACGACAGCGAAAATTTTACATTTTAGGCTGATCGTCAGAGTACCTTAGATGAAAAATTAAAAGAGCTAGAAAACAATTCCTTGAGCTATTAAATGTTTTCAATAATATACGTAGACCTGCAAAAATAACCGTCATATGGATGCTAGGACAATGGGCGATGACATAAACTCAGCTTTCAAGTCAACTGAATTTACTGTTTCGTGCTGCTTTAACCCTTGTGTGGTATTTTGCCCAGTCTTTAATCTTTACATCAAACCCTTTTCTGCTGTAGAATTTAATATCCTTCTATAATTAATTTGACGATTATCGGCACCAGCAAGCCCAGGACGCTTGTGAGGATAAGCGACTATAGAAAATGCATAGATGGATGGATGCAAGTTATTTTTCATTTTCAGTTAATACCCTTGAAAATTGTTTTCCACTTGAAGTTTTCTCAAAATAACATCACATGCTCGGGTAACGACCAATCAAGGTTCACCTTTTCCCTTGGTTTGGTCATGTGACATTTACAGGCTGCGCCGTGGCTGAGCCTTGAGCATGTGATGTCATTTTTGTTCGACAGGAAGTAGCAAGATGTGTGTTTAATGCTCTTAAATTTATATGAAAAAAAAATTACCATATTTATGATAAGTAAAAAACAAACAAAAAAAGTTTACACTACTGAAAACAACAAGAGTTTAACGCCGCCCTAAAAATAACCGCAAGCTGCATCAAAGTGCTGCACATAAATACAACTCAAACATAAAACATTATTTAGTTATAACATAAAACTAACTTTAAAAAGATAAAAAGATAGATAAAACAAGGCGACAATCTCGAGCTGTGTTAAAAGCCAAGGAATAAAGATGAAGAAGAAAGTTTTGAACAATAGCTCCAGATTCGACTTCGATACTTGCAGGAGTAGCTGGTCTGCTGAGCCCAGGCAAGTACATAGGAAAGGTACTGTTTAGCGGGCTATGCCATGTCAAAACCCTTTAGAACTTTGCGGACATATAGCAGAATCTCAAAATGAACCCTGATGGAATAATTGTATATATGTATCTATCTTATCATATAAAGATGGTTGAGAGAGGGCTGGCTGACTGCAATGTAAAACACACAACAGTAATCCATCTGAAATGTGATGAAAGTATGAATTACTTTGTCAAACTATTGCTGTGGAACAAAATCATTCACCTTTGCCAGCTGACTTTAATAACGATATCTAGCTTTAATAACTTTAATCACAATAATTAACGACTATGTAAACACGCCAAGTGCCAGTTCTCCTAGACAAAACCTTCTTTTAAATACCTTTCATTGCCTTACTGGTAGAAATATGTTTTGACTAGTGATAGTTCATACAACGCAGTCTTACAGAGGTGAACAAAAAATAACTGCCATTTCAGGCTTTTTTTTTTTTTCTTTTTTCTTTTTTCAAAGTCATTTTCAGTCAGCAGCCTTGTCGAAAGGAAAAAAAAAAGTGAGATTATGGAAGCACAACATTTGCAGGAACACAATTGCATGAATAGGTCGGAGCCAGCCATCATAGTCTGCTTTGAATAAGCGCTAATCGTCCAAAAAAAAAAAAGCCTTCTAGAGTGGTGGACCTCTATCATTGACTGTAGCTGAATTTGCAAGATAAGGAGCAAAAGGCCTCCAACAAATGTTCTTGTCTTCACAATCCAGATCCTCAGAATTAAGCTTTAATATTACTCTTGAAAAGCATATGTGAGGTGAAAAAGTGAAATTATGGGATTGATCGCATCAAACGCTATTTGTTGGGGATCAGAGTTGACCAACTTTGAAGTGTTGACTTCTGAGCAAGCTTTTATAGGAATCACAACTTTATTCAAGAGTGACAAACATTATTCAAGAGTGTCTGCAATTGATCTGTCAAAGTTCTCACATTGCCTTGCACCGATCTTTAATTAGCCAAGAAAAGTCTCGTTAAGACGGGCTCAGTGGCTTTCATTGCACTTCAAATTCATACATCAGCTCAGCTCCATACACTGACATAAAATAAAACACTTCTCCCTCACTCAATAAAAATGGAAATTTGGATCTAGAAGTCAGTGAACGAATACATTAAAAAAATACAAACACTGTGTTCCTGAAAATATATATGGCTATCATTCTGGTGCAATCACGTTGAGGAGTGAGGAATAGTGAAGAGAACAGAGTGAAATGCTGCGCATCAAAGACAAAAAAAAATGAAGTGGGAAGACTATCAGTCATGAGGTAATCATTCTATCAGTTGCTGGAGTAATGAATCCAATTTCCCAAGCAGAGCCAGTATCATTCAGAAGTGGTCAAATGCAGATTCATGGGCCTTTTCCTGTTTCCACAGAGTCATTCAAAAGCATTTCGGGAAAGATATTCATACCTTCATAGCCTTTACAGTATTGAATTGACTTGGTTGTGACCTGAAAAATGAAATTTGCATTGCGAAGTGACTTTCTATAAAGAGCAATCATTCGCTTGTCGCGTCACAAAAGGTGATCATTTATCCTGTTGTGTAATAACTCCAAGCATGTGCTGCAACATCAGATTAATCTTCTTTTTAAAAATCAGACCGTATTTTCAGACCACAGATAAGGTTTAGTCTCAATGAACAAGTCTGTTTTGGGAAAAGTATGCAGTATAAGTAAAATTGTGAAATTAAGGGAAAATGACATCGACTACCAAATTTTCCAGGCCTTATAAAAAGTATGTATGGATGTCAAATAAAAGTTGAATAAAGTTTGACTCATTTGCTATATTGGTTTGTTATTGTTTTTTCCGTTTGGCTTATAACCTGGTGCATCTCATAAACCTGTGTGTACATCTGTTTATAAACAAATGTAAAGCATCACATTTTTTGGAAGATACCGTGAAAGTAACTAGGAAGGAATTTGAATCAAAGATTAAGTGAAAAGCTGACATTTATACAAAAGGTCAACTTGTTTATAAAGCACACAAATATGGCAACTTTGAACCTGAAATACAAAAATTCCACAATTTGTTCAAATCTCAAGGTCTGTGCAGCAGCGGGAAAGCAGAGAAACACATTCAAGCCAGGTCCTGGGCTAATTTTCCGGGGATCACTGCACTGACCCAGACCAGATAAGGTGGCAGCAAAACTTCCTTCATTTCCTTTTGTTGGGAGACAAGGTAGCCTCCTAAAAGCTTAGGGGACGCTGGGGCTAAAAGGTGAAAGCTACGCTTGGCTAAACTTCAGAGCTGATCAGAAGGAATGGAACTTTGCTTGGCGGAAGCACCTGAGCTTATCGGCCCAGCAATGAGGCTTTGGAGGAGAAGATCTCCGGGACCAGCTCTATCCATGTGAAACTGTTTGTTTTATTTATTTATTTTTTTTCAGGTTTTGTCATTGTTTTTACGCATTCATTCAAGCAGACTGAGAAAATATAGCTGAAAAGATTATAGGTCTTCAAGCCCAGTCTCAAATTGAGGAATTTCAACTTGGCAACATTCAAATTGCTGTATGGTGTCAACAATTGAACTACCTTTATTTATTAAATATAATTTTAAAGGGACTTAACTGTGGGATAAGGATAAATCTTTACCTTTTTTTTTGATACATAAGCCTGATTTTGTGAAAACACAACACACACGCACTTTATACAATTTTGATTCAGATAGATATATAGACATGCTTAGATTTAGAAAAAATGTGAATTGTAGTGGGTGCCAAGTACTGGTTAATCATCCTTATAAAACTTTAAATAAATGCCTACAATATGTTATCGAGACATAAATATAGGACAATTTACCAATAAGTTGCTTCATGTTCCAATTTTGCTTTAAAGTTAAGAAGAAAAGTCTACTTGCACTACTTACTCTACAAACACGCATTTCCTGATATGTACAGAGACCCTTTTAAAAATTAATATGTATCCTCTGAAGTGCCTTTAGGTTATCCAATTTGAGAACCACAAAAAGACTAATCGTGAAGTTTTTTCTGTATTTTCTGAAGGACAACATAAAGAGCAGATTTAGGGAAGGAGAAATCTTTGATATTCTGACTCCAACTCCATGTGAAACTCTGATCATGTCCACATGGGAACAAGTTTAAGTATCTGCAAAGGTCACTTATCGTTCCTGCATTTCCTCCAAATTTCCTCCAGCATTTTGGGGAGCCTGAACAATATATATAGGAGATGGTCACCAAAGTTTGCTAAGAGATAGATGTTTTTATAAAGGTGGACATTTTCTAAAACAATACATGAGCTGTATTTCTACTGAGTGGTGTGCACTACTTCTATTCTAATCTGTCAATAATGATGTTAATTAGTAGTAACTAACTTGGGCTCATTTAACATGATGGGTGATCAATACTTGATAATCACCATGTAGCTACATTATCTTTAATCAGTATTTAGAGTATTTGCCACAAGAAATGTGTGTTTGCTACACAACTACATGTACGGTAACTAAATCATCTCTAATAGATTACGTATTGAAATATCTTCTTCCCTAACGCCTGTTCACGGCACACTGCTGTACTATTATCCTTTGACTAAAGAGGATATAAGCTGATGAAACACCGCACATTGATCATCTAATGCTTCTTAAGTAAGCGAGGATGGCGTGGACAGAGCAAAGTGATGCAGGGCAGAAGCAACTAGGAAAGAAAATTAAAACGTGTAGGACATGGAAGTGTATGAAGGTTTCTCACATGGTACTGCGGAGTCAGTGAAAAAAAAATGTGGGGTGGGGGTGGTCGCGAATGTTCGGCCAGGAAACACACTGTCTGCAAGTGCCTCGCTGAGCTGTGATCAATATTGACATTGTCATTAAGCAGCTCTCTGGTAATGAGGAATGGTGGATTCAGGGGACAAGATGTGAACAGCAAGTGTCCTGTAATGGCAAATACTGGGAATGACAACATATTTTACATGTCTGCCATCCCAGAAGATCTCTCTCATTCTTACCAATTTTGTGCACAAAATGTACACTCAATTTGAATTTCATACTGCATTGGCATGCTCAGGAAAAAAGAAGAAGGAAAAAAAAAACACTCACAATGAGGATAACGGTCAATAACGAGCGCCAATAATAATGATCTTAACCACAGAAAGTGTATGCATGTGTGTGTACGCTAAAGTGAGACAGTGCAACGTCATCATCCTCAGGGGGTGGGGGGTGTTAAAAGATTTTGCAACTCATCCCTCAGTGGGCCTCCCTAATAGCCATGCAAACACACATTCAGCTGTGACACCCAAATCCGAGGGTGCAAAATCATCCATCACTTCTTTAAGAAAGGGACCCAAAGTAAAAAGACATCGAAAGGACACTTTTGTAAGCCATTGCTTCTCTCTACACGTTCTTCTCAAATTTAATGCAACTGTATCAAATTACAGTATACATAAATCATCTAATAAGGGATGATATTTACATTAAGGGATTGTCCTCATAGCATTTTGTCTAAACTACAGCGAAACAGCTTGTTTTATAATAAGACAGTTATTATCAGACCCTACAGTTCTACTTATACAATAAAACTTACTTTACTCTTTTTAACTTAGTTCATAAACTTTTTTAATTTTTTATGGACTTAAAGTATCAGTACACTAGCTAAGACCAAGTTCACTTAACCTCACATGGGACGTGTTGAGTAAATTAATCACCATCGCAAGGTGTAAAAAGGCACGCTGTGGCCAGATAAAATGCAAGCAGAGTAAATCGAGAGTAGCAAAACTATTGCAAAACTATGTGAGGTTCATCATCAAAAATGGATAAAATGCCATGTGTGCATCTTGACAACCAGCATAGGCTCCGCCGAATCCCTGAAATGACTCTCCTAACATTTAGGGTTCAATCGATCCCAAGTTTAGAACCGGTGACCTCTTGTTTAGTCCATCTCAGAACTTTCAGAGCAAACTTGATTTTTGACAATTTGGATCAGATCACCTCTTCATCACAACTAAGCTTAGTATGAATATATCCATAAATTCCAGATAACGATGAGAATAGCTGCCTTTTTTGGAACAAGCTGCAGCTGACACATTGGGGACTTATCTACTCCATCTCCTGCACCCCACGCACTGGAATAAATTGTGTCTAAATTAGTACATGATGAATCAAGTCTGTGGGATCAAATACCAATACTCAGTTGACTGTCGGAGAAACAACATTCTCCTCAATAACACCGCCATGGTGGTATGTCTCGCGACCAGACATCTTTTGACGGATCCGACACTTCCTTGCATTTGATGTTTCTTGGGATTCATAAACGTGAAGGACTGTATAGCTGCTGTAGTAGTGGCCTATGTGTCTCCTTTAGATTGTTCTCCCTGCTCTGCCTGAAATATTGCCGGCAGATTACAGAGTAGCAAGAATGACAGCGGCTGCATTTCATACAAATGCTGTGAATACATAATGCATAGCATTGTCTGCGTGAACCCTTTCACATGCTAATGCCAACCTTTCTGCAGATGTCTCAGAGGTATGCACCGGTGACTGAGGAATGGCAGGGAAGGAAATAAAACGGAATAAAAATGGAATCAAATGCAACAGCGGGGGGAAAAAAAAGCTCATCAGGAATCTGGTTGCTGTGATGCGCAGGTAATCATGCATTAAAGCTCAATAAATTTTAAAATTGTCCACCTTTATCTGGCAAATAAAATGCAGCAGAGTATTTAAAGGTGGATTGCATTTTCTGCCCTATATGGTGCACCTGAAAAGCTTCAATTTTCTCAAAAGCTCACGGTTTTTTACAGTTTAAAGTTTACATAACACCCTGTTTGAAATTTTGATATGCTAAGTAATGCTCCAATTTTGAAGCAATTTATATGGGGCCAAGGTGAAAAAAATGTGAGTTTTTGTTAAAAAAAAAAAAAAAAAAGTGAAAAAAAATCCAGAAACGTTATTTAAATCAACAAAGCAATTTAATTTAAGGGTCTTTGTTGCAATTTGGTTGCTATTTAAAAAAAATAGGTTTAATATTAATATTTAACTGTATCATAGTTATACTAGTTATAACTCGTCTTGGTATTGATCCAAAAAGTCTTTTAATATAATCAAGAGGATTTTTCACATTCATCAAGACTTTTCACAAATCATCTTTATTTATAATTTCTGATTCTCTCAGTTAAGTTTGACTGACATATCTGATTGTTTTGTTGACATTTCCTTTGTGCAGCTCCATCTAGTGGATACATAATGCAATCCCAGCCACTAGTGTAGCTTCTATTCTATGCGCCTTATAATGGGTGGTGCACCCTATATATTAAAACAGTTTTAAGGTGGACCACTCATTGAATATGCACCTTATAACCTGGTGAAACGTATAGTGTGGAAAATACAGTAAATGAGACTCATGGGTTACCTTTATGTAACGTAGAGCCCTATTTTGTGAAACCTTGCATTTCCTCCTGAGATGCAGCCTATTTATTTTTATCCACTAGTTGACCATTTTGTATCAGCAAGACACAAAGGTTAATTGAATCGCACCCAAACACATGACACATCATTGAAAAGTTCAAGATGGCTTCTCCCGTGCAAAAGAGAAGGCCAAGGTAGTTTGAATGAATCAAGAGATAGACATCAAAAACTATTGTCCACTACAATGGACACAAATGAATAGGTTTGCTCTCAGGAGATTTGTTTGTCAGTTACAAAAGTAAATAAATAAGAATGTGTTCAATATGATGGAAAATGTTGTTCCAGTATCTAATCATGCTTTCATTCAGAAGACAATAGGAATAAAGATTTTCAAAACATGTAACTCACTAATTA
Organism: Hippichthys cyanospilos; assembly: GCF_059441005.1. Classification (NCBI taxonomy): domain Eukaryota; kingdom Metazoa; phylum Chordata; class Actinopteri; order Syngnathiformes; family Syngnathidae; genus Hippichthys; species Hippichthys cyanospilos. The sequence goes on from NC_142382.1 coordinate 9,181,972, forward strand.
TTATTATTAGTATCATACACAATATCGCATTAGAATTTGGTAGGCTCTTTTTTTTTTAAAGTATTAGTATTTTCACACACACATATACTTATAATAGTATAGCAATAGCAAGGCAGCATGTTGACCATGTTTCTGGAGTTCTGCAAATTTATCATTTTTGTGGAATGGTGCTGTGTCAATGATTACTACATAAAGACTGGAGGAAAGAACATAAAAAATAGTCTTTACCTTTTTGTATGATTTCTGAGGACATTCTCACGAGAACATTTTGGCCAGCAAATCATCCAACAACCTGGAGCAGAGGAACAGGGACAAAAAATACATGGACCAACAATTTTAGTACCAGTTCTTGTGTACAATGTCATACAATATATAAAACACTGTTACTACCTCTGTGTTGATCTTTTATACTCTGTTACAATGATCTACAAAACTGAACAAAAGCAGAAAACTAAACACAAACACAAGGAGCTGTTTGGGAGATAGAATTGGGACAAATCAAGAACAGTGAACACAATAACATAACCAGACAGACAGAAGAAAGAGACATAAAGAAAACATGGCAGCTCTATAGCTAATCAAAACCAAAAATCAACAAAACAACAGATCATGTCCAAATAGACACGTAATCAAATCAAACGACTGTGCTCGTGACGTCTGTATCAGCAGAAAAGTGTGTGAGTCAGAGATGTTTAATGGACATTATAAACTTTGATTTTGGCCATTACGAGAAAAGCTATTGGGATTGAAATGAACCATTTCTTGGATTAGCAATAACTTTAAGGGTTACTTGAGGTCAACTCATACCCAAACAGCAAGATTTTCGTCGGGGAAACACAAATTCAAATTTTGAAAACAATTTGAATGCTTGTTTTTTACGAACACATACAATAATTTGCAGGGAGATGACTTGTGTATTTAGGTTTTCTTGACTTCTTTTGTTCCTCAAACAAGGCATGAGGTGAGTTGTAGCTTCCACTGTTGACAGGCCCCTGCTGACCTCCCTCCACCCCATGGGTGCGAAAAACACTGGACAGGCTGCCATGGCCAGGCTCTTTGTTTACAGACCTTTTCAGAGCAGAGCCCCAGTAGTGAGACCACAGCAGTCACTTCCAATTCGGTGTAGTTTTAACTCACAGGGAAATGAGACACAAAACTGATCTCGGGCCAGAGATCCTGCACGGAGATGCTTGACACAAGCTTGAGCAGGCGGTCTCCGGTTTCTCCAGTGCTGGTGTGCGTCGCTGTCTTACTACTGTTGACTTTCCGGCCTGCTGCTATGTCTAAATAAACAATCCAGAGATTTGGGCTGGCTCTCCCATCTACACTGTCACTACTCCTCATTCTTATCTGATTCTAGTCACAGAGAAAGGACAGATGTAAGTAACACGCATAAACACACAATACTCCCATCAGCGTCCCTAAACAAAGTCCATTTTGCAAATACATAAGTAAGCATTTTGGGGAGGGATTCTGATCTTATTTGAAAAGCAAAACAAGATTTCTTGATTAGCTTGTACTTTGACATGAAAGCTCCCAGACAGGCAATACTAAGAGAAAACAGATCTCTCTCCTTGGAGAACCTTTCACACGCCTTTTCTATTTCGAAATTTCCTTCCTTCCTTCCTTCCTTCCTTCCTTCCTTCCTTCCTTCCTTCCTTCCTTCCTTCCTTCCTTCCTTCCTTCCAATCATCCACCCATCCATTATCTTGAACACTTATCCCCTCTAGGGCAACGGGCATTCTGGAACCTATCCCAGCTGTCTGTGGACATCAAGCGAGGGACACCCTGAATCGGTTGCCAGTCAATCGCCTAGCACACATAAATGAACCACCATTCACATTCCCAAACACACCTTAGGCCAATTTGGGGTGTCCAATCTACCTACTAGTATGTTTTGGGGAGGTCAGAAGATACAGGAGAACCCCAGAGAAAACTCAACAAGGAGAACATGCAAACACCAGACAGGAAGTCAGAAACTCCTGACCTCTGAACTGTGAAGGCAGACGTACTAACTAGTCTGCTACGGTACTCGACTTTGCAAAATTTATAAAATCCAGGTTTTATTTTTCCGAATACACTTTAAATTGTTTTTCAGATAATGTGTTATGCCTGAGTCCATTAGCAAACCTCAATCAAAACAATGGGAACGCTGGATGAGAGCAGCACCATTGATTTTGAGTAAAATCCAAAATAAATTATTGATTGTTTGAAAACATGCCAATAAAGCTACTAAAAATATTACCATCTTGATTTTTCCAATAATGCCTCGACTCTTTTTAAGAATTTGTTACTGCTGAAAATTAAGGAGTACGACGGTGAGGTGGTAAAGAAATAGGCAAAGAGGGACAGCAAATGGCTGATCTCTGAGGAATGATACTTGCAAAGGTTCTAACACACATTTTAGTGACCTATGAAGAGCATTATGGGGCCCATGTCCATATCGGCTTGCCGCCCTGGTAATCTGGCCCATCCTCTTAAAAGTGGAATTGATTGAAAGAATTGATCTTCCCGAAGTTGGCAGACACAGCCTCAATAATTACCTGAGGTAAATCTCTGCAATCACATATGAAATGTCAGGATCTCCGGCTCCCACTCTGCCGCTCAGCTGCTTGTCCTCAGTGGCGGCTTTGGGCTCAGCCGACACATGTTCTTCCTGATAAAGGCAGGCTGGAGATGAGAGGAAATGGTTTATCATATAGAATCCAGCAGCTCTGGAAGAAATAGTAAAACGTCTGCAAATGAGAGAAAAATTGTGTTTTGTTTTTTTTGACACAGAACTACGTACTAAGTTGTCATCACTGAATGTCAACATAAAACATTGCATTTGAAAGCATAATTTATTGTTTTTTAAAGTCTAAATAGCATTTGCGGGCGGCATGGTGGAAGAGTGGTTAGCATGTCTGCCTCCCAGCTAAGAGACCAGAGTTCAATTCCAGCTCACTTCCGCCTTCTTGCGTGGAGTTTGCATGTTCTCCCAGTGCCCACGCTTTCCGGGCACACCAGCATACCAAAAACATGCATAACAGGTGTATATTAATTTTCCTATGCAGCACTTTGGAAACCTTGTGTTTGTTAAAATGAAAATCATTTATTATAAATTTAGATAAAAAAAAAAATAAATAAACATTTTGAGCAATATTTTTCATTTGTATGATTATTATTGTGTTTATAATTATTCATTTAATTTCAGTTATTTATGTTTATTAATTAAATTGAATTGAAGGTATTATGCAAGGAAAGACCTTTTTCTTCTCGGTTTGAAATTTACTGCTGCTTTGGAATGCACCATGTGTACTGTCGTCATGTTAGCAGCTAACAGTCTTGTGTCATATCATACAATGACATTTTAACTGATGAGTGCTTTCTAAGTGTGATCAATTAGAGAGTGAATATGATTTTCTTTATTCTTGTGTTGATGTGGTTAGCTCTGAAATATGATGGCAATAATTTGGGATATTGGAATCACAAGGACGTAACCGCCATTCTAAAGAGAAAATTTGAAATAAAAGACTAATAAGGGTATTTTATTCACGTTCATGTTTTATTTATTGTGTTTTGTTGTTGGCTGACATAACGTGTTGGTAGCATGTTACAAAGTCATGTTGTCACGACTTCCTTGGCACGTTGGTATGTATCAAACAAACATAAACCTATGAAAATAAAAGTTTCCGTGCATTATTCAAGGATTCGGGTGGGTTTCTGTCCTCTTCTGCTCGACATGACTGCTCCACCTTAGTGCAAACATGATTTCCTGTGGAAATGATTTATTTTAAATCTGAACAAATGTGAGGTCAACCAGGTTTTTGGAATAGGTTGTTGGAGTTTCCACTGTACAGTACATAGTGTTCTATACATTATGCCGATTACATAATAAAAGCACTTTGTGCAAGAGTGATGTGAGGCTTTGGATTCATACACGTGCACCCAGCAGCTGAGGAGTTGCGCGCCAGCCCCTGATTCAGTGTTATTCATAAGGCTCAATCGTTCTTGGCTAAATAGGCAGTGAGTATACACAGGCCGTCACGGAGGCCCAAAAAAGCAGCTGCAGGGATGGGAGGGAGAAGGATTAAGGCCGGAGCCTTGTTCAGATGGGGCATTTCCATGACAGTGAGCTGCAGCACAGCTTAACAGCCCGCCCCTGTTTATGCTTTTTGGAGAAGAAGCCGGAATCCCTCCCCATGACAGATGGCCTTTCAGCCACAAACTGCAGTGTTTAGACTTAGCTTGCTCCGGGGCAAGACTGCAAAGCTCTGATGACACAGCATTCGACAAACAACTCCCACATGCAGAGGTGGTGGTCACAGAAAGCACACTTGCTGACCCACAGACTAACCAAATGACCAATAGAAGTTGCCGTGTGAGAGCCGGGGGCGGGGGGCAGGGGGCAGTACAAGGACACCAGAGATAATGATGGGCTGAGAAACCAAAGAGGCGGCTTGGCTTGAAGATATGCAACACAACTCAATTTAGATTCAATCCGGCGCAATCTAGAGCATTTGCTTACTTCAGACAAAACGGCCACGACCGAATCGATACGGTCTGAGAAAATTAGGCGTCGTGTCTGCTTTTAATTAAGCGGATTGTTAAATTTGGTCAGCTGAAGTGTAAAGAGATTTCTTTATAGGCAGGCAGGGCAAAGCAGCCGATTTTGCATTAGAGGGTAAACAGTGAGTGAAAAGGACCAGCTGCTGGAGAGAATTAGCCTCGTCTCATCTGATCCAACACAAACCTAGTCCTGCTTACGCTCAGGAAAAAAAAAAAAAAAAAAAAAAAAATCTGCCCTGACCTAGTCTGACCCTTCATACAAAGCCAGCGAGGCCCCGGGGGCAGAGAATTAATTGCAGCCCACTAAGCCTGATGCACCATATCTTAAATAGGAATGAGTTGCAGGCTCAGGAGAGCTGTGGACCGGACGAGAAAAAGCCTAAAAAAGGAAATGTGTGCGAATTCTGTGCAGAAGACAAACATGCTGGGAATGTTATTACTCTTAGGGCTATCCCAACAAAGACAGAAGATTATGTAGTTCACAAGGTTGCGCAATAACATGCACAGGTACAGACATACGGCGGTACCTCGAAGGTTCAACAGAGTCCATAACGTAGGGTTGACCTCAGATTTGTTAGCACTTTGAAACATGATTTCCCACAGTGGAATTCCACCAGGATACCATCAAGCATGCTGTTCATTAAAAGGTATAAACATTTGCAAAAACTTTAAGATGAATGCATTGTGACCCTATATTGACAGTCGACTTGTGGTTCAGGGCTTGCTAGCGCTCGCCATTTCAAATATTCGCAAAGAAAAAAATATTCTGAAGAAAAAAAAAAGCCAGTTATAAACATGGCAATTTTTTGAAGAGTATTGGATCATTAAACATCTTTTAAAAGTCATTAAAAGAAAAACAGAGGGGACAACATTTTGAATCTCAGAGAGAATGCCAAGACTGCAAGGCAGTAAAGAAAACTAGATGTTTTATATATTAATATATATATATATATATATATATATATATATATATATATATATATATATATATATATATATATATATATATGTGTGTGTGTGTGTGTGTGTGTGTGTGTTTGTGTGTGATTTCTAATGCCATTTTTAAGGTTTTGGAAAAGCCCACATATTACAGGTGCTACTCCTACATTGATATCTGATTTATCTGTATCAGAAAGATTTTCAATAGCATGGTGGTAAACAGTGTTTTGCAAAATGTTTCAAAAACCAAGCAGCATTCTACATTACACTACCCTGTGAAATAGTGGACAGAAAAAAAAAAAAACAGCCATCTCAAACACTCTGGTAACACTGATTTAGTGTATGGAGGCGTTAGTCACTCTGTTTGCCTCAGCTGCTGGCTCTTCAAAGCCACACTGTTGGAAACCACCTAAATTGCCCTCTCGCACCATATAGATTTTCCATCACAAAGCAGCATCTAAACAAGACGCAGAACTGAGAGAGAGATAAAAAAGAAGTAGAGCATTGGCCAGTCAGATGACCGACCTCATTGTCTTTCTTCAACAAAAATACATACTCCGATAAATAGATTTGATAACACTAAATTCACTGCCATGGAGACAGGGTGCTTAATCACTTTAATCCCACACTTGGTTTCTTTTACTTTTCAAGGGAAAGTTAATTGTGTACTGTAAAACAAAGCATCGATTAGGCTGGGTTTATGTGTCACATGTGGATAAAACTAACCGTTGTTGGGTTGTTTTGATAGTGTGGTTTGCTCCGTGTGTGAATGCAATCGTCTGAACCTGAAGTCTTGTGAAGGTCACTTCAAATAGGAGTCTTTTAATCGTGATGTGATTGATTTGTCACACATTTTCGAAAATAAAGGCATATTTCGCGGGATTATTTTTATGTTTTCAATAAAAATACAAATTATTGACAAGGTTGTCCATTTTGGGATTTCTACAAAAAAATAAATAAATAAACGCCTTAAGGTCTTGACTGTCATTTCCCAGCAGCCAAAATGTTCTAATTGCTTTCAAAGTGTGTGAAAATAATGGATTAGTAGCCAATGTGCACCATTAAAACATGAATGTGCCGAAACATTATATGAGTTTTTCGCAAACCTAGCAATTTACATGGCAACATTCATATTGCTGTGACTTTTTGAAAATTTTGAGCTTTCTCCATGTACATCATTTTAAAAGGAAATTATATGGTGGTTGACAAGGTCAAACGTGCTGCAACCAACAGACCACATTAAAAACAGGAATGACGCAAATAAGACAAAAAAGAACACATTAACGCAAATTAAACACTGCATGTAGTCAAACTGCGAATGGTAAAATGCCTCAATGAAAAAAGCAAAAGTACAAACAAGAAAAAAAGAATACACATAAATAAATAAAAAAAAGTGCTGCAATCAATACACACTGATTCACAAAACAAACGATGAAGCAAAATTACACATCAAAATGAAAAAGCAAAAACACACACGATAGATGTGAGCCAGGCCTCTAGGGGGTGCCATGGGACCAGTAACATCGTGAGACCAAATCATCCGAGAAGACTTGATTGATGGCCTGCTTAGAAAGTGCTATGAATAACTATGATAAGTTTTTTGAAAATAAAAGGTATGCCTTAGTTGGAATTGTTTTAAACTTTAGGACCTTATGTTTTTCTACGTTATAGAAGAGAAACATCATTACGTGGCTTGACACCTTTTGGCGCCCCCGATGGCCTGGCTCAGTTCTGCTGTTTGGTGCCAATTTGCAGCATACTTTGCCGACACTGGAAACTTTTGACCGGAGGTATGTGCTTCCAAACCACAAAAAATCAACACATCTCAGTGAGGGCACCTGATACTGGGATTACCACATCATTTTTCAGGAAAAATGCTTATGTGTCGTTCACATGGAAATGTGAGGGCACCTTGTTGAAATGTATGCACTCTAGAACTTTTATCAATTTCAAAAATGATAATTTTTTGACCTGAAAGTGCTGGGTGCATGTGGAGGAAATTATAAGCTATTAAAAAAATGAGGATACCACCAGCTAATTTCCTAGCGTTTTGACGCAGGTGCAGAGAGAACATACGGTTAAAGAAGTGGAAAAACAAAAATCCAATGCAACCACAGCGAGCAATCAGAAACTAGCCTCGGAAACTAATCGGACAACTGACTTAGAAAGAAACTTAGAAGACAGCTTGACAAGACAAGACAGCTTGAGACCGACGTTCTGATAATGTGTCACTGAGAAACTAGCACTTAAATACGGTTGGGTATCAATCCTACATGACATAATGAAGCAAGCTAAAGAACCGTAGCAACGGCAAGGCAACTGATACATCAAGGAACAACAGTATTTACAGAAGCGTCTTTGACAAAGATAACAAATACATCAACGTGACAAAATGTGACAGACACATGACCGTACGTAGCTACTGCATGGCAATATCACAACAGTTTCATTCTTACGTTGGGCTAAGCCATGCAGTTTCATTAATACAAAATTGATCATTCAGATGGATTTTATGTCATATGTGTTTACTGTTAAAAAATAAATAAATAAAAAAAAATATCAATGATTCAGAGTGGTGGTCTCTGATGGATTAGTTTCTGAATATTGATTCCAATCCAATCAATGCTTAGAAGTAGAATGCTATAGTGAGGTTTGATAAACTTAGTGTTTTTTCCCTCTTTGTAAAGCATTAAATAATCTTATAAAAGGGATAGCATGAATAATTCTCGAAAGGGGCAGGCGTGAAAGATGGGCAACCTGGACCACCTGATCCCTTGTTATGAACTAATTATCCATATGAGGTAAACAGGTCATACTGAATAGCGAACATAGATGTGTAATTGTGCAGGCAGCATGGGAAACAAGAAAATGTCATGTCGGGAGAAGATCAATAACATCCGACAGACAATGAATTTGGTGAAGATACTATCTGTCTGACTGCTGGTGGCAATAAACGGAAGATTAACCTTTGCGTTCTTGCTAGTCTTGGGAAGTACCCTGAAGGGCATGCTCGGCTATTTACTAATCAAGAAAAAGTAGCTTTTTCGATACGGCAATCCTAGAGAATGGCTTAGCGGCTCTACACAAGACCCTGAAAGTTATTGACTCCCACCCCCCACCGATATGAGCACCATAAATGTGAAAGATGAACACTCCACGGCTGAGTATTATATGTCACAAGTAATGGCTCCAGAGGTGTGCATAGACACAGCCTGGTTTATTAAAAATAAACACCATATATTATGACTATGCCGCTGCTCAAATATAATAATTCCTGTTTCCGTGCGTAGAAACTTGGAAAATGCAGTCATGTGACATGAGAGGCTTGCTGTTTGGCAGAATCTTCTTGGCTGGCTGCATGGCTGTGTCCTTTGTGAGCCAAGGGGGGAAACAAGAGCTCCTTTTCTCCTTCAGAAGCACGATCCCCTTTCACCCTGCACCTTTGAGCTGGGAGCCAAGGTTTTCAATGGCTGTGACCCCGGTGACCTCTGGGCCGGCTCACACTGGCCTCCGATCGCCCAGCTGTTCATCCGGCCAGGCTGACGCGCTGACCACTAAAACCCCGCTTTCCAGAGGCAAAAGGAGCTAAGACGTGACCTCCCCCACCCCAGGCCGAGACCACAACACCGCATGATTATTACGAGTGTTTCCCATATGAGCGTTAGAGCATGACAGGAACAGCAGTGGAAGGTGGAAAAGGGATCTGGCTTCTCGCTCTTGTCCTCTGTCAGTTTGGCCAACCTTCTGTTTCTGTCTTTCCTCTGTTTTCAGAAAACACGTCATCCATCGGAGGAAGGCGCAAGGCTACAGCTTTGTTTGTTTACCTACGAAAGAGCATCGCCCCAGGCTTCTCGCTCATTAAAAGCGTCCAAAGACAACAGCGACTTGAGAAAGCTTTTAAAATGCCTATAATTTTCTGTGTGTGTGTCACGTGTGCTACATGATGAAAACCTCCGAGGACTGCCCACAGACAATGAAATGAGGAGATCTCCTTTCAGCTTCACATACATGAGAGAATTGAGCTTAACGTTGCCTTGGGCACTAAACCTTGAAAGCCTGCAGTCTGATTTCTAGTTTATTATTATTATTGTTATTATTATTTTTGATACAGTTCTTTTGCATTGTACACAAAATATTTGGAAAATGCAGTCGGTCTGTTAAGCCTTCAGTAAGGTCATGGATGACTATTGCCTTATTGTGATATTAGTAGGGCTGTCAAAATTAATCTATTAATCAGTGACTAATCGATTATAAAATCAATTGACGGCAATTTTAATAATGTATAATTATTTAGCGCCATTGTCAAATTTAAATGATCAAAATTCTCAAATTGCAGTAATTACTCTCATTTCTGTCGTCCATTGTGAAAGTTTTATGATTACCTTTTGTGTTAAATCAAAATAAGACATTTAATTGTATTGTGATTTAGGAAAATGATGACCAAGCCAGTGACTGAATCAATTTCAGAAAGCATTCACTCTCACGTAATATGGCTTGAATGCTATCTTTTTTTTTTTCATTTTTCATCACTAAAACCATACAAAATGAACAACAATAAATCATAAATAACTAAATACATGCAAAAGGGAAATGAAATGGTATCCATAAGAATTAAATTGTGTAGTATTACCATGCATATGACAAAAAACTCTTAAATCTTGAATCATACAAACTCCACTCAGGAAGGCCGAAGCAAAGTAGATTTGGACTTGAGTCCCTGAACTGTGAGGCGGACGTGCTAACCACTCGTCCTCCGAGCCGCCTAAAATTGTATCTGAATATTCAAATAATCCATCGAATAATTGACTTAATTATCAATTCTAAAACTATTCAATAGTTACAGCCATAACTATTAGACAAGTTTTCCATTGGTTTCGCCAAGATTCACAGTTCTTTTTTTTTTTTTCATTCTATAGCGGAACATTTAAATATGAATGCGTGTCTGAAACTGTGCTGTATATGGACATGCATATGGTTCCTATCTCTATAAGTTCTCTGTGTGCATATGTTTCATCAATGCACGTGCACCTTATTGGTTGGCGGGGTGTTGGCAGGTTTGTGGTACCCTGCTGGGACAAACTGGGCCCAAGCAGCCTGGTGGAAGGGACAAGCTGTGGCTTGTATACGCATATACACAAACACACACACGCGCACACATGCACACACACAGCAGCTGCTCCTTCTGCAGCTGCTGCCATCGCCCATCCCAGATCTCCCAGTTCCAAAAGAGGGAAGGAGGTGGTTATGTGTGGGGAGGAGAGGGAGAGGCAGGGGTGACGAAGAAAAAAAAAAGGGAAGAGCTGAGTGGAAATGGGAGAGAACTGTCAAAATAAATTGGAAGAGATATGAGGAAAAGGTGAGAAATGGGAAGGAGAGGTGGTGATGGAACTGAGGGGAAGAAAAGAGCACTTTAAAAGAGCTTCAATGGCAAATATTTGTGAAGAACACACAATGTCCTCAACATACAAGGAATACTTTCACTTATTAACAAATACAAACATTTCCATTGAGGACTGAGAGTTGAAATTTTGGTGTTATATCCATGCGACCATTTTCTATAGCGGTTTATCCTCACTAGGGTCGGTGGTGCCCATCACAGCCGTCCTCAAGCAGTTGGCGGAGGGCACATAGAGACAAACAAGCTCTCACTCACCATCACACGCCGCCCATGTACTTTATATAATAATTATAATTATCATCTGCCTTACACTTCAGTGTCTCAATTTCAATTCCAGCTCACTATGGCCTCCCTATGTGGAGTTTGCCCACGTCGATTCTCTCCGGGCCCTCCGGCTTCCTCCCACACTACAAAAATATACATGATAGGTGTATTGGGCACTCTAAATGTGATTGGTTGGCAACCGGTTCAGGGTTTCCCCCGCCCACTGCCCGTAGACAGCTGGGATATGTACCAGCGACCCAAGTGAGAATAAGTGGCTATAGAAATGGATGCTTATCGGTTTGTAATTTGACATTTTTAAATGTGCTTGGATGGGTGGGGTTGTGTTTCACCAGTGTTGACAGATGATGCAGCTTCCACATTTCTTGAATGAATAATAAGGGAAGTGATCAAAGTTTGTGGATTTTCTGCTGCTTTCCAAAACAGGCTGTCCTGCATGGTCTCAAGCCACAGTCGGTTGCACAGCACAGAAGAATGCTTACATCATCATATGCAATCCTGGCGTCCTGCAGAGGGCACTGCTAATAGCAGAAATACTGAAGTGAAGCAGGCCCAGCAAGAAGTGGGAAATGCGATCCAGCACGCCCAGGACGTCTGATATTCTTGGCAGACGTTCAGAAAGGTCACTTGGAAAGTGTTGGCACATTGCAAACTTTCGAGAGAAAGCATGTGCGCCGTGCTTGATGCCAGAGCCTTTCATTGCTACATAAAATTAGCCTGGGCTACAAAGATGAACTTTAATGGGGGAATCTCTCAGCATAATTTTCATACTTGCTACTCTGATTTAGCTCTTATCGTGTTGATACTGGATGGAATCAACTGCTGTTCGGATTTAAGTTGACCTCACTACTGAAACATGTTTTAACAGATAAAAAAGGCCTCCCTTATACTTATTTTTATATAATATTTAGTCAGTTCTGTTTTGACTCATAATTGGCATATTTTTGACCTGACTCTTTTTAGAGTGCAGAATTGAAATACAGCCCCATTGTGTTTCTTTTTGACTGGGCACCAGCAGGAGACTCAATTTCTCAGAATCCAAGAGGGAATAACATAAATTACTGGTGAGTAATTATAATTAAAGGAAATTTGACCAATAATGTTATTTTAGAAATATATATTGAACTGGTAGCCATTCACATTAAGCCATATTCAAAAAATAGCTCTCAGTTTCAAGTTTTTGTAATTTGACCATTTTTGGGACTTTGACATGTTGGCACAATCTGGATGAAATTTCAGCTCCCTTAGTACCTCCTTTCAATGGAGGAAATGTGAAATCTCTTTGATGTAAAGATCAGATCTGATTGATTTACCACTGCTAACATATGTACTGTGTGCATTCCTTCCCTTACATCCCTGTGTCAGCGAAAAACGGCAGACAGTAAGTTGAGTGTATGGCTTACCAAAGTCGCACAGTAATATTTTGTGCACACACAAAACACACTACTAGACTTTAAAGTGCACTGTCATTTGTACAATACTTCTTTGCGCCTTATGACAATACGCTGACCTTGATGTCAAGGGCATGTTGCCTTGGGGAATATGGAAAAACTCTTCTATAGCCTGTCCATTCTGAGTCAAAATTTGCCCATATTGGATGTGAACACAGACCGTTGGAAAACCACCTTTTCTAAGTGGCCTCAGTCCGCTTCTTTGGGGCCTCTTGACCGTCGGGAGCAAGTGTACTACAGCTAGGCCTAACCAAACCACAAGAACACGTCTGCCAACATTCATCGAATATAAAAAAGGTTCTTGTTCAGGCATGGTAGCTATGGCACACAGCTGCGTAGTCAATATGTCAAATATATCTCGCCCTACATTCTCGGGGTGATGACATCAAATCACATAGCGAATGCCTGAGCTCTAGAGGAGCGCTACGAGCACGCTGAGCAGAAGTGCATTCTTGGCATGACTCACATTAACCACTGTCGCAAGCGTATCTTTTTTGTGACTATGTGTGACTTTTTTTTCTTCTTTTTTTCAGGTTTCACAGGCGTGGGTAGCCAGCTGCGGAGCCGTTCTGGATGCTGATTGGAAGTGAGTGTTGAGCGCTCAGGACAATTATGGAATCATTACCGCCGCCGCGCCAGAGGCAAAATATGAACACTGCACCATTTGTCAAACAAGCACAGCTTTCCAATCAAGCTCTTATTTATGTGTGTGTGTGTATGGTGGTCTTTGTATGTGGAAGTGGGTGCATGTGTGTGTGTTTGCAAAAAGCCTTAGCATGCTGGCGAGGATCTGGAATGTCAGAACGTTGGTGTGGACATATTTGCGGGAAAAATGGATGACTGAAGAACCCTGCCCAATATTTTGTGTCAGTATATTTATGTAAACCTTTGGCCGAGTCCAAATGGACTACCGGGTGTTGTCTGTGCTTGAGCAAGGAATCCCCTGCCTACTTGCAACTGCCTAAACATGTCCCCTTCAGCTGTCTCTCTGCTCCCTTTAATAACTAAAGACGAGTTATTAGTTATTCTTCATGAAGCTATGATCCCACGCCGGTGGCACATGGGAATGTTCTTTAGAGGCCTGGTTTAGACAGGAAAGGTGTGTCAGAGTGTACAAACAAAATAGTGGATGATGATAAGAACAGAGAGATGTAGGGTGGAGAAGTGGAAGAAAGGCCTTCATGCTCCTCTTTAATCAGTCTTTTTTCCCCCTTTTAGCCTACAGGAAGCACCTGTAATCCATCTCCCTGTTTAGGGATGGTGCGCTAACAGGCGGCATAAATATTTTAGGTAGATTTAATTAATTGATTCAGTGAGTGAAAATAGCAGGGAATATTTATCACAGGTGCGCTTTCTTTTGTGGGTTGGGAGCGCCAGGGGCAAAGTCAAAGGGATGTGTCTCTTTAGTGTACAAAAAAGCGTGGCCTTGAAATTGAAAAGTGGAACAACACATATCAGAATTCAAAGAGTTACATAAAAAGTGGACATCAGAAGCTGGAAAGCGTAGTGCCCCTTAAGGTCGCACATTTATGAATTTAAACATTTTCAGTAAATGTAGGTCCCCAAAGATGTATAGTATACATCTTGTATACATTGTATACACTAAGTATATGTGGATCAAATCTATCTTGCTGTTTCTTTGCATTTTTGTGCCACATATTCACAGCATGTCAGCATAACACAGAAAATGTGTGATTTGCACTTTTTAATTGTACCAATAAAATGCCTCAAGAAAAAGAGAGGAGAGAAGCATGTGAGCAAATATGTCATAAATGTTGCACCAAGAATAGCAACTTTTTTCTCATGATAGTCCAGTGAGGTTCATCTGCAGTTTTTCTTTTACTAGCCACCGGGAGAAAATTATTCAAGGTGTCAATTTATGGAACCATGAAATAACACTGAAATTAAGTGAATCAATGATAGTGCTCAAAGAGTGTTTCAAAAACATAGTATAAATAAAATAAAAATTACATACATAGGGTCGAATGAAAGCTTGTATAAACTTGTCATGTAAATTTGACGTGCAATTAAAAAGAGAGACACAGAAGAAAATGCTATCAATGTATGTATTTTAAGTTTGAACTGATATTTTACCCTGCAGTATTTTGTCGGGTTGACTCAGTGGCGCAAAGGTTAGAACGAGCTCAATTCCTGCTAGCTGAGGCCTTCCTGTATGGAGTTTGCATGTTCACCCCGAGCCCGCACGAGTTCTCTCTGGGCACTTCAGCTTCCTCCCACACTTCAAAAATACTCATGGCAAGTGTATTGGACACACAAAATTGTCCTTAGGTGGCATTGGGTGCATGAATGGTTCTTTGTCCCAGTGTGCCCTGTGATTGGCTAGCAAGCAGTTCCGGGTGTCCTCCCGCCTGAAGTCAGCTGGAAAATCACTGGCAAGCCTGCGACCCTTGTGAGGATAAGTGGCTCTAGAAAATGGATGGATGGAAGGATGATACTCTGTCGGTGTTATGTTCAAAACATGTTGGTGCTAAACATGCAGGCATGTTCAGTCTGTTGAAAATAGGATTTTGCTATTTAAAAAATGTATACAATAATATAAATATATGTATTTATTTATTTATTTTACATCTTGGTATCATGAAAAATAGCACTGTATTTTATTTTACAGATTTGTTTTTCTGATTAAAAAAGGCACATTGCAGTTTATTGAGGGTGTTTGGAACATACTAGTGGTAAAATGTAAATGGAAAAATCATTTGTGTTCAGCACATGGTTAAAGAACAAGTTCAACTTGTACTGCAAGGCACCACAAAAAAAGAAAAAATAGCTGCAGTAAAGTACTGCACTTCATTTTGCCTCGGTTGTTTTACTAACACTGAATTATTATTAACAATCAAGTAATAAGTATGCAGACGCCTTCAAAAGAAAAGTACATAATCACATTCCTGTGGGAATTTGTACTGAAAAGTAAATCAGTGGGTGGCCAAAGACCTGGAAAAAAACTGGGTTTAGGTTTTAGCAACTCCCCCTCCAAGCTCTAATAGAGGGACTTATATATTTATGCATCAAGTGAGATATGAAGATTTTAAGTGCACGTAGGATTAGCAAAAGAAACATTGATCACTGATAAACAACAGAGTGCTCACATATCTTGTGCAATGTTCTTCCTTCCCGGAGCATAACTCAGCCTCTTTCTCAGTGTAATACAATACAAATATGGACAGTCTTGTTTAGGAGAATATCCCCACTTGACAGAGCTGGTCAATATCCCTCGTTATGAAATCAAGCCTTTACTATCAGAAGTATACTGTAAGTGATCAAAAGCAAAGTCCAGCTATATATCCTTTGTGGTTGCAGGGCAAACAGCCTGCTCCTAAGAAAAAGAAGGACCTAGTTCTGCGCAGATTTAATACAGGGTTTAATATATGGAAACTTATTGAAAGAGTGGAAAAAGTCCTGGAAGAAAAAAAAACATAGTAAAAAGAAAACAGTTGATAAGAAAAATTTAGAGGGTTATGAAGGGTTGATGGGTTCAGTTGGACAGAAGGAGAAAAACAATAAGACCGTTCATCCCCTTGTGACATACATTGGCAGAGAGTTCAGAGTGAACCAGCGTCTTTTACTCAGTAGAGCAGTGAATGCCTGGGACGGATCAGCATGTTTCAAAAGCAACAATCTTCCCTGGAGCATATGAGCTGGGGTTCGCTCCTCTGGGTTTACCCAACTGGTCTACGATCGATCCCAAATAACACCATTTCAAAGGCTCGGAGAAACTTATGAGGTCTTTTTTTTCCTTTCCCAGACTCCAACAAAACACATTCCAATACATACAGCCCTGCAGCCACTTGTGGCTATACCATCCCAAAAGGCTTAGAGATATCTCTTTTCAACCCTTATCATTAAAGTTTAGTGAAAAGACACAGGGTAGAAGACTGACATTCCACAGTGACCATAATGAAACCCTGAGGGAATTACAAGTAAGCCAATAGAAAGAATTAGTACTTGGCATTCCAGTCCAACACCTGGTTAAGTTTTAGATGTGTAGCACGGATACCATACTTCTCACGCTGACCACGCTACACGCTGCAGCTTACTTCCGAACATGTGTTTTGGTCGTCAAAGCCATTAAAAGATCATTACTGAGCGCAACAACAGAGATTGTGAATCTTTGTGGCTCTTTTACAATAATTCATCAAGCGAGATTACCAAGATGAATGTTCTTACATACACAAAACATGAGGGGTTAAATATGCAGCGCAACTTTGAAGACTGATGGGAAAACTGAGCAAATAAGCAGAGGCTGCTTGACAGATAAACAGATGGTCTTGGAAATTCAAACATACACTGTTATTGTCAGTTGTTCATTCATTACAATTGGTGTTGCATTCTTTACAGTCAAGACTAATGGTTTTCTGACCTACAGGCTTGGAATCTGAACTCCTACCACAGCTGCACATTGAGGCCAAAAGCCAAGAGTGGACCACCGGTTCAAAGGTCATCCATGATGTGACTTGATCCAACACAATCAATGAACACAAGGTCCTGGCCTTTGGTGACCAAGTTCTTAATGGGGCAAAAGAACTGGACAGCCAGTAGAGAAAAAAGATCCAATGAGGCAGATGGCAGAAGAATTTGTTGGAAGTTCCATTATTTTACTTTTTTGTTAGAAATGCGATCTGTTATGAGGAACTGGTTGTTGATATATTGTGTTTTGATTCAACTCAGTCAAATTGAAGTTCAATACTTGTAAATGTACAGATGTAGGACTTAACTAGCTTGCTATCTGAACAACGTTTATTGAGAGTATCATATTTTTCGTCCCTTTAGGTACGCCGGATTTTAAGGTACACTCTTAATGAACAGGTCTAATTTTTAGAAATGTCCATTTTTTAAGGCACAACAGGTGCGTTAATGCACATTTAAGGAAACAGTTAACATAGTCAAAGCAGAAAGCATCAAAACAGTAATAAAGAAAACTTAGGACAGTGGTCATAAAGTAGAACTGCTAATAACATTGTAAGTGCGAGCAGATGTAAGTTTAGTTTTCTAAGACTTTTGAGATTCATAAATGTGCCTGCATCCTCGCGTGTACCCCAAACTAGATAACTTCCATAAAATGAAATGTTTGTTCTGTTATTCTCTGGATGCTAAGAAGGCTGCAGTGTGTGACATGGTTATTAGCTCGCTGTGGGAAATGAGTGCGGAATTACCACTTTCCTATAACGACATTCCAAATACACACTGCTAACAAGAGAGGCTGTAAAATCAGTGTAACTGCATCGTTAATGTCCTACCTCTGTTGGGGCAAATGATTCAAGTCGCAGGTCTGATATGGATGTATTTTTTTTTCAATTAGAGAAAAAGATCATATAATGAAAACGTAAAATAACTTCATGGTGAATGTGTTCCGTTGGGATGCTTGCTGAGCTGAGGTCACGGGCGTAAGCCGCAGGTAAATGTGAGGCGGTGGGAGCACAGAGTCTTGCCTCTTATTCTTGTCTGATTTAAGTGAATCCATAGGGGGGCTGGGGTAAACACAGCAGGGACATGAACCTTCAAGAGAGGCAGAATGGGGGGCGGCTGTTGTACTTAGGCTTTCCATAATAACCAACAAGCCCCCTCCCCTTCTCCTCTACATACCAGCTCCCTCTCCACCATCTATCCTCCACTTCTATAAGTTTGACCACTAAAACCCTCATTCAACCTGCGTGTACCAAAGACCTCTTCCCTCTCCTGTTCAGCAGGTCCTTTTCAGGCCGGCTGGCCACGTTCCCACCGGTTTATGGGAAGCATTGTGATCGCACAAGCTCTCTCAGGGGGGATCAGCACTTACGAGAGCCGGCGAAGCTGCTGATTTGATCTACTCTTCTTTCACAGCCATTCTCGAGTTTTCATCAAAACTTCCAGGCCCAATCGCCATGGGAAGCCTCCAAGCAAATCAAATCCTCCGTGTCGCTGAAACAGCCATCGTGGCGCAACAGAGAAGACACCTGATGAGGCCAGGTGGGGGTCGGGTGGGGACTATCGAGATTATAGGAGCACCACTTCACATCATGGCAGTCACATGAAAGCCGCGCGACACTAAATATTCATCAACACTTGAAACACTTCTTCCAATATTTAGAGACCATTCTTTCCCGACTGACAGTCATCCCCATTTTAGTGAGCGACGTGAGCCGCCGCCGCTCTCTTGCAAGAGTTCAGTCATTTTAAAGAGGAATTGAATAATATATGACCTGAATCAATCTCCTTTGGCAGGGTGTTTCCCTCCAAAGAATTAAAGAGCTCTTTAACTTACAGAGGCTTCTAATTATCACAAATCATCAGCTCAAAAGAAAAGTTTCGATCGAACTTGGAGTTTTTGTACAAAACGACTTGTTTAATGATGCTTGCCGTATATTAGCGGTGTCAAACATCTGGCCCACGAGCCGATTCTGGCCGGCAAGTAGGTTTAATTGGGCCCGCAACATGGTTCATTTAATTCACAGAGATATATGTGTAAAAATCCGCATAAATATATATAAGTTCTAATAAAAGTTGTAATTAGCAACCAGTTCCTTAGGAAAAAGATTTCAACCTGAAACTTTCAGGAATTGTTAAATGACCAGTTAAGAGTAAATTCCCACAACAGGTGAGGATATTGTCTGAAATTTGAACATGTTAAAATCTGAGGAAGTTTGACATCTCAACATATGACATTGGGCAATATTTTGCCTCAACCCCAAAAGAACTTTCCATTTAGTTTACAATATATTCCAGAACCATCTTCTGCCTAAATCACTTCATTAAATTTTGCTACGCTTGAGTGTAGTTCTTACTGTCAAATTATTACAATGACAAACTTGATTCCAGGTGTGTATGTGTCAATTAAAACATGACTTGCCATTTGGTGTGTCTTTTTTTTTTAAGTTTTTGATTACATTTTGATGGTTCAGAAATATACCATTTTGAGATCACAGGACTTACAAGTCTCCACATTGCTTGCATTAATGAGCAGGGAAACAGGCTTTGTAATTGACAATTGTGATCATCTTTCAACCCTAGGTTTCATTTCCTTCTCATATCTCATATTTGATTTACATTTCACCCAAATTAGCAAATATAAAAATGGAAATTTGTGGCTACCACATCCAAGACCAATTTGTCACGTCTGTCATCATCAGTAGGTAAACGTCAAGAGTAACGACATTGAGGAGCGATCGAAAAATTACATTATTATAATTTATGATATATTATTATAATTCAAGATTTGAATGCGTGATTACTCAAAAGGCATTTCAAATCGTATGCCTTTTTCTTTAAAGTTGTATGCTCTCTACGTTCAAAACATTGAACGCCATCGTGACACAACTTGCTTGAATGCATGTGAATGAAAAGCCATCTGTCCATCCATTTTCTAGAGCTGCTTATCCTCACAAGGGTCACAGGCTTGCTAAAGCCTATCCCAGCTGGCTTCAGGCACTAGGCGGGGAACACCCTGATCTAGCTGCCAGCCAATTGCAGGGCACACAGGGACGAACAATCATTCACACACACACACAATTACACCGAAGAACAATTTTCTGGGAATTGGGACCAGGCCGGTTTGCATATCAAAAAACAATTTATATGTGACACTAATTGTTTTTAAATTATATACCATGATTTTACCAGTCCCATTGACCCAGAAAAGATTTTTCTCCATTTGATCCCTAAAGCTAAAATAAATTTGACACTCTTACCTGAAACACTTTTTGTTACTAACATGACTTTGTCTTTTGAATTTGTCATTTTAGAGTTTAAGCAATGTTATATAACTACCATGAAAAGTACTTTATCATTATATGTAATTAGCTGGTGATCAGGATGTGACCAACCTCTTTCTAGGAGAGGCTCAGCTCACGCATAGCTTCTAATATGGAAAAGAAGTATAAAATTAGCTTATGTGACAGTTCATGAATAAATATCTACATGGACTTCATTGGGCTTTCCAACTAGACAACGCGTTTACTTGCATAACCGTACCATATTAAATGCATAGACATGAATAGAATTAATGACTCCTGTACAGTATTTGCTTTTCAGTAGCCAATATGACTGGTTGGTGCTCAAAAAGATATAATACTTCCTTTGAGAAGCAACAATTTATCTTGAGGAGCAATTTTTCGATAAATCCCGAGGAACTGAAGCATGGGTTTTGAAATTGTGGAGCGCAATGCCTAAATCCATTCATGCCTAAATCATTGCAACAGGGTAGATACAAATGAATAAATTCATAATTAAATAAATAAGGCTTGTTGTATCTAAAAAGTGACAATGACTTTGAGGTTATTATCTCATAACCCAAACATTCTAAGAATCAGGCTTATAACAATAACGGTTGGTTATGATGATATGTTTCCACTGTTAAAACACCTCTGCACTGCAAGTGAATAGTTTTTACAATTTGTCAACTCTAAAAATTGGTTATGGTTTGGTATACGACAGTTTGTTGGGGCAATGCTAAGTTATAGAAGTCAGACAACCAAGTGCAACGGATGGTTCCTTTTGCATGAAGTCTCACAGGAAGAGAGGTTTTAAGGCCACAAGGAAATTGTTGACTGATTAGGGTCGAACAACAGTGTCAAGTTTTTCATGTTAATGTGTTCCCAGGCAGTAAAAGCCACCTCATTACACCTTCTGAGCACTAGTGCTACAATTAGACCTTAAGCCTGTCTAACAGCGTCACTGACTAAAGTTTTACAGACCAACCATCTTGTGAGTGATCGCAAAATACAAGAATTGTTGTAAATGGATAAAACCAATAAAAGGCTCAAGGAAATCTTATTGAGAATGTTGCAGAGAAAATAGTATCTATTGTTCAGAGCAACCCAATATGGAGGCCTGATATTATAATTTTTCTGTTTGTTTTTTTTTCCTTCAAATTGCACATGGCAAACAAGAGATGATAGAATTCAATGCTTTTCCATTGAGGAAATCCAAACAACTAAAACACAAATATGTGAAAATATTTTGCTGGAGTTTGTTGCAGTTAACTCATCAGAGTAGCGTGAAGCAATGTTCTAAAACCAAAGATAAATGGTTCTTCAACAGCGGGTTCCCACCAGGTGGCTTTTAGCACAGCAATCAGTGCTTTGCAACATGTTTGGATGCTCCTTTGCTCAAACATTCATCATAGAAACAAGCAGGATTTTATCACACTTAGCATAGAAAAAAAACCCTAGTGCAATGAACACAGTTGACAGTCCTTGCAATAGACCGCTTTTGACAGCCTTCTATTAACAGTAGTTACCCAATATATATATATATATATATATATATATATATATATATATATATATATATATATATATATATATATATATATATATATATATATATATATATATATATATATATATATATATATATATATATATAGGTTTATACCAAATTTTCTCTACTCAGGGGCAAAAACTATTATTAGATTATGATTACTGGAGTTTGTTGGAGACCTTCTTGTAACTTTTCTTGCTCTTAAATAGGCTGCATCTCTTCCAGTGGACCTCAGTGTTGTCTGCCATGTTGCGACACAGGGAATTAAAGGTCTTTAGACTCAAAGCTTAAGTTGCCTGTACTGTATACTCAAAGCCCAAAAACAAATGATTACCTAAAGAAATGCAATATCATGTGAACAAGTAATGGTTATTGTTTTGATTTTCTATGGGAAAAAAATAGAGGTTAACCATCTTACCGGAACATATTTTTCTATATTTAATTTGAAAACACTAATTGGTATTTTAGCTCACTGTGATGCAGAGGTGGTTCTTGCCATAATTACTTTCCTACAGAGCTCAACCCTGTATCCAGTTCAAGTATTACTATTCATTCATTGTAACAATGCCACTGCCCTTTCACTGTTAAATTAGCTCAAATTTAATTGCACAGATGTACCAAATGAAGTGTCCAGTAAACTGCTTTTATTCTTGGGCACAGTCATTGTTTTAAAATCGTCTTGTAGAAGTAATTGTGCAAGCATTGTTCTGAAAATAATATGAAATACTCATGGCTACATTAACACCTGTCATATTGGTCTGAAATCAAATTACCGCATGTATGGAGGTTTCCATTATTTTCTAACTCCAAAACCAGTCCCTTCCACTCACTGTACCGTATTACCTTATATATATATATATATATATATATATATATATATATATATATGTATATATATATAAAATGCTGCTGCTAAAACAGGAATAGGAAATGTGGGGAGGAGGAGGCTGGGGTAGGAGGGAGTAAACAAAAAGTAATAAAAATAAGGGAGAAACACATCACGCCCGGTATACAGTATGTGTGATGTGTGACGTTTTAGAAGTCAGGGGAGCAAAGCCTTGAGGGCATACAATCAATATTACATTTTCCATTGCCACCTTCATAGCTATTGTAAATGGCTTGTGTCAAAAATAATAACAGGTTGTATCAGGAACCTTGGGTTTGCAATTTTGCTCCGAGTGCTTGGAGGGCCCCGTTTGCTCTCCCTCCCTTCCTCCAGCACCACTGGGTGTTAATGATGCTGTGGTGGCAGACACTTCGCACAATGCAGCTGACTTTTTTTTTCTTTTGTCCAGACCGTTCTGCTTACTTCATCCCTTAACTCCTGCCAGCACTGAGATGAGTTGGGTTAAAGATATTGTTGCTGTCAGACGAATATCCATGTCAGTCCAAGTTATGATTATTTTCTAGTGATATCAGTTGAGATGCAGTTTCTATGGTTCTTTAGCTTTCTTTATTTTGCCATATAGTAATAATGACTATTTACGCTATAGGTTCTGACATGTCACAGCGCCAAGTTCTTAAGCTGCCATGCAAGCTGTCTTCTTAGTTTCTTTCCGAGTCTAATTTTCAGAGTCTAGTTTCCAAGTTTAGTTTGCAATTACAAAGTGGGGAAGTACTTCTCTACTTCTGCGTCCTCGCTGCCTCTCTCTCCAAATGTTATTCCTCAGGTAACATTCAGACTTTTTGAACCTTATTGTGACCCAGTCTGCATAGATTGTTGATTCATAGCTAAAATACCAATGTATATATGTCATTTATGTAAGGGTTGGTATAATCCTTACATAATATTAATCATGATGACCAAATAATTGATTATCTTAAAATTTCTGCTGATTACATAACAGGAAATAGCTTGCACTACTTGGTTGCAAATAATGGATTCAGAAGGCATCTATAATAGGGTGACGCGATTTTCAAAGATAAAAACTGGGACACTACAATTTTTCTGAAAAGGAAATATACAAAAATGACTATTCAATAGGGTTAAACGTGTTATGCACTTACCATCATCCAACCTTTTTGGCTCAGTCCCGTTGTGCCAAGATAGTAGTATTTGTAAACTTTGCCCCTGCAAATACGCAGCTGTTCTGAGTTTGGTTATAAATGATATGTTCCCACATACCCTTTGTAACGCATTCATTGCTGTTTATTGCATTAGATGAGTATTTTTAAAAATGTTTGACATGTCCTACTGTGTGAATGCTCAATGAACGTGCCTCCAGTCAACTGCCTAAGTACAGTACTGTCTTTGTTTTGTTCGTCCACACAGCTATCAATAGTTGAAAGCAATCTCTCTCTTTCTCTCTCTCTTTTTTTTTTTCTTGCATAACCTTGCTTATAAAACTGGAAATAAATTGCCTCAAGAAACCACACGGCCCCAATTTGGAAATGTGTTACCAGAAATTCTGGCCTCAGTATGTTCTGACATTTTTACATTTCTAATGACTCTTAGGTAGTTTTAGTTCTGATTGTGGCAAATGTGAATATCAAAGTAAGCAGTTCAATTATTTTAAAATTATTTTATCATACAAATCACTATTACAGCAATGTGACTGACATACACATGGCTGAAAAACTTGGCTAGCTGGCTGTACTAAAAACCAAAATAAACTAAATAAAAAAAATAAAACGCATGTCAGACCTACATGACTTACGTAAACGAGGGACAAAACTAGCTGGCAAAATTTGTCAGGAGGCAAAGCTCAAAACCAAGACTGTTCCAGTTAAACCAGGACATGTGGCCACCCTAATATATAAGCAAAATATCGGTTAAAAGACATTTCCAATTGTATATTAAAATTTGCCATGCCACATTTTCTTCCATAGTCTTCACTCTACATAGAGCAATTCTTTCCATAACAGTGGATTCTGAAACAGAAATATCCCAAAAGACAGAATAGTGTCTGTCCCCTGCTATGTGATAAATTAGTTTTAGCAGATACTGCTACAGAGGTGTGCAAAAAACCAAAAGTAATATGTCCTGACAGGATGCTGTTGTGGCCCATCATCACATCAACAGAATAGCCTAACAGCTTTTATATGTGTGGCCCTTTTCCTCATACTTCTAGAGAGCTTATTTTACATAGATGTGCAGAGCCTTATCTGAAGAGCGATCTGCAGGAAGTCAGAGCATTCAGGGTTATCTTGGCTAATTGTAAATGTATTTGTATTTGTGTGACTGTGTACGTGTGTCTTTGCACAAGGATTGGAGTTGGGCAAGGGGCTTCTTAGGAGGGTGTCAAATGTTGCAGGATCCAGCAGGGCACGTCAGGGCAGGAGTGGCAGGCGAGACTGACAGACACAATGCGAATGTCTGGCAGAAACAAACAACAGCAGCGCATACACAACCATACAGAGTGACGGAATCACCCAGGGCATAGGTGACATTTAATCCATCCATCACATTTGAGCCAAAAGGCAGATGTCAAGGTTGGTCAAACCTTGTGTGTGTGTTTGTGTGTGTGTGTGTGCGGTTTGTTTGCTTAATGCAAATGTTGGGTTTGTTAGTGATATGATGTCGCAGATCAGCGATGAAAGTGACTTTTAGAGCTTCCACCGAATCTACATTTGTATCCCGGCCACATTTTCATTGCGATGAACCACTTGCCATTGGCTCGAGGCAACAAATACTGCTGTCCAATAAAAGGATGTGCAGCATCCAGTTGTGCTCTATGAGAGATGGCCCCAACGGGTGTCTTTAAGAGGTGGTAAAAAGGTCTGTGACCTTCCCGAAATGAAAGCTCCCCCACCCCCAGATTTGTGAGGCGCAGCCATGGAAAGTGTTGGAGGCAAAGCGAGTGGGTGGTCTGTCCTCGGGTTCATGCGCCTTTCTCCGTACAAACAGTCCAAATTTACATGTGTTTAATGGCACAGCAAGTGTACTGGCCGCTGTAAATCAAGTGAGGGGTTTAACCCCTAGGAGCCAGCAGGGGTTAATGCTAAGAGCAATGGCCACTGCTCTTTTGGTCGAGGATCGAGCTTGTCCTTGAAAACTGCACGCTTCAAAACGTTGCAAGGCGTATACGGTATGGCTTTGGGTCACTTTCGGTTTACAGTTAATCTATAATGAGTCCATTATTGCGGCATGCTAATCGACAATCAAGTGAAACAAGCATAATGTTAGAAAAAGCGTCGGTATTAAATCCTCACAATATAAGGACAAGCTCATAAAATTTGGGATTCGATCAACAATTTGAGGATTTACAAAGTGGCACGAAAGTTGAAAAATGAACACAGCGCATCTCACGAGACTTCATTTTAGATAAATTTTCACTTCGACTGTGCAATAAACAAATAAAGACTCAATAACATGTCATTACGGAGCCTCCATATGCCATTGACGAAATTAATGAAATCACATAAACACTCGTATACGTTTTACCCTTTACATCATGAACAATACTTTGGCCCCTGGCATTTTCCTCTGCCATCATAAAGATCATTCATACATCGCGAAATCTCCAAGGGCTCGTGAGCAGAACACCTGGCACGGTTTGGTGAATCTCAGAAAGGCCATCAGAGCACCGGGAGAATTAGCTTCCCTGTGATTGAGATCCAGACAGATTATAATCATTTGATTGTGTAATGACCATCTAAATGAGATAGCCTCTATAGTAAGAGTTCTATTTAACCAAAGCCTGCAGTTGCCCCAAGCTTCAATAATGCTCCATTCCCCTGGCTTCCGATTATGTGTCATGAATACTACAAACGCCACGAAATGATTTGAATTTGCACCGCATGCTGTCATGATAAAAATCAATAACTCTGTTGTATGGTATTCGATATGCTATTATACTGGCCACGATAACACAAATCACAGTCGGTCAGTCAAAAGGAAGAAGGGCACTCTTTACGATGGGACTGGGCACGCTATACACCTTAACCTTAACCCATACAGAATGAATGGGTGATAACCGCATGAATGCAGCATATTCGCTGAAATCGTGTCAGTTATGGAACTCATTTCCTCAACAGTGAAACATGAAATGCTTTACTTTTGGAAGAAAAAAAAAAGAGTACAAAATACTATCTCGATTTAGATTATATCTATCATGGTCGCCGATCATCAAATAAGAAAAATAACTGACAACCGGTTACAATCCAATCTCAACATGTGACAATATGTCCACTTTAATATGTTTATATACTACATAATGTATACTCGTATTCTCTTGTTAATAATATTTATGAAACGTGCCATGCCCAAAAGTCATAGAGGAACATTTCAAAATATCAAACATCTCTAAATTCCTTCAATAACTAGTCTGGCAAAGTGAAAGTTCAGTCACACAAAAAAAACATTGAGACAGAAATAAAGAATTCATCAAGTTACTATAATTAAAATAATATAATGTGATTAGATTACACAATCAAGAAAAAGAGGAACTGATGCAACTGCAAAGGTTCCTATAACTCCACAGAATGAAGTCACATCATTGCAAACATAAGGTGTATTGTTGCCAATCAAAATATTCACACTCAGTAAATTATTATATTATACACAATCACCAATCTTGAATAAACTGTCAAAAATCAGCCTTTGAGATCAAGCCGAGAATGACTTACAAGCACCCACTTATAGTGACGATAAAATAGTCTTAAGATTGTTTAATTTTCTCAGATGCTCATGTCAAAGTAAAAAAAAAAAAAAAAAAAAAAGAGTAATATCCGCTTAAAAAAAATAAACCTGTTCATTGAGACTGTGCCTTGTAATGCGGTGCACCTTTTAGTCGAAAAAATATGTAAAGTACCATGCAGTGGAAGAGGGGCCTTCAGCTGCCACTGTAACATTTTCATGACACTGAAATGATTTTAGCGGAGAATTTCACTTGTGATTGATTCAGTTTATCTAAGTGGCAATTTTTGACCTGTCAAATCATAATTCCTTTGTGTCATTGCTTCATCAATGTTGATGGGGCTATTTCCGAGCCCGATCACTGAACAGGCGAAACATGGGTCTGACCTTATACAACAGCATAACGCATGGTTTTTCTCACTACCTCAACTCTCCATCCCGATCTATTAAAGATCAAATGAAGCTATCGATTCTGCTCCCACAAATATAGCGAGCCGTGGAAGAACGACACCGCACTTAGAGACCATTGCGTAAATGTGCCTTAAATCAAAAAAATGGAGGAGGGGTAGTTTGGCGTGGATGTAGGGTTGAGTGCTTGTGCATTTGCCCAGTGCTTAATCAACGGATAAAACTGTACCCGTTCGCCTATCAATATTTCTTATGACAACTGCCTATCTATGAGCTCGAAGACACTGGGGGCCTTTTAATTTTCTTCTAGGGGAAAGTCGTTGAGGGTGGGAGAGGTGGGATGAGACGCATCTAATAGTGAATTTATACTGCATATTCCCTTATTCCAGTGCCACACAGCAAATCACAGCAGGGGAGGGTCAATCTATAATACAGAGCTTCTGTCAGAATTTGAGAGCCTGACACGGTCACGCTCATCCATTGGCAGCTCAACTGTACGGCTCTTCTTTCAGTGTGATCGACAATGACTTTTTGACGGATTTTTTTTGCCATAATGATATGGACGCCTTTTGCTAAGAGAAGCATTGTAATCAACCGGTACATTTGTGTGAAATTTTCCACATCACGTTGTCTCGCTGTGGCTGTAAAGACAGTCACGCAAGTCACCTTATTAACGTCATGTTTAGACGTGTATCGACCTGACTGCAGTGGCGATCAATCTGTGGTAAGGAAAGACAATAATGTAGAGTTCATCCCCACACTGTCCAAAGTCTCCGGGGCACTTAACATTTGCCTTATTACTCGGGGAAAACGACCATTTCCTGTTGGGGTTTTAAATGAATTAGTATCAAATATTTTGGAGCATTTGCTAGTCCGCTTTACTCATGTCATTGCTTAATGTTTGATGACCAATATCTACAACACTGTGACAGAACAATCAACTGATGAGTGTGGTCACATAAGAAAAGTGCTGTTCTACTCAGCATATCTCATATTAATGTTTTCCTCCGGTATTAAGAGCCATTCCATTTCTCATTAATCAGACTTTGCACAACATGTGGAAATATGATCCAATGATTTCAAAGCAAGAGTGATGCATTTTGACCCAGCGACTGACAGACCAATAACGAATGCGTATTGCCTGTCACAAAAGCGTACTCGGGCATACCATCGCAAACGAAAGAATGCACTCACATTCCCCAGCCCGTAAAACACAGGCACATTTTTATGTTTACTAGCTTTTGTGACAATCGATAATCGTAAATGGTTGGGATCAGCATCTATGGAATGACAGAGCGACGGCATTGATCAGCAGGCGATTCCTTCACACGACTTGAGACAGAGCGACGCAGCCAATCGGATGAGTCGCCAAACACTCATCCAATGGAGTTTAGGTTTTTATTAAAACTGAATGGCAGGTAAAAATGACAGGTCAGCATAAAAACAACGCAGAGTGAATGTAGCCGTATTGTGTTTGATTTATGCGCGTGGTCATCTGTGGCGTACGTCTGCATGCGTGTGCGTGCTCCCTTTGTGTGTTTAAATCAATGGTCATCCCCCTGATACAAGATGGTCCCATAAATCATTGTTTGTTGATCGCTTGTCACAAGGCAGGGGCCTTATGGCGTTCGTCTAATTACTGCAGCTCACATCCCCACTGAGGAAAACAGGTTGGCTATGCCATGGAAAATCAAGGCAAGGTAGATTTCCTATTATTTTTCCGGACACTATTAATTTTGCGCGAAGCAGCACTTTCTCTTTTAACTTCAAAGTAAACTTCACGGACGTCAGGTGCATGATGCTGAGGCAGTGCTGATATCTACTGTGACAAATGGGATATTGGATGTCATAGCAATGGTGATTACAGTCAATGAGTAGTTCTTCCCTAGAGAAGTAGTATATTTATAATATTAATTTCTTGTAATAATTGTAATAAATATAATAATAGTGTCTACTGGTGGGGGTATGTGAAGGCACGTGGGAGGGTATGTTGGATTTGAACAGATATTATACAGGTATTAGCAAATCCTATCAAGCTCTTTGTAATGTCGTGGTAAGAACGATATTTGTTTCTTTTCAAAATGAGAGCAAATTAACTGAAACAAAGCAACTTATTGTTAAATTGTGTTAAAGTGACTCATTTATGTGTCACTGTATGCATCCAAAGTGAAAATAGTGACATAGTGACTGTTTTTCAATAAAAACGACCAAGTTAAATTATTTTAATTTGTGTTCGTAATGACCAAAAGTTTGTATTAAATAGAATTTAAGGTCTAATTTCATTAAATTATATTACATGGGGGGTGGCACTCCTCCGGAGGTCGCCATGTCTGTTATAGCTACGGACAGCTGGAGGAGTATGTATTGCTGTTTTTACCGTAATGCCCTTAAAGCTCCCACGGGCCCATGCAAAAAACTACATACACTCCCTTTAAGTTTTATAAGGATACATATTTTAGTCAGTGATACAAATTTCCGGTAGATGAGCCAAAAAATAAAAATAAAATAAATCAGATAATGGTACACAATAAATCTTGTGGAGTTGCTGTAAAATATGGCTTGAGTTGTGCTTGAGTTGTGCTTCTCACATATATTTTGCCAAGTCCCCCCCGGGAAAGAGAAAGTCCCCCCACCCACACACACACTCCACGCGCTGACTATAAATAATAATATCTAAAAAAAAATTATGCCTAAACCTGTATTCTTTTAAACATTAACATAAGAAAAAAGCAATGTAAATCAACTTTCAACAAATTAATGATTTTTAAAGCGTTTATACAGGTTACAGATGAAAAATCTCATTTTATTACACGTTTGTATTTCTCCTTTATTGTAGACTTGAAAAACTGCTCTCATAGGAATGCGTATGGCCCATATGCTATACTGTAGTCACTCCAACCCAAATTTAAAGAAAAATTGATACTCTTGAATGTAATCTAATGTTCAACTCAGTCTATGTGTTGGCAATGGAAGTTGCAGGATGTGGAGCGGTGAGGTCAGACAGGCTTCTGAGGTGCACTGAAGTGAGAAATGGAGTGAATTAGATATCAGTCACACAATTGCAAAGTGTAAGGGGGCTTCGTTGACAGGAACAGATTGGCAATGTGATCAAAATTGTACCAAAACAACAAAATCTTTTACTGCAGCCATGCTATTGCTAGTCTGTCTTGTATCTTTTTTTTTTTTTTTTTTTTTTAAACACATTCAAGCACATCTTTATTGCCACTCTCCATCAACTCCTCAGAGCTTTTCTTGGACGGCAATTCTCTCGCAATCTATGTTTGTGTCTTGTCGACAAACACTCGCTCGCTCAGTCACTCAAATTGAAGTTGACGTGGATGACTAACATTTTGTCCTTTTTTTCCCTTGGAGCCAATGTGATGTTCAAAAAATAGCTTCAGTCATGAAAAATTCTGTGGAGTGACAAGCTAACTGGTCAAGTTACACTCCTGACTTTTGGTGTCATTAAGTTTTCAGCACTGAGCAGGTGTCTGTAACCGTGCTGGACAAAATTGCTTGAAATGCAGAGCAATTACATGCCTGGAGCCATCGCTTAAAGGATGAATATAGTTTCTGTTGTAAGGCTAATGAGATTATTAGTGAGTTCTAACGATGAGGGAATGTGCAGTTCACTGTGTTAGGGAAAACGGGATCGCATGAGTCAGGAATATGCTGCACCGACTGGCCTTCATGTTAATTACTGAATTACCCTTCCTAATTAACTAATATGCAAAAAGTCTAATAATTTATGGAATCACAGTGGCGCCGTTTCTTGCTTCGCTCATTTTACCCCACTGATTCTCAATCACGCACTGTTACACCTCGTTTATGCCCAGCAAAATTAGTGTTAGCTTGAGGCTCATACAAGATTAGCATGTTTAGCAGGAGCATATCACACTGAAACCATGTGGGCTGTACACTTTGATATACATTTGCACCACTTATGCTGACTTGTCAGAAGTGTTGTGGTTTTGAAAATCAATGAGCTGCCTCCCTCTGATCACACTTTCGTCCCTCATCTTATCACCCGATATGATAGCTTTTGACTGTCCCGTCTCTCAGGTGAGGCACAGAAGTGAGGATTTACAGTGACCTCCATGGGAACCCAAAGTTAATCACGACGTACAGGTACTGTAAAAAGTGACACAGCAACAATATGACATGACAATATGACAATTAATTAGAGTATCTATCTATCTATCTATCTATCTATCTATCTATCTATCTATCTATCTATCTATCTATCTATCTATCTATCTATCTATCTATCTATCTATCTATCTATCTATCTATCTATCTATCTATCTATCTATCTATCTATCTATCTATCTATCTA